>NC_061102.1:23267970-23272970 GCF_015104395.2 Macrobrachium nipponense
AAATATCTATATTGGTTTTTAGTCAAGTACAGTCATAAACCTCTGTATTGATTTTTAATCGAGTACAATGATAAACCTGTATATTGAATTTTAGTCAAGTACAATCATAAACCTTGATTTTTAATCAAGCACAATCATAAATATCTATATTGGTTTTTAGTCAAGTACAATCATAAACCTCTGTATTGATTTTTAATCAAGTACAATGATAAACATCTATACTGAATTTTAGTCAAGTACAATCATAAACCCTTGAAATTTTTTTTTAATCAAGCCGTCCAAATCATAAATTATTATATTGGTTTTTTAGTCAAGTACAATCAAAATAACCTCTTGTATTGCTTTTTTAATTCAACGTACAATGATAAACCCCTCCTTATAAGTTGAATTTTAGTTCCAAGTACAATCATAAACCCTTGATTTTTAATCAAGTAACAATATCATAAAACCCTCTATAATTATTGGGGGATTTTTAAATCAAGTTAACGAATCATTAAAACATCTATATTATGGTCATGATTATTCCCTTGAATTTATATATTTTTGTCAAACTCTTATGCAAGAACAAATAAGATTTATATCATTAAGGTTCCTCGTCATTTGCAACTTTACCTTGAGGTAATCTATCAATTCCAAGATTTGTAAGAGACATTCTTCGTCACATTGATTGCACAGAGGCTCTTGGGAGCCCAGGCTCCAGGTCACGTGACGCAATGCTAAGCTGCTTGAAGGTTATGAGATGTGAAAGAGGTTGCTTGTTGCAATTAAGGTGATCAGAGTGACAAGTGAATGGAACATTTTGCATTCTCTCTCTCTCTCTTTCTCTTTCTCTCTCTCTCTCTGCTCCTAGAGATAAGTGAGCACACGATGTCTCCTCTCTCTCTCTCTCTCTCTCTCTCTCTCTCTCTCTCTCTCTCTCTCTCTCTCTGCTCCTAGAGATATGTAAGTGAACACACGATGTCTCCTCGGATGGACTAACAAGTCTTTGAGACATCCTAATCCTTATAACTCCTTGTAACTTGTAACTCTTCTTGGGTCGTATAATAAAACGCAGTAAATTTATATTCAAGTTTTGCTGAAGATCATATTTTGCATTTTATCTTAATTTACTTAATAATGTTTTTATCTCTTTTTTTTTCAGGTATGTATTCTGTCAATGTTGCCTTGTTATTTTGTTAAGACCATGAACTGAAGGTAAGTGCTCAATAATAATTAATTTTCTATCGCACACACACACACACACACACACACACACACACACACACACACAATAAGACCTAGAAGCGACAAGATCGCTTCCCATTGAAAGGAATGTTATGTGGATTCGGTCATAAAATTGAGTAATAAATCCATATCAAAAGGGAGGGCGGAACCTTCATATTTTTTTTTCTTTTTAAGTGTCGGTGTGAAGTTTAGATGTGTTTCTAAACTCCAACTAAATGTAAAGGAAAAGTTTCGGTATCTCTGTATTGAGTTTTTTTTATTATTTTTTATTTTTAAATTAAAATATCGGCGAATTAGATGAGGTCTGTATTTTGTATTTCTCTCATATTTACGGCCTGCTCTAGGAGCAAGAGCCTTTGCTGGCATAAGGCCAGCTTAATCAAAAACAACAACTCTCACATTATTGCGGTAAAGACTCGTGTATCTGTGAGAGAGAGAGAGAGAGAGAGAGAGAGAGAGAGAGAGATGACGTTCGTAGGACTACATTCATCCGGACCATATAATCATCACCCGTCTCCCTGTCCCCTACCCCACCCACCCCTCCCATTCTATCCCGAAAACCTATCTCCCGCCCCCCACCCTCCAAGTCTTTGCCTATTTATCCTCGTTCCCCATAGCCTGTCTCTCCCCCGGCTCTATCCTGTGGGGTTGAATGACCGTCCTTGTGATTGGTCGCGGGGGGCCGCGAAAAATCCCGAGTTTTTTTTTTTTTTTTTTTTTTTTTTCCGTCGACACTTGGCTCCCTTAATGTTATAACTCTATTCAGCCTTTAGCAACGCCCTCTCTCTCTCCTCCCTCCTCCTCCTCTCCTCCTCCTCCAGCCCTCTCTCTCTCTCTCCTCCGAGCCTTCTCTCTCTCTCTCTCTCTCTCTCTGTGAATAGTGTCCACATTCATTCGCGTTATTCGTAGATTAACTGGATTGGGGATTTTTATCGTCATTTTATTAATTTATTCCCATACGTATTTTTTTTTTTAATTAACGCTATTTACTCGTACCATTTCCTGATCGCAACCATAGCCGAGTAACCATCAGGTACACAAATCTGTGCTTAGGTAGACACTTGCCCAGGGGATGATATAAGAAACGGAACCAAAAGTCGTCCCCCCACCCCCACCCCTCATCCGTCAATGAGACCGATCTCAGGGTCAGTAACCTGTGGGGACTACGAGTAATTGATATATATATATATATATATATATATATATATATATATATATATATATATATCATATAGTTTACATATACATACATATATATATATATATATATATATATATATATTATATATATATATACACACACACACGCACATAAGCGAATACCACAGGAAAATGATAGTCAGAAATCGACAATGTCTTAATAGAGACGAAAGCGCTTAGATTACTATATCATTTTCCTGTGGTATTCGCTTATTCAATAAATTAACGTGCATATACTGTGATTTTTTAAGCATATGGTATTCGTTGTGTATATATAGTATATATATATATATATATATATATATATATATATATATATATTGTTTTATCATTATTTTGTTTGCTTCGGTTACTAAGCGTTTCCCTTAGAGCCGCATCTATTTACGGCCCCTTTGTGGAAGGAGAGAACTGGTACCGCTCGAGATAAGGCTGGTTTATGTGGAAAGACATTTTCCGAAGTCTGCCGCCTCTGCTGTTCCTCTGGTGGTGTCCGGTTGTTAAGCTTTATGTCTATGGTTTTTAACTTTTATTTTTTTTTACTCTTATATTTAGGTGAGTTTCTTTCAATCGAGCCTTCTTTTATTGTACGTGCACGTTTCATATACGCGCAAAATTCTATAGATACAATTCGTATATGGCACAAATCATTTTTTTTTTAAGGGAACATTACGTTTTCTTTAGCCTGAGGGATATATATATATATATAATATATATATATATATATATATATATCATATATATATATATATATAATATATGATGTAAAAGGCCCATAAAGCACTATTTTTAACGTTGCAACCATAGTATTTTATGGGCCTTTTATCTTCATATTATATTGTTGTATTACAGTAAAGAGACATTCACACGCACGTACACACATACACATAGACACACAACTTCACGAAAATTGTTCAGATTCCAGATTTTTTCATTAAATTGTACAAATTGTACTTGTAAATGAAAGAACTTGTAACCTAAACCTTCCGTCTTATTAAAGCCTAACACGATAAGTGTGTGTGTGTGTGTGTGTGTATATATATATATATATATATATATATATATATATATATATATATATATATATATATATATATATATATATAACTGAATCACGAAAGTTTGGAATGCGATAACTCTATAAATAAAGGTATAAGCCAAGAAGGAAAGTATATAGTATGTTTGTGTTTGTTTTCGCGGGAGCGCGCGCGATTAGATTAGGTCTTGTTTTATGAAGATGGTACGACCCACCTAGTGTTGTACGTGGCAACATCAGCGAGTTTCGGTCTGTACGAGAGTCGTAACACCTGTCAGACATTTAGAAAGTGAAGAGGAATCCTTCGAATGAGTAGGTTAAATGCCTCCTACTCTTTTGGCACCCATTCAATGCCTCCTTGGGATTAGGGTCAGCTATAAATCTTGTATACGCTGTAGGTTTTATGTATGTATAATTATATATATATATATATGTATATATATTATATATATATTATATATATATATATGTTATTTATAATATATATGTGTGTGTATTTGATATCTGCTTAGCTCTACCTCGGAAATAATACCGGAGTAGGAATATAGCTGGTTAAGTGATTGTCACCTGAAGGACTCGAGTCACCGATGGGAAATATAAATTTATATATATAAATAAATTTCTGACTCACAACGGGATCGAACCCAGGTCTCAATTGGAGGGCAAGGGCACTCCCAATTGGACCCCATTATGTACTATATATAAATTTTATATATATATAAAGTATTTGTCCTGATTAGGAAACCGCTTTCATTATAATTAAAAGACGCAAAGCTAAGTCTAGCAAGAAAAATCTTCTAGGCATTCACTAACGGTTTTGGACCGTGGAACCAGTTGAGGGGAAGCCTATTTACCTTATTTCCAATTCGCTTTGCTTCTTCTTCTTCTTTTTCTTCTTCGCGTTCTTCTTCTTCTCCTTCTCGTGATGACGACGATGCATCTTTGTATCAGGAATGGAACGTGTATTAGTTATGGAGGTGAAATGGTGTGGAATGAACTGGAAACCTCTTACAAGCTAGAAAGGCTAAGAAAAATGGCACCGCATTAACAAAAGCCAACTCCTCCTCCTCCTCCTCCTCCTCCTCCTATTCATCTACCTTTTCCTTCAAAAGTGAACACCTGAAAGTGAAATGTGACAACCCCCCCCCCCCCTCCTTCCTCTCCCTAAGCCTACCGGAATATTCTCATTCAAAATATTGCTGCCATTTTTGATGATTTTTTTTTTTCTTTTTAAGAGTCCCTTTTTATCATTTCTTTTGTACGATTGAAGCTTTCCCAGTGCGGAGCAGTTTTGTTCATTTTAATGTGGAGTAGTTCCAAATGTTCATTGTTATATGTAGAATTCCAAATGTTCATTTTTATATGTAGAATTCCAAATGTTCATTTTTATATGTAGAATTTCAAATGTTCATTTTAATGTGGCATTCCAAGTGTTCATTTTCATGTGGAATTCCAAATGTTCATTTTATATGTAGATTTCCAAATGTTCATTTTAATGTGGAATTCCAAGTGTTCATTTTAATGTGGAATTCCAAATGATCAT
>NC_061102.1:23277970-23282970 GCF_015104395.2 Macrobrachium nipponense
CACGTCTCTTTGAAGTCGTGCGTTGCTTTCCGTTGTGCCTTTGCGAATTATTGTTTTATTCAGATTTAAAATTTTTTTTTTTTTTTTTAGACTTTGTTGTCTCGGTACGAATAGGGTGTTCGTGCTTACTTTTTCACGTTCTCTTCTTCATATCTGTAGTATTATTGGTCTTACTTAAGGAGGCGAAATAATAGGTTATGCTACAATCCAGCGTCTGGAAACTACGCCATTGTCTGATGTTATTGTATATTTTATTAGCTTATAATTAATTATTTTTTCCAAATACTCGGCATCACTAAGTGGCAATAAAGTTATAACACTACTAATGTGTGTTTGAGTTTTATACGCTTTTCCATGTGTTGTGTGTGTGTGTGTGGTTATGCTAGTATGCTTGAGTGCCTGTGCGCATGCGTGCGTGTTTGTTTTCTTTGCGTTGCTGCTCCGTCTGCGATGCTAAGTTGCTCTTCTGGAGAGTGTCTGAGGAATCTCTTAATTAAGGCTCTCTCTCTCTCTCTCTCTCGATCAAAGTGATGAAGGCCATTACGCGTGTTTGTATATTTATTTATCATTATAATGATTATATTCCCTTTTTCTTAACTATTTAATGTACGAGAAATAATTACCAATTTTGTTGCCTGAGAAACGGAACTTCTTTTTGTTTTCCAATTTACGTCGATTTTATTTATTTATTTATTTTTCGTACGACAGGAGTTTTTTCGGTGCTTGCATTTTATGCCGTCATCCGGCAGGCAGGCAGGCAGGCAGGCATTCGAGTGTGCAACGGCACGCAATTACGACAGCTTTCCGTAATAGAATGTCCAAACACAATGGTCTGAGCCCGTCTGCAATGGGGTTTAGATTGCAGGAGAAATTGCAATGGGAAATGACCGTTATGTTGATAGAATAGGACCTTGCCATTCCTGTTGAGTAACGGAATAGATCCGTTCTTTGGGGGGAAGGGGGGGGGGGTGCTTTCCTTGGGAGGAGCGGGTTGGGGTGTTGGGATGGGGGCGGGGGTGGTGATAGGACCTTCCAAACTTGACTGCGATATGAGGATGAAGAACATCAGGCCGAAATTGGATAATTTTTGCTCATGGCTGTTTCAGGGATTTTGGATTATGATTCTCTCTCTCTCTCTCTCTTGTTCATAACAGTCAGAAGAGTTTGATTTTAAACGCAGTAATTCTTCTTCTTCTCTCTCTCTCTCTCTCTCTCTCTCTCTCTCTCTCTCTCTCTCTCTCTCCACCATGGCGCAATAAAATTTTAAGAAGACGTCACCTTATACGCGAATTAAATCATTCTCTCCCTCTCTCTCTCATTCTCTCAAAAAAAAAAAAGAAAAAAAAGATTTCGTTATCAGTTTTGCATTGTCATGTTTAATATTTTCGTGGCTCGCATTTTCGTGTTACACATTTTCGCGTTTCATATTTTTGTGTCTCGCATGTTACACATTTTCGTGTTGAATCTTTTCGTGTCGTCTCCCATGTTACACATTTTCGTGTCGCGAAATAGGCGATTGGTTTTAAGACCCTGTTCTGGAGGTCTCGATCAGGATGGGTGAGGTCAGTCACCCATAGCGGTTGTTACTACTAATTGCGTCGGGTTATTTATCCGAGGAAATGTGTTCCATCTTTCTAGACTGGACTGTGAAGAGCTGTGTTCTGTCGCGGTTTCTCTGTGTGGAGCTTTGTAAGAGAAAGCCTTTGTTCAATTTTGAAGTGTTTATTTTATTTTAACGAACAAAAACTATATTTTATAAAACACTTAAAAGTGAACAAATATTATCTCTTATAAAAGTTTGAAAATGAACTAAAGTTATCTCTTATAAATTGATTGTCTATTAAAACTGGCGTGACAACATCTAGGAAGAAATTTGTAAAAATTAACAAACATCTCTTATGAAAACTTAAAAAAGAACAAAAGTTATCTGTTATCAAAATTAAAAATAAAAGTTATCTCCTATAAAATACTTAAAAATGAACAAATATTATCTGTTATAAAATTTTGAAAATGAACAAAGGTTATCTCTTATAAATACGTAAAAATGAACAAAAATTATCTCTTATTAATACGTAAAAATGAACAAATATCTCGTGTAAAAAATTAACAATGAACAAAAGTTATCTGTTATCAAAATGAAAGAGAACAAGTTTTCTCCTATAAAATACTTAAATATATTAACAAATATCTATAGTTTGAAAATGAACAAAAGTTATCTCTTATAAATATGTTAAAATGAACAAATATCTCTTATAAAAATTAATAAAGAACAAAAGTTCTGTTATAAAGGTTAAAAAGAACAAAAGTTATCCCTTATAAAATACTGAAAAAAATTTAGATATCTATAATAAAAAAATTAAAATTGAATAAAAGTTATCTCTTATAAAATACTTTAGAAATGAACAACAGTTGTTAATTTGTTAAGTATCTTATAAGCACTTGTTCGTTTTTTAATAATTTTTTATGGGATAACACTTATTCACTGTCAGTATTTTATAATAACTTTTATTAATTTTTAAGTATATTATAAGGTAGCTGTTCTTCGTTTTTTAAGTATTTCAGAAGATGACATAACAGTTGTTAATTTTTTAAGTATTTTATTTTTCGTTTGTGTTCGCGAATGCTTGTAATTTTTTGCCTGGTTTCACTAAACCGAATGAACAGAATTACTTCTAGTAAACTACCTGTAAAGTAATTCCACATACTATACTATCGTCCCGACTAAAAGTATGCGGGAGGCTATTTATTCATCATACGGGTATTTCCACGTACAGAATATGCACTATTTGCGTATATTTCTGCTCGGTCTTATTTCCGCGTTAATTGGTTCCTCGACGCCTATAGTGTTGCCACGAGATAATTAGTGAAGGATTACCTGGAGTTGTGGGGGTGGGGGGTAATTGGGGAGGGTGTAGGGTTGGGGAAGGGGGGGAGGGGTGTTGGGGGTATTAGTGTGGGGAAGGGGTATGGGAGTTAATTTGGAGAGTCTTGGAGTGGAAAACGCTATTACAGTATTAAGCGAATCGGAACAAGTCGCTATTATATTCGCTCAGGTCTCCCGTTATCGTTATCGTCAGATTTTACTTATTTATTTATTTTTACCTTTCCTCTTTCTTATTTCCATTTCGGTCATCTAGCCTCCTTCTCTCCCCTACCCCCCCCCCCCATCCTTTTTATATCCTGTCTTCATCACTCTACAGCAACCCCCCCCCCCCCTTTTTTTTTAATATCCTGTGATCATCATCATCATCATCATCCGTCATCATTTCTGTCTTTTTTTTCCGTCTTCATCATACTCATCACTTTTTCTTTTTTTTCTTGCGTCTTCGTCATCATTTTTATTTACCCCTCTTCGTCATTCCATTTCCATTTTTATTTACTGCGTAAAGGTATCGGTCGGTTGGGGCCTGCAAATAAAGTGTGTGTTTATGTATTATATATATATATATATATATATATATATATATATATATATATATATATATATATATATATATATATTACAGTATGAAAATAAGGCAGTGAAAATAAAATGCCGACACCGTCATTATTTTCATACCGTCCCTAATTAGAGATCTGATCGTATTTTTTATGTTCCAATATTTTACCGTTCTTGCGCAGAATTGTGTAATTTTTCCGAGAAATTATAATGTGTCTTTATCGTGCCACA
The DNA here is from genome assembly GCF_015104395.2 of Macrobrachium nipponense. Classification (NCBI taxonomy): domain Eukaryota; kingdom Metazoa; phylum Arthropoda; class Malacostraca; order Decapoda; family Palaemonidae; genus Macrobrachium; species Macrobrachium nipponense. The sequence goes on from NC_061102.1 coordinate 23,281,641, forward strand.
GTTGCTCCACTGTACTTTAATTCCAATTGTGTGATTTGCCGTTATCAGGTAAGTGTGAACACATGGCACATACCAATGATAATAATCTATTTCTGCCACATTTTGCGGTCAGTTACAAACAAATGTGGGTTAATATGTGGTTGTATAATCATCACATTCTTAATCATCATATAATCATCAAATTCTTAATCATCACAAAAAATTACAAAACATATGCAGCAAGCTAAGTTCATAGTAATAGAAATATAGAGCAACCGAAAATATCTTTTTAGGGTATTAAAGGTGTTGAGAATCTCATGCCAAAGCTACGCACTAACGTTAGAGTCCAACTCGAAGGACGGCGTTATAAGTCTTGCAGCCAACCGCCTCGTCCGAATCAGCCAGCCACAAGGTCTGTTCCATAAATAGACTCCATTTTAGTAGCGTTTAGTAGACATGAATGGAAAGGACTCTTAGATTCCTTTTAAGACCGTTTGCTATCGTTAAAAGGATATTCCTTTTCAACTCGGTTTGATGCCATTAACAGTTTAGGGGGAGTCCGGTTGGGTACGCACACAAGCACACACACTCACACGCTCTTTTTTGGGTATCTATGCATCTATTGCCGGGACGGTTCGTGCTGGTGTGTTCTCGTAAGACATAAGGAGACGCTCGCCTCTCTCTCTCTCTCTCTCTTGCATATCTGTTTACCTATATTCCCTTTGAAGGCGCGTAATCCTTGATAATTCCAATGACCTGTACACTAATATAATTCAACTTCCTTTCGCGTACATCTCTGTTATGTTCGCGTATCAATTCTAAACAAAGGAATAAGGAAAATGTCACCTCATCCACTAGCGGCCTGCTTTAAAATTTAAATTTATTCATGCAGATACATCTGTAGCATTTTTTTTCTACATTATAGGATTAGATGCAGTCCCAAAGTGACGTTGATTGCTGTGGAAGATTCTTCTTCTCGCAAGAAAGATAGGGGAGAGAGAGGCTCCAATCAGGCCGGTGGTCTTGTTGCCGTGTTCTTTCTGGGAGGATTGCCGGTTTGGGCGGGACGGCCAAATATAGCGGGAACATGAAACACCAGTTCTGGATCTCAATGAAAGGCTCGAGATAATCATTCTTTTAATTGTTGGTAAAGATTGACACAGGGTAAGCGAATATAAAAAACAGTCACTTGGAAATATAAGATATTAGTCTAAGGGAGTAATCAAACTCCAGTGAAAAAGACGTTTTGGTCGGAGTCAGAGACCGAAGTACATGTACCGCCAGGTAACTTAATCACTCTTGAAATTAGATAGGCATATGAAAGTGATTAAAACAGAATCTTAAGTCTAGT
>NC_061102.1:23287970-23292970 GCF_015104395.2 Macrobrachium nipponense
GAGTTGATACAAAGGTTTATAGATGTATCTTGTTTCTCTTCTAGATTTGACGTTTATAAACACATAAAGGAGAAGAAATTCTGCAAAATGAGACCGTGCAGTTTTTGGAAGGTTTAGTCAAAGGTTACTTGCATTAGTGCGAAAGCACATGGCGTTAGACTAAGTCTATATATGGCATCATTGTCACATCCCCCCATTAAGATCTGCATTGCACGTGACAGAGCGTTTGTCTTCGTGCTTGGAGTTTTTAGGAACACTGTGACTGCAAAAATTCTTTTTCGTTCCCGAGAAAGATCGTTAAATTCCTTCAGCTTGGCGAGTGCATTTTGAAATATGTCTTAATGATGTGCTTTCTTTCTTTTCTTGCCATTATTTTGGACAAAGTATGTTTGACTTCTGTAAACAATAAGGATTCCTGAGAAATCGTGGTTATAAAAATGCACTGACTCACAGTAGGCTATGGAATGTATGTTGAAACTGCAGTAGATTTCAACGTTGCATTAGGAATTTGGAGGGTAGAAATAAAATGGTTGTGTGCAGCATTTGATGATAGGAACCATTTGTTTTCACCATTTTTGTATTTTTTTCTCTTATTAGAGAAAATATACAATATTTTAACATTTTAACAGAATTACATTCAGAATTTTATCCGATGAGAGTATTATCATATTTCTTGTCACAATACATAGCCAGCTTAGATTCTACACATCTTTTTTTTTTATTTTAAGTACATTACATACTTGAATTTACTATGTATATACGTTCGTACATATACCCATACCATTTCACCTACCTATATATCTGTATATACCAAATTCCAACTACGTGTAAAATGAGAATAAATGTTTTTAAATGACTTGGTATTTGTTAGATGCTTCTTACATCTCTCTCTCTCTCTCTCTCTCTCTCTCTCTCTCTCTCTCTCTCTCTCTCTCTCTCTCTACCCCCATCATCATCATCATGATCAAACTATTCCTCACGATGAGATATCCTGTATTCCTACCCTGTCATCCATGGCCTTGGTCGCGAATAAGACTAGTCTCATCCTGCGGTCGCCATTGTCTACAAGAAACCCGGGAAGGATGAAGGCGTCATCTTTGGGAAGAAGAAGAAGAAAAAAAAAAAAAGGCAAATTCCATCACAGATAGATTTGGGATAATTTAGGAGAGATCCAAAACAAATCGACTGATGGACGTTTGGAGAGGAAGTGCCTTTGGGGCGAAGAGAATGACGTGGCCTTTTATAGAGGGTTTTTCGATTGTCAGGGTCTTTGTTGGTCTGTTGCGTCATGAGGTCCACACTAGGCATGAGTGTAAGTATTGGATATTATTTAGCAGGAACCTTGCAAAAAGGGGGCTGGGGTGGTGGGGGTGGCGATATCACTTGGTGGTCGGTAATAAAGTCACTGAAAAGTCACAATTTTGGCTAGGGAAAAAATGGAACAGAAAAAAGTAGCATTATTGTATGATGGCCTGTAATAAAGTCACAGGAAAAAAAGTCACAATTTCGGCTAGGAAAAAAAGTCACAGGAAGCAAAGTCACATTAATTCATGGTGGTCGGCAATAAAGTCACAGTGGAAAAATTCACAATATATCATGGGGGTTATTATCTTTATGATATTCACCGCCTTTTGTTTATATTTATACGGAAATCCCCAACGGGGCTTGCACTAAACACTCCACAAAGGTGGATACATACCAGGTTAAAACCTTGGGGGTCACTCACTACCTAGGAAAGATTATTGACCTTTTTTCCTGTGACATTTTACCTGGATTCTGATCACTTATGCCAGGGGAATTGATAGCGGATAGAGAGTAGCCAGGGTGCTAAGTTTTTGGCAAGTAGTTTTAAAAGTGAAGTTATGAAGATCAAAATATAGACATTCAATTCTAACATTACAGTCTACATCAGTGATAAGTTAAAATGCACAGGATAAATAAAGAGACAGGTATAAGATCTTAATGTTGTTAATGGCTCTAGATTTTCAAGTTTTTCAAACTAAAAGCTACACGTAACGTTGAGACGAAACATCCGTTAACGCTTTTCGTCTTTTGCAACGTTCGAGAGTGTAATAATGCTCTCTCCTTTCCTCTCTCTACTCCTCTCTGCTCTTCTCTCTCTTCTCCTACTCTCTTCTTTCTCTCTCTCAAAACCTTGTAAATCATGCGGCATTGTAATTAACGACTTTGGATCCTAGTGATTCACGTGTACCCAGCAAAAACCCAAGATTCCACGTCGAATGCAGTATATTTTAATGAATTTTAATGAATGTTTTGGGAATTCGAGAAGGGGCGCGTTGTCATTTTCCTTGCATTTTCCAGCCAGGCCGTATTTGTTCCCCCCATTATCTTGCCGTTGAGTTAAATTAAAATTCAGAGTGCGATTTCCGCGTCTGTGATTGGTTGGGGGTGAATTTAAAATCGGCAGCCTCTGCCGTCTCATTGGTCAGATTCCCTCGGCGCCGATAGCTGGCACTAGCAATAGAACTGAAGTTTTTTTCTTTCAATTTTTTTTTTCCAATTTCGGCTTCCAATTCTTTACCCTTTTTTGGATTCGTCCATTTGTGCCCGATTTCCTGCGCGAATAATGGTCGTAAATGGGATGTATTCAATTGCAAGACAACCTGAGTGAAGGGACAGAGGAGGAGATGACTGGCATAATGAGAAACAAAAGGAACCACAGGAGGAGATATTTCTCTCTCTCTCTCTCTCTCTCTCTCTCTCTCTCTCTCTCTCTCTCTCTCTCATTTAAGTTTCAGTATTATTTTGAGCCTGTTGGATAGAGGTTCCTGGAAACTAAACATGGCGTTTATATATATATTATATATATATATATTATATTATCATATATTATATATATATATATATATATATACATATATTATATTATATATATATTATATATATATATATTAATGTATATATATATATAAATATACATACATATGTATATGTGTGTGTGTGTGTGTGTAAGTATATGTGTGTAACTGGATCACGAAAATATGGAACGTGACTAACATTCAAATATTCTCGCACCCTGGCATATCCTTGCAGCCCAAAGGACAAACTTTGTCCATTATTTCGTGGTTCCGCATTTGAACAACCAATGTGATTGCGCTGAGGGCGTCATCACTAAAAGCCCTGCATACATCATTAATTTTTTTGTAACCCCTGTTAACCTTTGTCTTCATTAACCTCTGACCTAACGTTAACTGGCACCTCTGCTTTAGTGACTGATGACCGTATCTGCTGCCTGTGAGTGTGTCATTGTTCGTGCAAGCTGATGGTTCGTTGAAGATCAGCTGCTGGGGGTGTTTATGACGTCAGGGATTGTTTACTTTCGTCGTAGTTATTGCCTTTGTAGAATAAGGTCTCTCTATTTGGGATGAGTCGAGTGTCTAGTGTTTTTGGAGCATTTTAAAGGAAGTAGAATCATCAGTTTTTCTAGGATTGTGGAACTCCTTTATTTTTAAGACAGAATATTGTGTAAGCTTTCAGATACTTTTAGGATTGTAAAAAAAAAAATCCATTTCATTTGTGGTAGAGAATATTTTGCAAGTTTTTAGATACTTTTATGATTGTATACAGAATATTTTGTAAGTTTTTAGATACTTTTATGATTGTATACAGAATATTTTGTAAGTTTTTAGATACTTCTACGATTGTATACAGAATATTTTGCAAGTTTTAGATGCTTTTACGATTGTATACAGAATATTTTGTAAGTTTATAGATAGTGTCAGGATTGTAAAAAATCCCCATTAATTTTAATACAGAATATTTTGTTACTTCATAGATACTTCTGGGACTGAAAAAAAAAACATTTATTTTTAATGTAAAATATTCTGTATACGAAAAATCATCGCAACACAGTTGCGAAGGGAATTGCTTAGAAAGGTGGCCCAAGTGTGGGTGTATCATGAAATCTCCGAGTTAATCAAGCGTTCGCGTGAAATCGGGTTCATTCCTGCAGCTGAAGACAATAAGTTGTTGTTGAACAATGCCTTTGATGTCACTTGTTGAAAATACACAAGTAATTCAGTCGAGCGTAAAGAATATATATATATATATATATATATATATATATATATATATATATATATATATATATATATATATAGCTAATACCACGGGAAAATGATAGTCAGAAATCCAAGCGCTTTCGTCTTTATTCAGACATCGTCAAGGAGCTACTAAAGAACAATTGGAGAGGAAGGGGCCTCAGGTACAAACAAGATCAGGAATACCAGATGGTTAATTATCAAAAGGGTAAAAATTAAAAGGGATAATCCAGGATTATTTAATTTTTACCCTTTTGATAATTAACCATCTGGTATTCCTGATCTTGTTTGTACCTGAGGCCTTCCTCTTCAATTGTACTTTAGTAGCTCCTTGACGATGTCTGAATAAAGACGAAAGCGCTTGGATTTCTGACTATCATTTCCCGTGGTATTCGCTTATTTATGAAGTCACGTGCATCTAACTGTGATTTTTTAGGCATATATATATATATCTATATATATATATATGTATATTATATTATATAATAATGTATATATATATGTATAATAATGATATATATATAATAATATATATATATATATATATTTCGTTGATATAAGTCAAGTGTATCTACTGTGATTTTTAAGCATGTATATATATATATATATATTATATATATATATATATATGTATATATATGTATATATATATATATATATATATATATATATATTATATATATATATATATGTATGTTGATATAAGTCAAGTGCATCTACTGTGATTTTTAAGTATATATATATACATATATATATTATATATATATATATATATATATTATATATATATATATATATATAATGTGTGTTTGTGTGTGTGTGTGATGAGAGAGAGAGAGAGAGAGAGATATTATGCAGGGATTATTCGTGGCGGGGTTTACACCAGTACGGTTTAATAAGACGTCCGGTGTAGATTGGATTTAATGTTGGGGGAGGAGG
>NC_061102.1:23297970-23310470 GCF_015104395.2 Macrobrachium nipponense
CAGCATGTAATGATGACATATGTTAATTCCGAAATTAGGTTGACGGGCTCATTAATACCTTGCATGTGTGCGCGAGTGTTTGATGTCACACTTTTATGAAAATCGTGTTTGGTTGTCGCAATATTATGGATTTTTTTTCCTGTTTAGTTGGGTTTGTGCTGTATTTATTAATAGATGCTTGGTGTAGTATATACTACGTACATACTGGATCTGTACACACATATATATAAATGTATTGGTTTGTGAATAATCGTTATTAACATTGAGGTTTCATGAATGTTCTTATGGGGAAAATACTGACGCCAACATTTCTGTCGATAGATGTCCTCACCGAGAGAGAGAGAGAGAGAGAGGAGAGAGAGAGAGAGAGAGAGAGAGAGAGAGAGAGATTCTTATGGGGAAAATAATGACACCAACATTTCTGTTCGATAAATGTCCATACAGAGAGCGAGAGAGAGAGAGAGAGAGAGAGAGAGAGAGAGAGACTGGTGAATGATTTCGAGAAAGACTACAGGTTCTAGACTGCAATTTGCAACCGGGCAGAGGGCTCATTACCCAGTGAGCCGTGTGAAAGAACCTCCTTTTCCTCCCCGGGGTGTTCTCACGTCCATGGTTCTCGTGTTCCGTGCGTCTATCGTCATTTGTGCACGTAGCTTTTTGCACACCTGTTCAGCAGCGCCGTCATGACCTAGTAAACAAAGGCCCAGGAGGCAACAGGTGGGCGATGGGGTGACGTCACCTTCCCCCCCTGCGATGATGGTTTTAGCAGCGGAGGCGGCCGGCAGGTAGGTAGGTAGGCAGGCAGCCAGGTCGGTAGGTTGGGGGTACAGAATCGTCGGCGGTTGTATTATTATTAGTACTAGTTGTGGTTGTTTGTTGGCGTTGTGGCAACAGTTATACAGTAATAGTTGTAAGGGTAAGATGTGTTGTGGTGGTCTCAGCCAGTAGTAGTACGCTTAAGTCATGGCGCCTGTAGGCTTGTCCCATATGAATAGGTTTCATCTAATGAATAATAATATTAATAATAATAATAATAATAATAATAATAATAATAATAATAATAATAATAATAATAATAATAATAATAAATAATGAGATGAAGAAGAAGAAGAAGAATAGTAGTTTTAGAGTATGGTGATTCAGCAAGTCGAGCCAACGGGAGTATATGGGAGTGGAAATAAAGCCTAGATTATCATGTAATTCTGTTAAAATTGTAAAATATTGTACATTTTCTCTAATAAAAGATAAAAAAAGATTATCTAGTTAAATAGGCCACTCTCTTACTACATGAGCGCAGTGTTAGTTCAAGGTATTTAAACCCCCATCTAAATTAAGGTTAATCTCATTACCAATATTACTGCCTATTTTTATAAGTTTTCCACTCCTTTCAGCCTTCCGTTCTTCTTCGAGAAATAGAAAGTATTCCGGCTGTTCTTAGATTAATCGAAATTCTCTTATTTCTTCGGTGTTCCCCTAATTACAGTATCTTCCTGTGAATGATGACTGAATGGATCCAGTCGACAATTTCATTTCTTCCCAATTACTCTGTTTTCGTGTATTTTGAGAATATTCTTGCAGTGATGACCGTAGCTTTTACAACGCTAGTTGTGTGTGTGTGTGTATATATAATATATATATATATATATATATATATATATATTATATATATATATATATATATATATATAAAGGTTTTTTTGCCACGAAGGAAAAAATGAAAAAGCTATCTCGCTTTTTCATTTTTTCCTTCGTGGCAAAAAAACCTTTATTTATACATAGCATCACGTTTTATATACTTCGTGATCAAGTTATTCAATTATATAATATATATAATATATATATATATATATAATATATATATAATATATAAATAAAATAATAAATATAAATAAAATGTAATATGTATATATATATATATATAATGTATAAATACTATAATAATATATAGCTATATATATTATATATATATATATATATCCAATATATATAGTATATATATTATATATATATATATATAATACATAAAAGCATTTTTCTTTATCCATATGAAAAAATATTTCCTGTTTAATTGGATTTTTTTTATATATATATTCATCAGACTTCTCTTCTTTTCAAGACTGGCCTAGAATTGCCCATCCCGTCGCCCTTTACACTCAGGCTAGTTTCTGCGTCACAGATCTAATTTGATGCCAGAGGCTCGGAATGAACTGAGGCGAAAGGCCTTTAATGTTCTCTTGATAAATGAAGGACGCAGTTAAGTACGTTTTTCCAAAGGCCCTCTTTGTTTTGGTTCTTTTGGGACTCGAAAAATATCTTACAAATGACGGCCATGCTAGTCTTTTTATTTATTTATTTATCTTATTTACTTTTAGGCGCGCTTTGAGACGGGTTCAGTATCGTCAAAAAACATTTTAATTCGTCTATACGTAATATTAATACTATTATTCAGAAGATGAAGCCATTGACTTGAAATTCAAGCTTCCAAAGAATATGATGTTCATTTGGAAAAAGTAACAAAAGATAATAGAGATACCGAAAGAAGGGATCAGTTCAGCTGTTAGAAAAGAAAAGAAAAAAATGAATTATTAAAAAAATAGATAAAACTTATACCCAATTTTTATTTTCTTATACGTATAGTACATATCAGGCTCGTTTGGAGGGGATAATATTATGATTTCCGCAGAAACCCTTCATAATTCCCAAAAGGAAATGAATATGTCTTTTCCATTGCAATTCACAGAAATGCCTCAACCGTACACACTCGGCATAACTTTTAGAAAGCGTGCATTTGGTAGGTCTCTGATTCTGAATAAAGCAGCGGCAAACTCCGTCATAAGAAGTCCTATCTCGTTTGAGCCAGATTTTTGTCATAAGGAAAGATACGTCCCAAGATGCAGAGAGAGAGAGAGAGAGAGAGAGAGAGAGAGAGAGAGAGAGAGAGAGAGAGAGAGAGAGAGGTAATGAAAGCTGGGTTCAATTTTGATGGAGGCTTCTTACGTGAGGCGGAATGAAATAATTAGGAGGGAATAATTGAGCGTACGTGCGATGACATCCAGAGCCGTATGTGACGTCACGGTGTAGAAAACTGAAGGGCCTGGCGTTGCCCAGTGGTGCAGATTTCTCTCTCTCTCTTTCTCTCTAAAAAGGGGCATTTCACAGTACGTGGTGTTGAGAATATTCCTCGTGTGCTATGTCGATAACAAATCTCAGTTCTCACGTTCTCAAAATCTTGATATTGAAGCTGGTCTGAGTGTGAATAAGCGCCTTGAGAGAGAGAGAGAGAGAGAGAGAGAGAGAGAGAGAGAGAGAGAGAGAGAGAGAGAGAGTCATCGGCGCAAATGCGAATCTAACTTTAGTAATACCGTCCGTATGCAGGAGACAACCCACATCGTCAAAGGCTAGTCTAATCGGTTCAGCATTTCGAGGAGTTGGGGTGGGGGATGGGGTCCAGTGACGGTCAGTTGCACCGGTTCGCGTCGAGAGCGTCATCGTACAACCACAATTTGGGATAACAAAGAGCGTAGGATCGCTTGGACAGGTATCCAGTGCGCAAGCGGCATTAAAACCACACGATCGTTCCCCCCTCCTAACCCCTTCCCGAACGGCCTCACTCTCTCGCACTCACACACCTGCTGTACCGCTAACACGAGCCAACACTCGTCATACGCACGCACGCACGTACGCGCACACACGAACATCCTCAGAACTGGCAGACTCGGTGGCGACACTCGAGCTGTGCGGAGAGGGCTGGCTTATTTATTCTTCTTGTCTTCATCGAAGGAGGAAAGAAAGAAGTTGGGCTGATGCTACGATTGGGGTCTCCTCCTCCTCCCCCTCCTCTTCTTCTGGAGGGTGGGGGTTGGGGAAGAAGAGGGAATGGCCGTTTCTAGGACGCTAACGGACTTGGGCTCTAACGGCACAGACATGTTTAGTTAGACTAGTGTAATTGTTTTGTTACTACTGCTTTTATAGTTTTGTTTTATGAAATCGCACTTTCTTTTCCTTAGTCTTATTACTTATTGTTTTTCAGTTATCACTGTTGTAAATACACACGAATAAATATATCACCCTCTATACCGGCAGGAATTTGCGTTTGCACACAACAATACTTTCCTGTGATAAAGTACATGTAGATTATCACAAAGTTTATTTAGATCATAATTAATTTATACAATCCTTCATAAGAAGTTGTTGCGGGTGCTTAATCCTAAGATAAGTATTTACCTCTCTTGATTCTCCAGTAGATTGAGTAGTCCTATAATTTCAGTAATGTATAGACCTATACTTAGTAAACTATCATTAGATAAATCATGGTCACACACTACTCCCCCTTCAGCTGGATAGGCCTATAGTTTCAGTTAAAATGAATAAATACAGCAAATAATTCCTAATCGTGAGAGGAGTCGCCTTTTCCCTTTGTTTAGTAGAGTTGTAATTGCACTGATCCCTTGGAGGGATATTTGACGTGAACAGGTGAAATTTGGCGGGAAAAAGAAGTCCCTATTAATACGTATCTGTGTTCCTTGCATTTTATTATTGGTGGAATTTTTCGCGAACCCCCGCTGTTACGATCGGCAATCTAGTTGGTTTTATGCTGCTTGGTAACGGTTAGAAACTTAGTCTAGGCAAAAAGCTTCGTGACGGAGCACGGAGATGGAGACGGGCTCCGAAGAGCTCCCATTAAAAGGTGATTAACCAGAGGGGAATTACATTCGAATTTCACGCCATACAATTACCCCTAATAGGAATCGGGATTGCCTTAAATTGGGAAGATAATCGCATACATTAGATGGAGCCAAATGACCGAGTAGAGACTTGCGAAAAATGAGGCTAGAAAAAAGAAAATAAAAGAGCGCCGCTTCTGCTGCTGAGGTGGTATGGTACCTGCTGCGGTAAGAACGGCATAATAGCAGGAAATGCCTCATGTCCCGCCCAAGCCACCCATCTCTCTCTCTCTCTCTCTCTCTCTCTCTCTCTCTCTCTCTCTCTCTCTCATTTCCTGTGGTCATTAGCCATTACATACTAGTCACAAAGACTGTTTGGGTAATCAATCTACACCCCTACCTTCCACCTCGTCTTGTTCCTCGTCACCCATCTTCATTTCACTAGGTACTGATGGTGTTTTGGTAATGGTTAGGCTTTGCAGACTTCGGGTGTTATTGTTGATTTTTTGTGACGTTTTAAAGCCTAGATCGGGAAGATAAACTTTGAAAATTGTTTCCTTGTTCGTAATGCGACTAATTCTCACGATTGATTTACTTCGTTTCTGTGGTCCTTGTTCTTAATATAATCTTTTTGATACGAGTATTACGTTGGGTCTAACGAATTAAGCAAATTAAAATCACTGCTCCTCTGCTACGGGTACATCAGGACTCAGCTTGCTTGTATCAATTACCGCCAGATATAAAATAATTTATAAAAAAAAAACTTGTAAAAAAGTGAATTATTTTTTAGCGGTATATATATATATATATATATATATATATATATATATATATATAGTTATATTATATATATATATAGATAGATATATATATATATATATATAATATATATATATATATGTATATCATACATATATATATACACACGCAAAAATACTTTTTTTATTTTCCTTTTTCTTATTGAGCTTAACTTGATTTTTGTTAAGATGGTGACTTGTTCCTTGAACATTCGCTGTCAAAAGTTATGTAATTTATATAATCTTTCTGGTGGAATGGTAGAATTCTCTCTCTCTCTCTCTCTCTCTCTCTCTCTCTCTCTCTCTCTCTCTCTCTCTCTCTCTCTCTCTCTCTCTCTCTCTCTCTCAAGGACAGAGCCAGCGTTGATAAGTACTGGACATCAGTTTTTGGGTTGACAGGTGGAGCCATATATTTTGTCGCCTGTTCTGCTCCAAGAGTTACCTGGCTTTTAAGAGTTTATAACAGATATTATTAGCAGTATAATAACAGTCAGTTCCCAGTCTCGTAAAGACACAATACATCACATTACAAGAGTAATGACAGCAGTTCTTGACGGTGAGGATGTTGACAAATTGAGGTTAAATTCAGCTTATAGCATAGCCTCTCTCTCTCTCTCTCTCTCTCTCTCTCTCTCTCTCTCTCTCTCTCTCTCTTCTTCTTCTTCTTCTTCTTCCCCAATGTTCTGTGCCATGTTATTTCACTCTTAATCCCGTTTCATTTTCTTACCTTTCCTCGGGGGCACAAGGAGGAGAGAGGACCGAGATGTGAAACTGAACCTTAGGCCGATGCTTCGCAAGGGCGAGATTTGCGGTTTATCTTCCTCATTTTTGGCTTCTTTAAACGTTCGGCGATCTTGTTAAAGATAATTCGCTTCCTTCTGCGACAATGGGATTCTATTAATAATTAGAGTTCCAGTGAATACTTCTTTTTGGGGGCTTTAAAGGAAGTAGGAAAGAAGATTAAATTCATTTTGTAACGTCGTGGGTAAAGGGAGTTTGATAGAAGACCACTCTTTGCTTCAGTGTCATTTTGTTGACTTTCAGTGAATTTCATATGGTATTTGTGGTACTAGGTATTTGTGGTACTAAATGCTTAATGATAAGTGCTCGTAATAGTAAATGAGAATAGATACATTGTAAATATATTAGGAATGAAGTCAACTCATTGAATGGACGGAGGATAATTACATAGTCATGCAGTAATTTACGAATGGATTTGAAAAGGTGAAACGATGGGTCTAAAGGTCTAGACTCAGACTTTAGAGAATAGTCCGGCTCATTATTATTATTATTATTATTATTATTATTATTATTATTATTATTATTTTTTTTTATTTATTTATTTTTTTTTTTTTTTTGCTCTATCACAGTCCTCCAATTCGACTGGGTGGTATTTATAGTGTGGGGTTCCGGGTTGCATCCTGCCTCCTTAGGAGTCCATCACTTTCCTTACTATGTGTGCCGTTTCTAGGATCACACTCTTCTGCATGAGTCCTGGAGCTACTTCAGCCTCTAGTTTTTCTAGATTCCTTTTCAGGGATTTTGGGATCGTGCCTAGTGCTCCTATGATTATGGGTACGATTTCCACTGGCATATCCCATATCCTTCTTATTTCTATTTTCAGATCTTGATACTTATCCATTTTTTCCCTCTCTTTCTCTTCAACTCTGGTGTCCCATGGTATTGCGACATCAATGAGTGATACTTTCTTCTTGACTTTGTCAATCAACGTCACGTCTGGTCTGTTTGCACGTATCACCCTATCCGTTCTGATACCATAGTCCCAGAGGATCTTTGCCTGATCGTTTTCTATCATTCCTTCAGGTTGGTGCTCGTACCACTTATTACTGCAAGGTAGCTGATGTTTCTTGCACAGGCTCCAGTGGAGGGGCTTTTGCCACTGAATCATGCCTCTTTTTGTACTGGTTCTGTGCAAGTGCCGGGCATTCACTTGCTATGTGGTTTATGGTTTCATTTTTCGTATTGCACTTCCTACATATGGGAGAGATGTTATTTCCGTCTATCGTTCTTTGAACATATCTGGTTCTTAGGGCCTGATCTTGTGCCGCTGTTATCATCCCTTCAGTTTCCTTCTTTAGCTCTCCCCTCTGTAGCCATTGCCAATTGTCATCGCTGGCTAGTTCTTTAGTCTGTCTCATGTATTGTCCGTGCATTGGTTTGTTGTGCCAGTCTTCTGTTCTGTCTGTCTTTCTCCTGTCTCTGTATATTTCTGGGTCTTCGTCTACTTTTATTAGTCCTTCTTCCCATGCACTCTTTAGCCACTCGTCTTCACTGGTTTTCAGATATTGCCCCAGTGCTCTGTTTTCGATGTTGACGCAGTCCTCTATACTTAGTAGTCCTCTCCCTCCTTCCTTTCGTGTTATGTATAGTCTGTCCGTATTTGCTCTTGGGTGTAGTGCTTTGTGTATTGTCATATGTTTCCTGGTTTTCTGATCTATGCTGCGGAGTTCTGCCTTCGTCCATTCCACTATTCCTGCACTGTATTTGATTACTGGCACTGCCCATGTGTTTTTTATGGCTTTTTATCAATATTTCCGGCGTTGAGTTTTGACTTGAGTATCGCCTTGAGTCTCTGCTTATATTCTTTCCTGATCGTGTCCTTCATCTCTTGGTGTTTTATATCCCCTCCTTCCATTATTCCCAGGTATTTGTTTCCTGTCTCATCTATGTGTTTGATGTTGCTCCCATCTGGTAGCTTTATCCCTTCAGTTCTCGTTACTTTGCCTTTTTGTATGTTGACTAAGGCGCATTATTATTATTATTATTATTATTATTATTATTATTTTATTATTATTATTATTATTTTATTATTATTATATTATTCAAACTTCCAATGAATGTGGTGTTCATTAGAAAGAAGTAAAAGGAAGCACAGTGAAATACAGAAGAGATCCTACTCGATAGTAATAAAAGGGGAAAACTTGAATGAATAAATAGATAAATGTGTATTAAAATGCAAGAAGAATACTATTAAGTTAGTAATGCATTACATTTTCGCTTGCTTCAACCTCTGAAGTGAAGTCCTTGCAGATTTCTTTGTTCTCTGATTACTTACTTCCCTGTAGTACTAGTCTTTGAAATGGTCTCCCTTGTGTTAGGCCCTGGCCATATAATCCTCCCCATTTTACCAGGCGTTATTTTCCATTTACGTTTGTCAGATGATATATGTCATTTATTTTTTTCTGTAATGATTCTTATAATTTTTAAAGAACACCTAGTTGTCCTTCCCGATGGGGTACGTGTAAAAAATATGTATTTGCTGGAATACCACCCCTCCCCCCTTCTCTCTCTCTCTCTCTTTCGCTCTCTCTCTCTCTCACCAGCCCCCGCGCAAGACTTTAATCTACCATTAGGTCTTGATGAATAATTCACCCGAACCAGGTGTTTGTTCTCCATACATATCCAGCGTCCATCCTCTCCATGATCTGGTTTGGGGAAACATGACAGCTATCGCGACGGAGTTGCATAGTTTGTTTCCCGTTACATTTCTGTCTGTCCTTTTTTTTTCTGTCTCCCGTTTATTAAGGTATTTTGGAAGTATTTGTGTTTTTTCTTATTTGGTTGTGATTTTTTTTTACATGCGTTTGTTGTCGTCCTTGTTGGTGAATGGTGCAGTGAATTTAATAAAATTGGTGAAATTAGTTTACATTTAATGAGGTAAAATTAGTTTAAATTGTAATGAGATGCAAATGAAAGAATTAATGTTGTTAGTTAACTGCAACTGCCTTGTTAGTTAATTGCGTATTTGTTTACATGTTCATTTTTGTATGCGTCGTTATTGTAGAATGTAGAGGAATGCTGTAATAATAATAATAATAATAATAATAATATTAGATTTTTCTGCGCGCTTGTAGAGAGTGCTTAACCATACTGAAACTATTTCTGCCATATCATTTATTACTAACAATATATTTTCTAACCAGTCTTTTTTAGTCCTTTGCTCGCAGAACGATGAAGCGAAGATGTTGAACTGCTACGTCTGTAATAGTTGAGCTTTTTCTTCTTTGCAGTCGTCTATAGATGACAGAGGGACCTGTAAACTGGGAAGGTGTTCACCGAATCCTCCGAAAAGGGCAGCCATAAGTTCACTTTAGAACGCCTTTTGCATCAGTGCCAACATTCCGTGATTGATTGCTGTTGGCCTATTTCCCAGACTTTCTTGTAGATTTTTGTTTGTTTGTTTGTCTAAGGCAAGACCACTGAGTTGATTAACAGCTCTCCTAGGGCTGGCCCGAAGGATTAGATATTGTCACATTGCTAGGAACCAATTGGTTACTAAGCGACGGGACTTACAGCTTATTGTGGAATCCGAACCACATCGAGAAATGAATTTCTATCACCAGAAATAAATTCTTCTGATTCCTTGTTGGCAGAGCAGGGAATCGAACCCGGACGCTGAGTGAAAATGAAGTAAGATTGAATATTTGGAAATTCCCAAAATAGGTTTTGAACCATTTTAGAAAGCTATTGAACTCGCCGCTCTCCTTGTAAAACTCCTGAGGCGACAGATGTGTAGTTAGGGGGACAAGATGCATGCTGTGGACCTCTGAACTCTATAAACCAACAGATACAACATTAATCTGTAATGGGATCTCTTCAAGAGACCTGACAAGAAACGACCACGCAGTATCGTTTGGTAAGGAGTGGAGGGGGTGTGGCTGGTCCCCAAGGAAGTTCCTTCCCCCATTCCCCCCTCCCCATCCCCTCCTCCCGTGTTTAATAGTGTGGCCAGGGACAGCGGCATCGTTGTCTTTCAAATCGAATTCTGTCAACCTGGATCGTTTGTCGATAGCCTTTGGATCCCGTTTGTGTAATGGAGTTTATGCTCTCTCTCTCTCTCTCTCTCTCTCTCAGAGTTATCCTTGTTGATGAAATGCCGCAGCAGAGCTGACGATCATCTCCTTTCAAAATTGTCTTTCAGAAGTTCAGGGACAAAAAAACTTCCCGCCGAAGGTAAAGACGAGGGAAGGCTTTCCATAGTCCCATTATCCAAACGAGAACTGTTCTGTTTAACAAAAGCATTATATATGAACGGTCCTCTTCAGACAAGAAGGGAACTGAGCAGTGGCGTCGTATGACCCTCTATAATCTCGGGAGGATCAGACCACGGAATTGGGTTCGTTGCAAGTCGACTTATTCTGGATGTGTTTACGTATTGGACTATTTGGCTGGGTTCTGTATGGGCAAGATAGGATGGGCCTGATGAATAGGTGGTAGGTTACAGGGTGGATCTTTTTTTTTTTCGACACTGATACGTCCAGAAGGTTTCGTGGAACTTGTAGTTTTGTTTGTATTAAAAAAAATTTATTGTCTTTAATCACTATTTAATGGCCAGTTCGCTTAATCATTTACTATGATTTGGAAAGGTTTGGAGTGGGAAGGCTAACCAAATACTGGCCAAGACTGAGTACAGCCAAGGCAATGGTGGCTATCACATCCATGACACACACACACACACAGATAGGATGTTTGTGTCGGTGAGTGTACGTTTGTGCACGTGTGTGCGCAGAAAAATCCACAAGGAAAATGTCCACGGTAAAAATGAAATTATTCGATCTAACTTTTAATTTTTTTCAGTAACCTACAGAGATGACCTCGATGTGCTTTTGGCCCCCTAGCTGCCACCCTTATAATTACTTTCACTGTATCTCCTTGCATATTCTCTTTCTTCCATCTTAACATTCCACCCTCTCCTAACAGTTGATTTATTGTGCAACTGCGAGGTTTTCTTCTTGTTACGCCTTTCAAACCTTTTACTCTCAATTTCCGTTTCAGCCCTGAATGACCTCATAGGTCCCAGTGCTTGACCTTTGGCCCAAATACTGTATTCAAACTATATTCAGTCGATGTCCTTTTCGTAAGCCAGTCTAAACGAAAAAAAAAACGTTTTTGTGTTTTTTAACAACGGCGTCTTGAAGAAAGCTGGAGAAACGTCAGCGGTGTCTATTCCTGCGGAAAATAACGAGGCTTTATTCAGCTGCCAGGTGTCCCATTCCGGACAGGTGGACACCGGGAATAACAATGACGTCGAGAAAATACGGGGGATCCAGACCCCCTTCTGCGCCTGTTGAGGAAAAGAACAAATGAACAGACTTGAGAAGAATAGAGCGAACGTTCCCCCTGCCTTTTCCAGTGGAGTTAATTGTCCAACGTTGTCGAAATAAATGTCGCCACATATTTGGTACAGGTGACGATAAAAACGAAATCACGACCTAAATCGTTGTTTATGTCCCATGGCTTTATTTGTATACAAATTTATTTGTCGTTTTTTCGTTATGTTTAGGCTTACTGGTGCTGCTTTATTTTTTTTTATTTTTTCTGGACGTTTCAGACCATTTTATAGTAGGCCTTAGTGTCTATATAAAGATAGATACTGGGTGACTGGGAATGGATCCATCTGAGCGTGAAAAGATTTGGAAATGTATTCATGGCTTTTGTGGAGTATTACATCTTATTTTGCTCTCAAGTATCAAATGTCTCCGGGGCATATGAGTTAGTGCGTAGTACTTGCTTCTAAAATCGTCACCTTTATAAAGATCATGAATTAGTGCGTGCTGCTTGTCCATTCAAGTTGTCATCGTGATTAGGGTTCCTAGTCAGTGTCTACCGGAGCACCATCTTGATTAGAGTCCTTGATTAGTTTGAACAATTAGTTTTATATTACCTTTACTGCTGAAATATGTTGGAGTCTTCCTGGTGGCCAGATGAATGTAAGATATCGAAAGTTCAAGACATGCTAAAGGTTTTTCACTTATGCAGAGAGAGAGAGAGAGAGAGAGAGAGAGAGAGAGAGAGAGAGAGAGAGATTTATAAATCACAACTTCCCGACAGGGGATGACGCAGCAAAATTAATAGCTTTGTTCGAGTTACCATAGGCTTATTGAACATTCGGTGGGCGGATCGGACCTACGCCTAATGGCTGGTATACTCCCGCAATTATGGGCGAGAGATTTATATATCAGAAAGAAAACTCAACAAGGGCTTGAGATATACAGATCAATAAATGTAAAGCCTCTTA
>NC_061102.1:23315470-23325470 GCF_015104395.2 Macrobrachium nipponense
TTACACTCACTTTTATTTCCAAAAGGCCAGACATTTAAAGATCATTTCTTTCGCATGACTTGGATTTTTGCCTTTTACATATCACGGCGTTTTACTGCAGCTCTAATTGTGCTTGGAATCTCCTCCTCCTCCTCCTCCTGCAGAGGTCAACTTGTTTTTACTGGATCATGCTCATGATGATGATGATGACGATGACGATGGCCCTCGATCTCTGGCAAAGTTGCTTTTATTTGCGCCTGTGTGTATGTGTGTGTGTATGTGTATGTGTGTGTGTGTGTGTTCTTTAGTCTTCGTGTGTATTTATGATTCATCATCTTTTTCTCTCAGTTCACTAGTTAAAGAGATTCTCTCTCTCTCTCTCTCTCTCTCTCTCTCTCTCTCTCTCCTCTCTCTCTGTGTGTGTGTTCTTTAGTCTTCGGGTGTATTTATGATTTATCATTTTTTTCTCACTCATATCACTAGTTTAAGAGATTCTCTCTCTCCTCTCTCTCTCTCTCTCTCTCTCTCTCTCTTCTCTCTCTCTCTCTCTCTCTCTCATTTAAATACAGAGATGCAAGTTATTCGCATTTGAAAACCTGTCTTATATATCTTGAGCTACTCAAGTATCTTGTATTTTAATCCTTAAGTATTAAGCTTGTATATATTTCCTTGCAGCTTTGAAAATTGTATTATATATTCGATTTTTTTTAAATTTTTATAATCATACAATTTCCAGAACGTTTATTTTTCGGCTTATAGTTTTTTTTCACCTGAAAGCAATACAATTTTGATTGTTAACATTTGTTAGTGAAGAATAAATATATTAAGGATTTGAATCTTTTGATTTCTAAGTTTTAATATTTGTACTTCTTATTCATTTTTTTCTCTCCCTTGAGCCATGTATGTGCAATCATAAGGAAACTTAACCTTTCCAGCATCTTTTAGATTCCAGCATTTGGTACTCACGATCGAGCCTTAAAAAAAAAATTGAGCATTTCATTGACATTTACATGTTGACATTTTCAACTTCCTTAATTAGCCTCCATTGACTTTCTTCTTAGAACAAGAGATGTAAGAGTTTGTCTTCTTCATTGGGTTTCACGGGGGATGTGGAATGCGCAGTTATGATGACAGCTCTGGTCCAAATATATTATTTGCGTGTTGGATTTGGTTGCTTCTTTTATATACAATTTTTAGCTAATTATGTATGATTTTTTATCTTTTGTAATTGAGATTTATTGCTCAGATTTCAACACCAGTGAATACGTCATCAAGTCGGTTTCTCTCTCTCTCTCTCTCTCTCTCTCTCTCTCTCTCTCTCTCCTCTCTCTCACTGTAATCCTCTGCAAGTCTCGAGTCTCGAAGAAGCTTATAAAAACCTGGCTACCTTGAAATATGTGCTATTTCCTATTCCGATGCCATATAGTATATGAGTTGCAGATATCTTATGAGCTTCGGGTCGTCATTTGGACTGAGTTCACCCTTGAAAAGGGAAATGTTTACAAGTTAAGTGATTTCCAACTAGTATGATGATGATGCTGGTCGTTCTTATTTACGAAATGAATACAGCCTCCTTATTTAAGGATGTTTTGCAATAGATAAAGCCAGTTTTTGCTATCATCAGTATAAAACGGTTTCATGAATTTGAATGTTTTAATTCATTAAATCTGACGATTTTGGTATTAAGCGAAGTTTGCGGTTTTAGTATGTTCGATGAACTACAGCGAATTTAATGGTAATGTAAATTTTTTTTATTGATGAAAATAAAAACAATTGAACATATGCGCCGAAGTTTCTTCGGTGCAGTT
This sequence comes from Macrobrachium nipponense, assembly GCF_015104395.2. NCBI lineage: Eukaryota > Metazoa > Arthropoda > Malacostraca > Decapoda > Palaemonidae > Macrobrachium > Macrobrachium nipponense. The sequence continues at coordinate 23,317,258 of NC_061102.1, forward strand.
GAGTTTTCTGTACATGAAGGTCACTGAAAATAGATCTATCTTTCGGTGGTCTCGGTACATTGCTGTATGAACCGCGGTCCATGAAACTTTAACCACGGCCCGGTGGTAGCCTGGCCTTTATCGTTGCCAGACGCACCATTATGGCTAAGTTTAACCGTAATAAATAAAATAAAAATTACTGAGGCTACAAGGCTGCAATTTGGTGTGTTTGATGATTGGGGGTTGTATGATCAACATGCTAAATTGCAGCCCTCTAGCCTCGGTAGTTTTTAAGATCTGAGGGCGGACAGATAAAGGTGTGGACGGACAGACAGACAGACAGACAGATTAAAAAAGGCACGAAACAAACTCGCCGGCGATGAATGAATACTGAATCCAAATGTGACCCCAAGGATAAATATGGAATGACAGCTATTGTTATCTAAATAATACGCTGTGTTCAGTTGGTTATATATATATGAAGGCAGGTCTTTGCGTTAGTTACGAATTCGGGTGCTCGTTTATATCAACCATTTTTATCTATCTATCTACCTATCTTATCTATCGATCTGCGTATCTATATCTAATTCTATCTATTTACGGAACCTCCGAATAATTTCGAAGATTACAAAGCAACCATCTCAGATATTACAACTAACTGGATGGCTTAAGATGTTATACCACCAACCATCTCTCTCTCTCTCTCTCTCTCTCAGACTCAAGCAACCATTGCTAGATCTCCTCATATATCTCTCTCTTGTAGACTCAAGCGCAATCATTGCTGGAAAGCTCCTCAGTGGCGTGATCGGTATGGTCTTGGCCTGCCACCTCGGTGGGCGCGAGTTCGTTTCTCAGGCATTCCATTGCGGAGTTAGAGATGGTTCCGTTGCTGAATAACCACTGGTTCCGTGCAACGTAAAAAAACACCATACAAACAAACAATCATTGCTAGAACTTTACATATTGCAGATTTACTCATGGTGTTGCACAACGAAAATCTGAATTTTTTTTCAGAATAATTGAGTCAAGTGTCAAACGACCGTCACCGGATGTTTCAATTCCTATTAGAAAAGGTCCCCACACGAACGTTTGCCTGTATTCCTAGAATTACACGCGTGTGACATTTACAGCCGTCGTGTGGTATACGTATCATGGCCGGACTTGTCAAAACTGAATTTTTTTTTTTTCTTTTTTTTAATGCTTGTCAAAGCTTGAATTTTTCTATGCTTGTCAAAAGTTGAATTTTTTTTCTCTTAGTCTTGTCAAAACTTTAATTTTTAGGCTTGTGAAAACTTTAAATATTTTTGGCTTGCCAAATTTTTTTTTTAAACGGTTGTTAAAATGAAATTCTTTTCTTTTTTTATGCTTGTCAAAGCTTGAATTTTTTATGCTTGTCAAAAGTTGATTTTTCTTCTCTTAGTCTTGTCCAAATTTGAATTTTTTTTTTTTTTCGTTTTTTAGACTTGTCAAAACTTGAATTTTTTTTTTATTGCGTCCTTCGCAGTCCCTGTAAAACAAATTCATTCAACATGTAGTATATTTGAATTTTTTTTTTACTTGTATAGTTCCTGTATTACAGTTCTTGAAGGTAATATTAAACTTGTTTTCAGGATCTGCAGGATTCGACAACATCCTTTTCTTTGCCCGTCCCAGAAGGATGAGAGGCTTTGGAGGAATCTCAGTCCTGTGGGGTTTTTTTTTTTTTTTTTTTTTTTTTTTTTTTTTTTTTTTTTTTTTTTTTTTTTTTTTTTTTTTTTTTGCTGTCTGGTTGTTGTGATGAAAATGGATGTCAATTTTTTATCAGTCTTCCAGAAATTTTATTTGGAATTGTCGGTCAGTAAGTCTCAATAGAGTTATTGCTTTCGGAAATTTTTAATAATAATAACCTATATTATTATTATATATCATTATTATTATTATTAAGCAAAAAGCGTAACATAGAAAGAAAAGCCAAGTCGCAAGAAGTGTTATAAAAAAAAAAAATGTACCTGTGACGTCCATTCTTGCGGCATCAAGAAAAACAACCCATCCCTGAAATACCCACTCGAGGACTCCTCCAGCTCATGGCATACCCACCCACACCAGGTACCGGGCCGTGGGGTGGGTTTTAGGAGGGGGAAGGGGCATAATGCATGAGATTTCTTACCTGTTTTCCCTGTTCGGGTTCAGGCAACACCTGGACAGTTACTTATTAAATGCCGAACCACCGAGCTGGAGAAGTTGATGGCCTTCGAGCTTGCCAGGACTAAGCATACATACCGTGGGGTTTTGGGGGGTTCCTTGGGGTTGGGGCAGGGCGTAGGGTTGAGGGGGTGGGGTCTAAGGGGCCAAGGAGGTTTGGGCAAGAGGGATGTCATGGACGGGGGTTGTGGGTGGAGGATGTGAAGTTTGGAGTTTGCTGAAAGTGGTGATGGTGGTGGTGTTAGCAGAGGTTGTGGATGATGTTGTTGTTGTTGTTATTGTGGCAGGTTGTTTAGGAGGAATTTGTTTTCTAAGGTTGTCGGTGGGATTGTATGGGGGTTGTTGAAATTGATGATGATAACGTAAATATTTTTATTCGTATTCTTGTATGATTTAATTTACATTACTAATACGAATTATAAATTTTTTTTTTTTAGAATTTAATCATTTTCGTTCCAGTAAAATGTAAAATCTATTGCAGTGATAAAAAATCGACGAACAATTGTGTTTAGATTAATAAAATGAGAAAAGGCCCAGTAAGTGAAATTTATAGCTCTATATTTCTCCTCTTGTTATGAATCTATTTTCAATGCTGAACCATTTAACAAAGCACTGTCTTAGCCTTCATAGATCCTGCTATCGGCTTCAGGATGTGCCTTACGATATGATTTCATATGAAGTCTTAAACTAAGGTTATTGTTATGTCAGTTGTTCATTGGTATAAATGCTTTTGTAACAAAGAAAATAAATGGAAAAAGAAACTAACAAAATTAGCGGGTATAACTTATTTACTTGTAAGTATTTACATGTTGAGTAAGATATGTAAATACTTACAAGTAAACAAGTTTTACTCAGTAATTTTGTGGGCTTCTTTTCCCATCTTCAGAAGAAAACTGAAAGAAGTGTTTGTTTGGTTTAAAGAAAATATAGCTACAAGTCTCTCTTAGTGGGTCCTTTTCAAGTCTCATTCGTGTAATGTCAAGTTGGGCAGACACCTTGTGAGTCATCTGTTGCAAGTAGTATGTTGTTCCTTTTTTTTTTATCATGAAGCCAAAGCGATTGTTATAAATTTCTGGCCTTCATAAAAGTTCAGGGATTAAAACTGACAAGAAGTGGAGTTTAGTGTAATGATTTGTATCACTTAGAACATCATGTGTGTCAGTCAGTTGGTTTACCTGTCTTGGCAGTATGTGCCGCCGAAAAAATTCTTCTGATGTACCTGCATTTCCATCACACACACACACACACACACACACACACACACACACATATATATATATATATATAATATATATATATATATATATATATATATATATATATTATATATATATATATATATATATATATATTTATTATAAAAATATCCACAGACATTCTATATGTATCCATAAAACTTAATGAGAACTCACTCTTGTAGAACTGACCAGCAGTCAAATTATGAAAAAAAAAAAAATTATGCCCGTTCAAGCTCCATTGAAGCCTCCGACCATGAGGTAACTCAACCTCCTTCGGTACGAAACATTTGTCAAGCACAGCGGAACTCCAACACATCTGTGGCTTCGTCAGCGGAAGTGATTGGAGTTCCGACTGGGCCAGGAGGTGTCATTTGTAGGAAGGCTGTTGGCGAAGGTGACCTATTTTTTTTTTTTTTCCACCGGTTTGGATTGTCGTGAATATTCGCTTGCTGTGAATACCGACGTGGGTCTAGTATATCTGTGTAGTGGCATTTTGTTAGATATTGTAATGAAAATCGCTTGTTGTGAATATCGACATGGGGGGTCTAGTATATATGCGTAGTGGTGTTTTGTTAGATATTGTAATGAAAAGTGGGATTTTGTTCAATATTATAACTTGTTAGAAATAAGAGGACTTTAGGCGTAATTCGCATGTTGTAATTGTTGGTGTTGCTGTTAATATGTTGATATTTTCATCATCATCGTCGTTTGTGTGAGTTAATGTTGTTGTTATATATATATTTTCATTACCAACAGTTATCTTGGACTGTAATATTCGTTAACGATCGTTACTGTTGGTTTTAGGCTGTTATTGTTTTTTTTATTCTATAGTGTTTTCATTACCGACATTTAACCTGGATCGTCATATTAATTTAGGGGAAAGAATAGGAAAAAAACAAGTGATTTGTTGCTGACATCATGATGATGTTGTTTCCATAAATTATGATTGTTGTTTTTCCATAATGTTTTCATTACTAACAGCCAACCTGGATAGCAATATTCGTTTAGAGCAAAAGAAAGGAACGGGTGATTAATTACTGACGCTGTTAATACGTTGACATCATCCTATTGATGTTGGTTCTTTAAGTTATTATATTGTTGTTTTTTTTATAAGGATGTCATGACTAACAGTTATCCTGGATCGTAATGTTCGTTGACATTCTTACGACCTTTGTTGTGCGTATGCGTTCTTATCGTTGTTTTATATGAGGTCATCGTGACTAACAGTTATCCTGGAACGTCGTTTGCAGGAAACGAAACGAACAGGCGATTTGTTTGCTCCCCAAAACGCGTAAGCAGATTTTGGGGTGGGTGGGATGAGGGAGGGGGGACGGGGTTGGCTGGAAGCTGCCGCAGCGATAGTGTGGGTTTTTACTAAGCTGGATGTGGACGTTCCTTTCGGCTTTTTTTTTTTTTTTTTTAAGCGAAGCGCTAAGCTCTCTTCGTCCTCTTATTTTTTTTTTTTATCTTTTTTTAATGATGAGTGCGTGTCTTTGTTTTTAATTTTTGTTTGGCATTTAAATTTTGTTCTCTCTCCCCCTCTCTGTGTCTCAGACACATTTTAAATTCTCTCTCTCTCTCTCTCTCTCTCTCTCTCTCTCTCTCTCTCTCTCTGTACATTGGTGTCGAGAATTTTCCCTTTCACGTAAAACCGGCCCACATTAGGGTAGCAACCTTGACGCGTTACGAAAAACTAGAAATGAGTATTTTTTTTTTTTTTTTTTTTTTTTTTTTTTTTTTTTTTGAAGTTAGAAACAACAGTTCCCTTGAATACAAGGAAGGACTGTAGAAGGCGGAAGGTTATTTTATTTACGTTAATTTTCTTAACGACATTAGAAATCATTTCCTAAGGACGACTGCATCGATGAAAAGTGTAGTGACGCCAGAGCAGATGTGAAATCGAGCCTCCCAATTAATCTTTGGGTACAAAGAATATTTAACGGATTTCTTCTGGTGACGCCAGAGCAGATGTAAAGACCAGTCTCTCAATCAGTCTAGGTACGAAGAATATATAATGGATTTATGTGTGTTGTGTGTGTGTGTGTGTGTATGTGACGTCATAACAGATGTCAAGACCAGTCTTTCAATCATTCTGGGTACGAAGAATATATGATGGATTTTTTAAAACAACTTGTTAAGCTCTTCATTTTCCACGAAGAACCTTCAGTATATTTCCCCCCCTTTTTTTAAGTAAATCATAAATCGTGGCCTTCATTTAATTATTTATTTCCATTGTTTTGCCTCGGCGAGGCGATTCGGTTCGAAGCAGCGACGCCAGGGCTCATTATGACCGCTAATTACGCGTCGTCTTTGACTTCCGCCTCTAATAACTCCCCCCAGAGGAAATGCGTAGGAAGGCTTATGCAAAGAGGATGCAGTGCCACGTGCAAGGCCTTGGCCACACATGCTTAGTGAAGGATGTAGGCTTACAGGATCATTACGTTCTTGGGGTGACACTCGAGGGTTGAGAGAGAGAGAGAGAGAGAGAGAGAGAGAGAGATTCTGATTTATTTTCAGCCTTGACACACTGGGAATAAGGGAGGATGTAAAAGATAATTGGGAATAAGGGAGGATATAAAAGAAGTTTGGGAATAAGAGAGGAAGTAAAAAAGTTTGGGAATAAGAGAGGAAGTAAAAAAGTTTGGGAATAAGGGAGGATATAAAAGAAGTTCAAAATTAGTTAGAGAGAGAGAGAGAGAGAGAGAGAGAGAGTGGGGGAGGAAACTGCTGAAATTCTTTCTCAACCTCAATACACGGTGACTAAGGAAGGTGATAAAAGCAGTGCAAAGATTAGTTTGAGAGAGAGAGAGAGAGAGAGAGAGAGAGAGAGAGAGAGAGAGAGAGAGAGAGAGAGAGAGAATCTCTTCCATTTTGCCAAACGTACCCTCTTGGCACAGCCGCGGATTTCAACGCTGAATATATGGCTCTCGACCTATTTCCCATGCACGTGAGTCAGCCATAGAAGAAATCCGCCAGTTTGAGTGAGTCAAAGAGGTTGATGATGAGTCAGTTAAACCTACGTACCTACGTAGCCACACGGCATGATGGAATTCAAACAGCGTAGGTGGATTTCAGTGACTTCCGAAGCCTTATAGTATATGCATCTGAAGGAGAACGAGACTCGTTGATTTGTTTATGAAATCGTAGGTCATTAGCGCAAAGGTGAAAGGAAGAAAATAATTTGGTTAGGTGCCCATAAACTTCCTTTTTTCAGGAGGCGGTATCTAGCGATTTTTTCAGTGACTAGTTTCGCTTTTTAATACTGGTTCCGATAGACAAGTGCCCATGGGCCTTTACATAAAAAAAAAAAGGTACCTGGCGAAAAGTATTATCATAACTTTCTATAAAATTCCAGTGAAATATTTTAGATGAAAATGAAAGAAGATGCGATCTAAAATTTTATTGAAGAGTTGCCCTCCTAGGTCATTATCGACAGTAACTAAATATTTTTAGATATTTCTTATAAGAAACTTTTTAAAATGTATATATATTTTTAGTTTCCTTTTAATGTCATTACGTCCACAATAACATAGATGTTGTGATGTCAGTTTTGGTTACCATAAATAGAACCAATCAGTCCTGTCAGTATTTCTACCTCAAGATTGAATTGAAGTGCCTGTGATTGTAGTAGAGGTTGTGAATGTCATTTCTATTCAAATGAGCCAGTTAAAATAGTTCGTATTGTACTGCATATGATTGATTAAAAGGAAATGAATATTTACGACGTGTGGCAAAGGGGACGGGTCCTATTCTGAAAACTTGGTGGGAAATCTACGGGGAAAGGTTCTTTAAGGAAATGACGTCATGAGTAAGCAAAAGGAGAACCATTTGCAACGTTAACTTTTTCCTTCCAAGCGTCATGTCCTGCGCGTGCTTTCCACCTCCTGCCATCTTGGAAAGAGGCGCTGTGTACCTAGAAACATAACTTTGGATTTTCCTATTCCTTCCCCTCCCCTCCTTGCCACCCCTCCCCCGCCTCCCCTATCTCTGTCTATGACGTCACATCCTCTCAATGCAGTACAGTACAGACCTCAGCTCCGGTATGATGAAAGTGATTCTAAGCGTCAGTCTCTCCTGTAGTAGAACACTTTCTCAAATCCGTTTAGTGGACGAAGGCCGTAGGCGGTGCGTTCTTTATAGACAGAGTTTGCGTCGTCAGTTCTTTTTGGCAAGTTGTTTCATTGGTTATTTTTTATTGTTAAAGTACGTAGTATATCATGTATAACTGAATCACGAAAGTTTGGAACGTGATAAATGCATAAGTAAAGGTATAAGCCACAAAGGTAAGTAAGATAAGCAACGGTATAGCTGCAAGATTTTTCGCCTCGACGTCGAAAGATCTTGGAGCTACACCGTTGATTATCTTTCCTTCGTGGCTTATACCTTTATGTAGGATATCATATATTAATTGTTATTCACTGTTGCCACATTAAGTGCAAATAATGCTTTTGATTTCCTTTGCAGTTTCATGTTCTTAGATATGGGCATTCTGCTGTTTTAAAGTAGCCCTTTCCTTCCGTTAAGGCTATATATTTATGTCCATATGACCACTTTACAACCAGTAACAATTATATGTACAATATCACCATCATTACATCTGACTTTCTCTTCATCTAACGTCTTCCGCAAAAGTCATTCAGTCTGCCTGTAGTAGGCTTAGATCTATAGAGCCGAAACCCATGGAGGTCTTTAGCTCCGCCCCCTCTTAGCAGAGAGAGAGCTGGTCACGCAAGACGAAGAATGCCAAGTAGACGTGCCCTTTGAATCGTCTTAATGACCGGCATCGTTTGAGGAAGACCTCTTGCTGGGCAGAAT
>NC_061102.1:23330470-23342970 GCF_015104395.2 Macrobrachium nipponense
TCTGAAAAATGTGCCGCTGTTTCACTCGGTCGCCCCGTTGACGCGCCTGGAATGACAGGCGCGAATGTAAAAGAGATGATGATAAAAGAGAGGAAAAAAAATATATGTATCAGCGCAGAGAGAAAACACTCGGTAGGTTGCCGTAGTCGTTTTTTTTTTTTTTTTTTTTTTTCACGAAAATGTATTTAATTGAGTGGGTCGGTTTCCCAAACGTTAAAGGCTTGTTTGTGAATGCTGTCGTGTTTTTAGCAATCGAAATATGTTTTGCTGCACGTCCAACGTTTAATGTGTGTATATAACTTAATCACGAAAGTTTGGAACGTGATAAATGCATAAATAACGGTATAAGAAACGAAGAAGAGATAAACAACGGAGTAACTACAAGATCTTTCGACTCAATGTCCTTTACTTAGTAGACGTTGAGTCGGAAGATCTTGCAGCTACTCCGTTGTTTATCTTTCCTTCGTGACTTATACCTTTATATATATATATATATATATATATATATATATATATATATATATATATATGTATATATATATATATGGATGGATGGAGGATGACTTTCCACATTACAAATATTTGTGTGCGCGGCGGTGAGAATTAATTGGGGGGCAGGGGTGGGGGGGGGGGGGGGGGGGGGAGGGGGGGGGGGGGGGGGGTGGGGGGGGGGTAAGGGAGTGGAAGATCAGTTGGCTTCGTAGGGAGGGGAGGGGGTGTTTGACTTGAGATTAATTTGAGAATGGCATTCCATCTCATTGTATCTTTATTAAGTGGAGAAAGTACGGCAGGTGAAAAATGTGTGGGAATATTCTTACTTTGCTTTCTCCAAATGCTCAGCGTGACACTGATGTACTTTCCTTTCTCTGTTTTGTCAGGGCTAATTATGTGTTCTTAATTATGTTACATTTTATTTGGGACATGAATGTGTTTGAAACGATAGGTCGTGATTGACAGCTAATGAAAAATATGAAAGATTTCCTTTATAACTACTTGTATAACTAAAAGTCGTGATTGGCAGCTTTGAAATAAATTAACTATTTCATCAATATCAATAACTACCTGTATAACTAAAAGTCGTGATTTACAGGTTATGAAATAAATGAACGATTCCATCGATAACTTGTATAACTAAAAGTCGTGATTGACAGTTTATGAAATAAATTACTTCTTCATCAATATCAGTAAATACTTTTATAACCAAAAGTCGTTAATGACAGCTATGAAATAAATGAACGATTTCATCGATAACTTGTATAACTAAAAGTCGTTATTGACAGCTAATGAAATAAATTATCTATTTCATCAATATCAATAACTTCTTGTATAACTAGAAGTCGTTAATGACAGCTTTGAAATAAATGAAAGATTTCATCAGTAACTTTTATAACTAAAGGTCGTAATTGACAGCTCATGAACTAAATAGACTATAATATTAACAACTTGAATCAAGTCACAACCAGAGCAAGCAACTTCAGCCAAGCATTTTGATTAGAGTAGAAGTGACCTTACCTGGTCAATATTCACTAGAAAACGGGTTAAACAAAATCTGCTTTCGGAAGACAACGATATTTTAGAACAGCCAAAGCTCACAGAGAAGAGCCCAGGCACTCTTACCTCAGGACAACAGGTGGGCGAGGGACGAGGAACCGGTTTTTACAGGGAGGAGGAGGAGGAGGAGTTGGCGGTGGTTAGCAGCAGCAGCAGTAAATTCCCTGGGATGATATTTTATAATCTGCCATGATAATGGAACAGAGAAAATAGAAAATCGTTATCTGTTTCGTAAAATTGATAGTTTGGTATACGTATATATATATATATATATATAGATATATATATATATATATATATATATATATATATATACTATATATATATATATAATACTGAAATATATGTTTTTGAAACTGAATAAATTTCATCTAATAAGAGGAGCCCATAATAAACTCCAAATGGTAGAAAGTTGGATTGTATGCTTAAGTTTGCAAAGAACAACTAGTTGTCTCCTTCATACGTTTCCTGCCCGATTAGGGAGACAGTTGTTCTTTGAAATGTATAGTATCCGCTTCTACCTATTTATATATTATATTTATAATAATCTACCTTTTGGCATATTATCGGTCTCTCTTTAATATATATATATATATATATTATATATATTATATTATATAATAATATAATATATACATATATATATATATATATATATATATATATTGTGTGTATGCGTGTGTAAAAAGATAAGATGTCCCACTTTACTTGAAAAATGATATTTATAAAGTTAAACGTTTTTAATAATTCTCTTGAAAGCTAATCACGAAACAGGATTTTACCCCTGATATCAGGAGAGAGAGAGAGAGAGAGAGAGAGAGAGAGAGAGAGAGTGTTGTTTGAACTGAATGTCAGAATCAGCTGTTCACTGGGCTCTGTGCCAACAGTGTTGCCATCGCCTGTTCCTCGCGATTGCTGTTGCTGACGGTGAGGACTGGAGGCCGGAGTGTTTGGGCCGCGTCATGATGTCACCGAGTTTATCAGATATTCTGTTGAGTTTTTTTTTTTTAACTTTAAAGCTTATTCATTTTGGTGTTTGTTGACATTGATGCTACACTGGGAATTGTAATTTTGTATATTGTTCCCAAATGAAATATTTAGCGCGTACAATGGTAATATATTCAATATTTTTGACGAGTTTGTTAGAGTTGATTTGAGAGTCAGTAGACCTTATTGTTGGGTGCCATTTGTTTTTATTTGAATTGTTCTTCGTATTCATGAAAAATTCTTGGCTCACGCATGCGCATTTTGGACCCCAGTTTCCTCTTACGTCAGAGGTTGGTGCTTCTCTCTCTTCTTACACTTGTTCATTGCTTTTGCTTAGCTTTTCGATAATGTTTGAGTTCCTTATTTAATATGTTTGCATTTCTACAGTTCACTCTAATATAACTTGTATTTTTTTACTCCTGCATTGATGCCTTTTATTCAAATTTCTTTATGCTTACAATTCAACTTCTGCTCGAGCTTCTGCATTGCATATGGCTTCACTTCTATTTGAACATCTCTGTTTATGTTTACACTTCCTCGTGTCGAATCTCTACTTTGTTTATGCTTACTGTGCTACTACTTCTACTAAGTGAACCTACAATTTGTATATATTTATTTTCTGCCTCTATCTTCTACAAGATGCGTGAAATTCTGCTACCTCCTTTTTTCCCTCCAATAGAATTTCTGTTCGTGATTATCCAATCCAGCTTTTGTTTTCTACATATGATCCTTCGTACATTACTTTTTATTCATCTGGTTATTCGTTTATTCTGCTTGCATTCTACTTTGTTATTGCCTGTATTTTACCTCTTTGACTGGACCTCTTACTTTATTAGCGCTTACACTTCTAAAAAAAAAAAAAAAAAAAAAAAAAAAAAAAAAAAAAAAAAAAAGAAAAAAAAAAAAAAAAAAAAAGAAAAAAAAAAAAAAAAAAAAAAGAAAAAAAAAAAAAAAAAAAAAAAAAAAAAAAAAAAAAAAAGAAAAAAAACCACTCCCTTTTTACACTTGAAGCCCTATATTGTTTATTATTTAATTTCCTATCTTGAATAGAACGTTGTTTATGTTTGCCGGAACTTCTACCTTGTTGATGCATTCACTTTTACCTCTGCTGCCACTTATAAGTCAACTTTTGCTCTTTTTTTTTCTCTCTCCATTTACAAGCGTAATGGGGTTATTCTTGCACCGCTTCTGCTTAAGATTATCTATCCATTATATATCCTGCCTGTACTGCTTTCCGCTGCTTTCTCCACCGCTAGAGTACTTTGTGACCCTCTGTGTACGTGCTTGAGTGTGCGTGCTACCGCCCCCACCCACCGGTGTGTTAAGTTAAACTGCTTTACATTCTCTGTCTTCATATGTCGTGCTTTGTCTCAGTCATAAGTTCGTGTTACGTTTGTTTTGACACGAGACTCTGAGACACTTGTCCTGTTTGCTCTCTGCGTCGGGATGGTCGAAATTGGGTCAGTATTGGGAGGAGTGATGATGGAGCCTCAGTGTTGAGGGCAGCAGGTCGGGTTGATTTGCCTCCTTAATATTTTTCAGCTGCAGTATAATTTTGGTAGATTGTTCCTTTGGGTTTAAATGGTGGCCATCTTCAACGTGAGTGCGGAGGTCAATCAAGCATTTCGTGTTCCACTTTGGTGTCAAGGTCAATTCGAGGTCACCAAGGTGTTTGGTAGCTTTGGTCCATTCAAGGCACGGCCAAATTTGGAATTCGACCTCTGTTACCGCTCTTCTGTATTCCCCACATTTTATCGAAGCCATATTCATCATGAGCGAGGTGGAGCTTGCTCTTCTACTTAATCTCATTGGCTCACACTTGACCAACACGTGAAATGGGGCAGGGAGGTGGGTAGGGGGTTACTATTTCACCATAAAACAAATTCGTCTAAGTTAAGTTCCTTAGTACTTTCAATCTCCAAGATAAACCTGACTCTGCTCTATATAGATTCGTTGACCGGCCCTTGAATCTGGGTCGTCGGCCTTTTGCCCTGACTAATGTCTTCAAGGAGATTATAAATTACACACATCTTGGTCTTATCGTAGGTGTCCGTTTCTTCGTTAGGACTAAACGTTACTCAATGCTTTCCTGTTTTGTGCTCCAGCAACTCATTCTGTCTCTCTCCCTCTGTGTGTGTGTGTGTGTGTGTGTGTATACATATACACACACACACACACATATATATATATATATATATATATATATATATATGTATATGTATATATACACATAATGAAGAATTTAAGCCTTTATGTGTTAAGACGACCTGGGCCTATACCTGCTTACTCATAAAACTATTTCGTGGTCTTTATATATATGTATTAACTGTAATGTATATATATGTGTGAATATATATACACATACATATACATACTAACACACACACACACGCTCACACGAGTAAGCAGATCTAGGCCTATACTGTTTTTCGTCAACCGAAGGTTGAAATCCCCTTCTTGTTTGGTCGAAAGAATCGAGGCCGCTTGCTCAGCGTCACCGTCCCAGATGACTGTTTATCAAAACGTTTATTATTATTGAAGCCGAGCAACCTGCTTTTCGACGCCTCGTGCACTCTGGGCAAGTTTGATAAACATTTATCGGGAGTTATTGAAAAGAAGGTCATGCAGTCAATTAGACTCGAGTGCGTGAGCCCTCGTGAGGTCGAAATGCGGCTGAATAAATTGTACTCGGCGAATCCATCATTGCCATATCGTGCTGCACGTCCCTGCGAGTTTTCGCCTTTTAAAAGCGCGTAGAAATAGTTTTAAATGTGACTTACACTGTAAATGGTAAGAAATCCCTATAAGTGTTGTGATTATACGTTTAAAAGTACTTTTGCTCTGAAGCCTAACTTTGGTTTGTCAAGCGATTTAGACGTAATTTATGGCATTACAAGTTTTAGGCAAGTTTGTGCATATAACATTGTTTGCAGCGAATTTTAAAAAAAATTCTTTAACTGAAGAGAGTTTGAGATATCATTAAGGAAAAACGAAACTGATAAGAGTGAATTATAGAATATGGATGAAATATGTTCTTCCATATTTACCGCCGTTGATTTTTTTTTATCTCAAAACTTCGCCTAAGATAACCTTTCCTCGAGGTCCTACAGAAGAGTTCATCTCAGTAGGGGATTAGTGGCGTCAGTACACCTCATTTGGTGCACTGTAGTCATTATACTTGGGCTCTTTGCAGCGTGCCTTCGGCCTCTAGCCGCAACCCCTCTCATTCCTCTTACTGTACCGCCTCTCATATTCTTCCATCTTTCTTTCCACCCTCTCCTAACAATTGAGGTTTTCCTCCTGTTGCGCCTTTCAAATCTCTTACTGTTAATTGACATTTCAGCGCTGATGACCTTATAGGTCGCAGTGGATGGTCTTTGCCCTAAATTCTATCTTCATATTCAATGCATAGGAGTTCATTGGAGTGAAGGACGCGAGGAACCATCCTCCTCCTCCTCCTCTTCCTCTTGACATCCTTGGTGAAGGAATTCGATACTGCATGTTTCTCGAGGTCCGAGTGACTCGCTCTCTGTGGCTCGGTTGCCTTGGGATGTTTCGGTTTTGTAAGCGACTTTTTTTTTTTGCTTTAGTCTTTCTTTGTTCATTTACTAATTTGCTCATTTATTTGTCTCCTCTTTTTTTAATACGTGATCTCCTCTTCCTATATTTCTCATTATCTTGTGTTAATTCTTTCTAACGAGCACCATATTCTGTGGAAGCTTGAATTTCAAGTAAATGACCCCTTTGGCCTCTTTCTATATGAATAGGGTTCATCTTCTGAATAATAATAATAATAATAAAAATAATAATAATAATAATAATAAATTACTTTTTTTATCTTATTTCCAGCAGTACTTGAAAGCCTGAAAGAAGCACGATTCACTCGGCATGTGTTGTCAAGGTGTTTTTTTTTTTTCTCTCTCTCTTTTTTTAACAAAGTTGACTGACGTAAAAGATAAAAAATTGAATTAGCGAGACTATTTGAAGAGAGAATATTTTTAAAAGGTTTATGTTTTGTCCTTTCGGTGTTGCCCACTTGGTATTCATGTCAGTAGACTTCCAACATTGTTGACTTAAGTTATTTTGAATTTTTATATAGCAGAAGTCCTGCTTTCTGTGGGAGCGCTCAAGCGATGGTAATGGCATTTCTCTCATGTGGGAAGTGTATGTACTTTGAGATGGAAAAAAAAAAAATAATAATAATAATAATAATAATTAGTCAGAGTAGCTCGAGTTTTGAAATATAGAAACAAATCCACAGTTATGTATATGTACATATATTTAAAGGTAAATCTGTACATATTTATCTTTGAATATATGTAAATATACATAACTGTAGATTTTTCTCCAATAATAATGATAATAATAAGGACCCTGGAAAAACTAGATGTCGAAGTAGCTCCAGGACTCATGCAGAAGAGTGTGCTCCTAGAAACAGCACACATAGTGAGAAAAGTGATTGAAAAAAAATTAATCATAATAAGATGCTTTCTACATCTACACGAATGTTGGTGCTTATGTAATTGTGTAACTCCAAGACAGTCTTTACAAGGATGGCGTGTGAAAATGACTACAGTTTTAATTGAATATGATAGAATTATGCATCACCGTTACTGGATGCAATTATTTTTCCTTCATTCTCATGCTTAGGATTGATACGTTGAGGAATTGACGATAGATTGAGTGTTTTTCTATTTCCAAGACGTCAACTTGAGTAAATAGTAACCTATAACACATTATTCGTAGGCATTTGATGTTTAATGGAGAGGGAGAGACCGCCCCCCCACTTCCTTCCCCCATTCTCAACTCTCTCCCCTCCTCCTCCCCCCTCCCTCCCTCTCTGCTCTACCGCTTTTCCTTTTGTTGTTGGCTGTTTCGTTGGTTGACAGGATGTTGGGTACTCTCTCTCTCTCTCTCTCTCTCTCTCTCTCTCTCTCTCTCTCTCTCTCTCAAGTCAGACCACCGGTGACGCTTTGGGCAAAAGAAGTCATAGCGAATATACTAAATTGCAAATGTAATTAGAACTCATTAAAAGTTCGTTAAAAAGTAAATACTGCTTAATGGTAGATTAAAGTAGGTTACATGAAGGTTTCATTTTCTTTTTTATTTTCATTAACCTTGTGCTGAAATGTCCCTCCAAGTGAACCCAACAGATTAACGTGGAATGACCGTATTTCTCTCAAGGAGGTGTTTCAACTCTATTGAGTAGTGTTAGTTTTTTTTTTTTTTTTTTTAAACCTTCTATAATAGAAATTGTAAGGACCTATTCCTTTGGATAGAGTTTTACGTTTAATTGATCTCTCTCTCTCTCTCTCTCTCTCTCTCTCTCTCTCTCTCTCTCTCTCTCTCTCTCTGAGTATTTATGATAAATGCCTTTTATTTTAAGTTTAATTTATTAGAATTATTATTATGAAGAAACTATTTCCGTTAATCTGTTGAAAGCTTGTTGAAGCAACGCTGGAAGAACCCTTACTAAATGTTATAAACATGCACCTAAATGTTAGACTGTTTGTTTATAGTGGTGGAAAGGAAGTTTCATTGTGAAAAAATTTAATTTACAATATCATTTTTTTAGGTCATACAAATTCCGACCTCAGAATTCCAAGCTCACTTTTTCTTTAATAGAAATATAATCAAGTTGTTGGAACAATATTCGGATAGAACCGGATGCTACCGTGGACATTCGTGGAAACTCTCTCTCCTCTCTCTCTCTCTCTCTCTCTCTCTCTCTCTCTCTTCCTCTCTCCTTCTCTCTCTTGGTCTCTCTCTCTCTCTCTCTCTCTCTCTCTCTCTCTCTCTCGGTCTTAGCCGCTGGCGAAAGGATGTCACTTTTTTTCGAAAGCTGTCTTTTGGATCTCCGGGTGTAATTGGGGAGCCTTTGAGCAGCTTTTATTTCCGTCGTGGTTTCTGCCAAACGAGCTGGACTCTTATTGTAAGGGTTATGTGAGTCTCGTGTTCTCAAGTATGCCACATACCTACTTTCCCGAACGAACTGTTTCGTCGAGTTTGACTGCTCATGGAGTGCGCGCCACGTGATTGCTTATTCATGGTCGAGTGCTTGTTTAGTGTTTATCCCGAAGCGAGGTCATGCTCGCTTCAGCATAAACTAGACATGCATACGTACTGAAACTGAAGGTCTGAAGATACTTGGAACTGAAGGTCTGAAATACCTGAAACTGAAGGTGTGAAATACCTGAAACGGAGGTCTGAAGATACCTGAAACTGGAGGTGTGAAATACAAGACACTGAAGTTTCTGAATATACCTGAAACTGAAAGTTGGAAATACCTGAAACTGAATGTTTGAAATACGTGAGACTGAAGGTTGGAAATAACTGAAACTGAAGGTCTGAAGATACCGACACTGAAGATTTTTAAAATACCTTCATGGGAAGTTAGACAAGTGTGCAGTCACACGCTAGTATTACGTTGTTTTATTTTAGTACACTGAAAGTACTTTGGTACATATTACTTTCTCAACTTTAAATCATAACTTTAATTTAATATGGTACTTTCATCATTTTAAATCATAACTTAACTTAATTTGGTGCATAGTCTCTTCATAAGTTTAAAATTTAACTTTAATTCGATACTTACGACTTTCATGAATTTAAACCATAATTTTGAATTAATTTGTTACATAGTACTTTCACAATTTTAAATCGTAACTTTAATTAATTTGGTGCATAGAGCTTTCATAAGTTCAAACCACAACTTTAATTAATTTGGTGCGTATGACTTTCATTGTTTAAAATCATAACATTAATTTATGGGTCTCATGATTTATTCACACTGGAGGTCGCTGTAGCAGGTCTCGTGGATAAATGATGAAAGTTCACCTGCGTCGGCTGATCTCATGATTGTCGAATGACGGCCCTCTGGCGTCGCTCACTCTCATGATTGAATGATGGTGGGGTTTCTCGGAGCTCGTGATGGACATTGGTTGACGGGAGTTGATGTAGTTGATTTTCTAACTGGTGGCAAGAATCGGGTAATTGTTTTTCTCTTGAATATTTGCGGATATAGAGAGCATTGTCTTGACTGTTTTGCTAATGAAGGCTTGCCAAAATTGTTCTTTCGTTTTATTGACTCCGTAGGGGGTTAGTGCCGTCAGTGCACCTCATTCGGTGCAATGTAGGCATTACTTGAGGTTCTTTGCAGCGACCCTTCGGCATCCAGCTGCAACTCCTTTTATTCATTTTACTGTACCCCCGTTCTTATTCTTTTTCTTCCATCGTACTGTCCATCCTCTCCTAAGAATTGTTTCATAATACAGCTGCGAGGTTTTCTTCCTTTAACACCTTTTAAACCATTTACTGTCAATTTCCGTTTCAGCGCTGAATGGCCTGAGTTGCCCCAGTTCTTGGCATAGTGGCAAAGATCTAAATGAATTTGTCTTATTGAATAATTTGGAATGTTGTGTTTTCTTGGGACTTGATTCTTTTTGAGTCTTAACCTAGAAAAGGTTTCGAAGCAGTGGAAGCTTAGCTAGAAGGAAAAAGAGAGAGACTTAAATTTTCTCTACAACTTTTTGCCTCACTTCTCCACCTCCTCTCTTTTCTGCTCTTCTGTATTCCCTGTGACCCGAGATAGGTTTAGTCACGTTACAATCCACGTAAGGCTTTTGTGTAACCCTTTCAGCTTAAATCCCATTGTGGAGGATGAGTCTAACTATGTACTGGTCAGAGATTCAACCCTGATAGAACGAAATATTATGCACCGTTGTTATGCCTGAGCTTCTTGTGTTGTGTTGGTTTTCATTCCGAAGGTTGGTTCACCGGTGTACAATGTTATTGTTTTTATACCCAGTTAAGAAAAAGTAATAAAGAAAATGATTGTTCATTCAGTCATTCAGTGAATGAATTATTATTTTTCAGTGTGGGATGAAAATGTGCGTGTGTCATTAGCTAATAAAAAAGGAACGTGCAAGGTTAAATCATAATTCATGCCGAGTGTTACGTTTACATTGGCACGTACTTACCAAATTGTAATCAGTGCATGCTCTCTCTCTCTCTCTCTCTCTCTCTCTCTCTCTCTCTCTCTCTCTCTCTCTCTCTAATAGTTGACGTATCTATTTTATTCGTTGGATATACCCAAGAGTAGTTATATGAAATTCTTTTAACATTTGGTAAGGATCTCTCTTGAGAGTATAACCTCCTGATTTCGAAACTGTGCTAAACATTCTCTCTCTCTCTCTCTCTCTCTCTCTCTCTCTCTCTCTTCATTCTCTCTCGTTCTCCTCCTCCTCAATTTTCCTCTCTCTCTGTAGAGCCGTGATTTTTACTTTTCTTACCTGGCCTCAGAACCAGCAAACTCGAAAATGTAAAAAAATCCCCATAAGTCAGAGCGTTTTTGAGGTATTGGCGTTTTCTTGGGTGACGTTCAGTTAGATATGCAATAGTTAATGTTGTTCCCTACACTTAATGTATGTTGAAGTACACAGATAACAAAGGCAAGAACAAAAATTAAGTATGAGATAAATGCCGTGAAGATAACAATTTGAGAGAGAGAGAGAGAGAAAGAGAGAGAGAGAGAGAGAGAGAGAGAGAAGAGAGAGAGAGAGACTAGCCCCATTGGCAACTGATGCTAATTTTTATTAATCTTGCGCAGATGTTGCGCGTTCTTGACATTCTGTTGGTGATTATTGTGTTCAGCGCGCAGCGCTGGGGAGGTATCGTCGAAAAATAAACTCTGCCCGAAGAATGTTTGTTCATAGATCTTTGGGAGTGAAGCTCTGCAGCAGTACGGAGACTTTAGGGATTTCAAGTGGACTCTGGCGGGATCGTATGGAGAGAGAGAGAGAGAGAGAGAGAGAGAGAGAGAGAGAGAGAGAGAGAGAGAGAGAGAGAGAGAGTTATTTGTTTTAATCGATTTATTGCGCACATTGGCGTCAGACATTTGAGTAGGTACATAGTAACAATAATATTGTTTACATCTATATGGTAATTAGGGTATGCCAAAAGAATTCATATAGAGTACAAAATAAATGTAACTGAAGTCTTACTATATTACAAATGTTCCAATGACACTATACCTATCTTTAGTTAATATCACACGCAGTCAATTTTTCAGTATCCACCAGTGAGGATGACGCATGAGAGAGAGAGAGAGAGAGAGAGAGAGAGAGAGAGAGAGAGAGAGAGAGAGAGAGAGAGAGAGAGTTGTAACAAAATATATCTGTCATTAGCTTGTGCTTGTGAGAGTGGAAATATATATTTTCTTTGAATAAAGTTACGACGCTGAAGAATGGAGAGAGAGAGAGAGAGAGAGAGAGAGAGAGAGAGAGAGAGATGCCTTCATTAATATTTCCCCCCCCCCAAAAAAAAAAAAAAACACTACATACACAAACACACAAACATGAAAAAAATAGAGTGAGAACAAAAGTCTCGAATACTTTTTTTTCTTAGAGTTGAACCTTAACTCGTGTGTATGGCACTTCTCAAGGTCACTGGAGTTGGCTCATGAGTTTCAAGGTTTCTCTCTCTCTCTCTCTCTCTCTCTCTCTCTCTCTCTCTCTCTGCCAGAGAGACTACTTAGACTTGCTCTTGGGTTATTTAACCAACGGCTGATTTTTATAGATCTTGAGTGTACCCAGAAATGTGTGCTGTACGGTACGACATTAGTGACTCTCTCTCTCTCTCTCTCTCTCTCTCTCTCTCTCTCTCTCTCTCTCTCTCTCTCAGTTCACTAGTCTTCGGGTGTATTTATGTTTCATTCTGTCCTCTCTCCCGGTTCTCTTGTCTAAAGGTGCATTTGTTATTCTCTCTCTCTCTAGACACAAATCAATTTAGAAGTTTAATATGAGCTTAAACAGGGTACATTGTATCATATAAACGAGCGCTGGCCTAATACAACCAATTATAGCAGTGCGTCCTTGAGTATGCATATATTGCAAACGTTCTTCATGCATTGATGCTTTTCTAAATTACATGATTAACGCCAGTCCGTTTTCATCGTTGCCGTT
>NC_061102.1:23347970-23370470 GCF_015104395.2 Macrobrachium nipponense
AAGAACCTGAACTGTCCAGGAAATGCAAGAAATCGGGTGGTTTTCTTGCCCGGTCATCATCACCACTAAACGAAAAACAAACGAGAGACAAAAAGAGAGAAAATAATTATTTATTAAAGTGCTTTAGGACTCCAAGAGTATAATGATTCACATGAATCACGCATTACAGTACGTAAGCCTGTCCATGATGACATGCTCCAAGTTTTAGTTTTTCTGTTATTATGCCACGTGGATGATGATGAGACGTTGCTTGCGAGAGCTCATTTTTGATTGTGAAATTTTCATGGGAGTCCGAAGTCATCATTTCATTGAACATAACCTTCAAATTTGTCTTCTAAAAATCCACGAGTCAGGGAAGCATGATCTTGCATTATTTTCCCTGTAGAGAGATTAGCCGAAGAATTTCTAGCAACTCATTAACTACTATTTTTTTTCTAATGGTAGATTCACATAACCTTGCATTTGATGTGTAGGCCCGTCCCTTGCGACGCTCCTAATTGGCTGTTGATAAGCCAATCGCAGGGCTGGAAACTCTCAGTCTCTATCGAGAGTTCGTCATAAGTAGGATGTATGTTTTACCTCTCCTGAGGGATACGAGGTGGAACGCACATCCTACCCATGTGAACTCTCGAGAGACTGAGAGTTTCCAGCCCTGTGATTGGCTTATCAACAGCCTCGGGAGCGTCGTAGGGGACGGGCCTAGACATCAAATGCACGGCTGATGTGAATCTACTATAGTAGCGACGTTGTACTGCAACATTTAAAATCTCAAGTTTTGCATGATTGCATCACTTTGGGAAGCCAATGCAAAAACGCTATCTGAAGCCAATGACCTGCAACATAGCAATCACGGAAGCCAGAAAGCGCTTTTTGCGTAAACAGGATAAAAGCTGTTCAATCCCTCTCAGAGCGAGGGAGAAAACCGGCTCCGTCAAACCCTTGAAGTGAAGAACAAGAAAAAGAAGAAGACGAAGTTAGTGATTATGTTGTCCCGTTTCTTTGGCGTTTACCCTCCTCAACTGCTACTGGGTCTTTGTAGTTGCCGACGCCCGCCGCCGCCGAGTTGGCTGGTAATGCTACCTGTACCGTACCGTACCGTACGTGTTGGGGGAAGAAAACGTTAAAACCAGGTCCGCTCCTTAAATGTCTTGTAGTTGCCGTTCCACCAGCTTTTGAATTCCCCCCCTCCTACCCCCCTCCTCTCCGCCTGGTTCTCGCATAATCTTCCTCTTATCACTTTTGGTTGCTCCTTTTTTTTTATTATTATTATTATCAACGTTTCTGCCAATCGCTATTTATACGGGCAGAGCAGCTCAATACGGAGGTCACCAACGGTGGACTGCATTGCATGCGGGTTGAATTAAAAAAAAAAAAATAATATGCCAATGGTGCAATGATGCGGGTTTATATCTCTTTAATTCCCGATTCCAACTTAACATCACGGCTTGAGGTAGGAAGTGCTTTGAAAAATAGCGATTTAAAACCAGCCGGACACCGGGTGACACAGGAACGAAGAATTTGGTCAGAGAGACAGAAAGAATCCTTACGGACCCACTGACCCTCTTCGCAGCTCAGGGAAACAGCCAACTTTGGTTGCTCTGAAAAAGGAAGAATTCTTGCGGGATTCATCCAAACGAAACAGCTTTAGCAATAGCAGACTGTGCTAGATTTGAAGGTGGGTCGTTCAGTAATTTCTAAACTCTAGGATCACGAAAATCGAAAGACTGTTTTTAAATTCGGGTGATCCTAGCATTTAGAAAATCTGTTCCTCTATATCTGTGGTTCTGTTTGTATATACACATACGTGATACATATATATCTATGTATATATTATATATATATATATATATATATATATATATATATATATATATATATATATTGAATATTTTGTTCTATAATCTAGTAGCTTTATGTGAATTTTCAAGCGTCCGCAAAATGAACAAGAACCCAGTTAAACCATTTTATTTCTCCTCTTACTACTTGACTCCCGAACAATGGTGAATGAATCACATTAGAGGTTTCTATTGCAAACGTCGTGATTCAGTGTGAGCCTAAATTTAGAGCTTTAAGGATATCCTTTGCGGTGGTTGGTGACTGTGGCGCAACGAGAATTGGCTTAGACCGCCTTTTCTGCCCCTTTTTGTGTGAAGTGTGTCATCTTTATTTTTAAACGCTGGTTCGTGAGTACTTCGAGCCAGAATGATCACAATTTTCCCCTTTAATTCAAACGTCCAAATCTCCCACGAGTCAGTCTGTATTTATAAGCAGAATCTACTCGAGTTGTTGTTGTCGATTTCCTGGTAGTTTCAAACGTCGCCATCTGCGAGGAGGTCTTTCAGCTTCTTATGGAAAGAAAAAGATCCCTCGGGAATAGGTTTTATTTCAGAATAGAGGCCGTTGGAACTGGCTGAAAAGTGTCCTTATCTGAACCTAAGTATGAGGTGGGATATTGAGGCGAATAAAAGATGGAGAAAGTTCATGAAGTTCTTAAACGTAAGATGTCAGGTAGAAATGAGAAAAATGTTCATAATCATGCACTCCTTGGCTTTTTATTCTGGCTGACTGTCTAAACCTTTTCAGTGAATGTCAGCAAATTTGCATAGTGTCAGCCTGACATGCCAGTTAGAGAGATTAGACGAATAAAGCTGTTTGTGGGTCTCTCATACTGTGCTTTGCGACTTGGCCTATTTAATCGAACGCAATTAGATGCGCTTCTAAACAGGAAAAGAAAATCTGCATTAATGTTTTTGAATGATTCCTTCGAAGAAATTATATATTGAGTTCTGCTTTAATTTAAGATGTAAATGTGATGTGGTCGTGAGTTTTCGTGTAGCGGACGGATGGACTTGAAGAGACAAAAAGCCAATCATTTGGGTTTCGTCATAGAACGTTAAATTTGCATATGTATATATATATATATATATATATATATATATATATATATATATATATATATATATATATATAGTAGTGTCTGTTGTAGAAACTTTAGTTTCAGTGTATTGAGGGGTTGTTGAACCAAGTCTCCTCTATGGAATTGAAGTGTATATATACACACACACACATACACACACACACACACACACATATATATATATATATATATATATATATATATATATATATATATGTTTCGTGTGTTTCTTTTATAGAAACTTAGGTTTCAATGTATTGAGGGGTTGTTGAACCTAGTCTTCTCTATGGAATTGAAGTGTGCATATTGTGCATCAATGAAAGAAAAAAAGGTTGAAGCTGTAGAGGTTAATGGTTTGTAAAGTATTAGTGTCACGTGAAGAGTTAAAATGCAGAGGTACGTAGCTTAGGTGAAATACACACACATATACATACTTTTTATGTTATGTATATGTTGAAGAGCCCCTCCATAATGTACGCATATGCACACACATACAAATACAAATAAAAAAAGAATCCACTCCCTTCGGAATTAGGTCGATAGGGCGTCTGAATGACAAGTCTTGCGGATTGAGAAAGGGTGGAGTGATGCTGGCTACGGCTCTGAATAGATTGTGTGACAATTCTTGGCCGTTGTCCAATCTTGTAGATCCCACACATGTTGCATAAGTCACGCAGTTGCTGAGCTTTTATGTGCTGACAATTTGGGGGGGTGGGGGGTGGGACTGGGGAGTAGAGGATTTCCCAGAGGGGGGGGGGTGCAGAAAGCCGGTGGAAGTTGTGACTAGAATGACGTTTCTGGACAATTGAAGGTAATATTTCATATTGAATAGCGTTAAAAGATATAGATTTTTCAATGGTTTTTAAATGCTCGCGGTTTCCGAAGGCTTTGGGGCCATTTTGGGACTGGGGAGTTGAGGATTTCAGAGGCGGGGGTTTGGGGGGGGGGGGGGAGTTGCAGAAAGCCGGTGGAAGTTTTGACTAGCTTGACTTTTCAGGACAATTGAAGGTAATGTTTCACATCAAATAGCGTTAAATTATATTTTTTCAATGGGTTTTAAGTGCTCGCGGTTTCCGGAAGTCTTTGGATGTTTCCAGAGGTTTTGGATGTTCGTGATGTTGTGGCTTTTTCGACGCTGGACAATTTGTCAAGTTGATTAGAGGAGGTGCAGGCGTGTAACAAACGTGGAATATTTTCTGCTCCTTTAATTGGTTTGGAGATAAATAGTCGGTTGTCTTAGTGTTTTTTTTATATATATTTCACTGGCATCACAAGCTAGGTAACTGAAAAGTTAATAATTAAGTCTTAGAGATACAATAGTGAATTCTATATTAAATTTATTTCGATTTGAATAAAGCGTTGTGAAACGAATGACACCAAAAGGATGGAGACTTCAGTATCTGTTCACTTATTTAAGTTCTGCTTCATTCGATAATAATACCAAAAAAAATCCATGTCTTAATAACTCTCCACATATATAATTCTTTAGTTCGCTACAGTGTTTTTAATCGGTAATAATGTTTATTTAAATACAACGGCTCTCTTTCTCTCTCTCTCTTCTAACAATCTTGGCCGTTGGTAATGGTGAGGTATAATATTCCCGTTATAATCACACAAGCCCTTTTAACCTTTCGAGTTCCTCGCGCGAATTTTCCATCGGCCTTCTTCCGCAGTTGTTTCATTTCTGCTTGGACGGCCTGGAAGGAGTCCAAGCACAACACACGCACACTCCCTCATGCACAGTCATTTCGCTTTCAGCAACACCCGTGTTGGATATTGTGAAGGGAGTGGGAGTAATTTCAGTGTCCATGGATCCAGTTTCTTTTTTTTTATACTGTAATTATGACCATAGGTGTTACAACTGCAGGTGAACATAGACAGATCACTCAACCAGTGTTAGGTTCCATGGGCTTCAGCTTACTGATAATATGACCAGCTATGCATATTCTCTCTCTCTCTCTCTCTCTCTCTCTCTCTCTCTCTCTCTCTCTCTCTCTCTCTCTCTTATTGCAGTACTGCACGTTTATACCGGTTATAACCGGTGTATAGCCTTTTATGTATATACAAAGATTCATTGCTTACACGCAGATTACACATAAATGTGTATGATATCATTTTGATTTTCTGCCTCTGAATGCAGATACTTTTGTGTACACACCCGGCCTTTTAAAAGCTTTAGAAATAAATATTTATTGTGGGATTTTAGTTTAAATCGCTGACAAGTCAAGGATGTCTCGAAGGATTTCTTGTCGAGTGGTTTAGAGATAAAGTCACCTCAGTGTAAATGATGACTTTCGTTAATATTTTATTTATCATTATGAATATGTGATGATATCAGTGTGTTATTATGACTTTATTTATAACGATTAGTAATTGCACTTTGCTTATTCTTTATGCTCTTTTTCCTTTGGAAAAGAACAACGTAATTCTTCAAACACTTCCCAGGTTAACTCTTGCTTGAAGGATGTTGAAGGATACGTTTTCACTCGCCGCCTCTGAGCGCAAGTGACAGGTCGCCCGAGGAATTTCCCAGGGGTCCTTTGGAAAGACGCAGGTTTTCTCGGCGAACAAGGACGTGATTGTCATGACCTTCTCATGGATATCCCCCACGTGCAATCCTTCACATCCTTCGAGTTGCAAAAAAAAAAAAAAAAAAAATTGATCATAGGGGTCTGGTTCGTTTACAAGCAGAAGCCGTGGCTCCGAACCGTTCATCAGTGATATGGTTTGGTCGTCTTTGGTGGAGTACCACTTGACTAGTTTCGTGTTCTGGTTTCACAGACACGTTTAAAGCGCCTTAGTGGTGTGGTCGGTATGGTGTTGACGTACCACCTCGGTGGCCGCGAGTTCGATTCTCGGCCATACCATTGAGGGTGAGAGATGTGTATTTCTGATGATAGAAGTTTATTCTCGACGTAGTTCGGAAGTCACGTAAAGCCGTTGGTCCCGTTGCTGAATAACCACTGGTTCAATTCAGCGTAAAAACACCAAACACATAAACAAACAAACAAAACATGTAAGATGTTTAAATTCGCCTTCCAGTCGGTTTTAATGGTGACATTCTTATTTTTTTTCGTCGGCCATCTTGGAAAACTTTGCAAAGAGAGTTGAAGTTTTAAAACGCATTTCTAAAGACATCTCCTTCAAAAGGGTTAAAGAGGGTCTTCGTACGAAGGGGTCCAACTGGGGTCTTCCTAAAGGGGGTGGGGGTAAAGTGGTCTTTCTAAAAGTCTGTTCCGAGGGGTCATCTTAGGACAGGGGCTCAAAATGGTCCTCTGACAAGAGTTCGTATAGAGCTCTTACAGTTTTGTGGTTGATGTTTTAATGGTATCCGTTTTGCTTATACCCCTGTTAAGTCGTAGAAAAAAATAAAGTTTTGTTTTTCTTTTTCTGTAACTAGGAATTAACTTCATATTAAAAGTCCCGGCAATTTTACCCATAATGACCTGAAGGAGTTTCAAAAAGATCTACATGAGTTTTGGCTAAGTGTCCGTCGACTGCAGATTTGAGTTTTATTGGCCTCGAGAGCAGATATTCTTAGTAATTACTATTTCTCTTCATAAGCAAGTTTTTTTTACAAAATTTATTCTTTCCCTCTTGGCGAATGAACTCATTTCTATAAAAAAAATATTTTTCCCTATCGGGGAATGGACTCATTTCTAGAAAAAAATTGTATGTTTTCCCTTTCAGTGAATGTCCGGACTCATTTCTAGAAAAAATTATTTTTTTCCTTTCGGTAAATGGACTCATTTCTAGAAAAAAATTTCCCTTTGGGTGAATGGAGTAATTTCTAGAAAAAAAATTACTTTTCCCTTTTGGTGAATGGACTCTTTCTAGAAAAAAAATTTCCATTTTGGTGTATAGACTCATTTCTAGAAAAAAAAATATTTGTTCCCTTTCGGTGAACGGACTCATTTCTAGAAATCGTGACTGGAAGAATGCACACCGAACGCAAAACACACCATTTCGTCCATTTTTCACGAAGCGTTTAAGAAAGTCGTGATTTGTTTTCCCCGCTCTCCCTCTCAACTCCTGCAAGAAATCGTGTCCGTCCCGGGACCCGAACATTGCTTGCACATGCAGGGCAAGCACATTAAACGTTCATCCCCGGCGAATTTATGTTTTGAACGGACCGTGATTTTGCGAGGAAAAAAAAAAAGGTATTTGAGAGCCGAGGGAAGGAACCTTCTGTCAGAGTCCAAAGTGAATGTGAAACGAGATTGCCTCCTCCTCCTCCTCCTCCTCCTCCGCCCCTGTGAATTGTATGATCTTGAATAAGTGGGTCAGTGTTGCAGAATAATGCCGAAGTGAAGGTTGTCGAATGGAGCAGCGGTGGGTGGGTGGTGGAACTAGTGAGTCCGGGCGTGGGGGGGGGGGGCGAGGGGGTGCCGAGGACGAGGCCGAAAGAGGCGCTGAAGTGTAGAGAACACATGTGGTAACTGATATGCAGTTACCGCCCTCCCACTTTCTTGAAGAGATAACGCCTGTCATCATTAACGGTAGATTCGTTACCTGTCAGTTCGTTACCTGTCAGTGTCTTAAGGTAGTACTGTCAGGGGCGTACTGGGTTAATTGTTACCTACTGATGGTCAATTATTAATTGTCAGAATTGATTGATTCTTATTAATAAAGGTAATGCAAATTATTGATTTTCAGGGGTGTACTTGGTTAATTGTTACTTATCGATAGTCAATTATCAATTATCAGGATTAAGTAATTTTAATTAACGGGTTAACCTCTAATGGTATTTTTTAATAGTTGAATAGTAATATGTTATTCCAGTTAAAGGATTTTAGTGATAGTAGAAAATGAAAACAAACTGGATTAGTTTATCAAAATCGTAAGCAGATAAGATAAATGACAGTTATAATAATAAAAGTTGTATATAATGACATTAAGATTAATCCAAGCCGTTTAATAACAGTAAGATTAATAGAAGCAGTATAACAGCAGGAAGATTAACATCAAGAAGTTTTATGAGGGAAATAAAGGAAAGTCGATGGGTGTGATTCAGTGCAAGAGTAAATATTTACAAATTGTTTGTGATGCTGTTGTTATATATCCCTTGAGTGTAGCATCAGATCTCATGCAGTGGGTTAGAAAAGATCGTTTTTATATTTAGTAAGCATTATTTTATAGTGATTGAAATATTGCATAATTAGTACGATTTATTTTGAATATCGTTTATCCTTCGCTGATGCTTCCGTGCAACGCGCCAGATTCGTCGAGTGAACTTTGTAGCCTGTGGGATTAGACCTCGTGATAAGCTTGATTGGCAGGTTAATCATATCACTGATCATTTGGCGGATAACGAGAGAGAGAGAGAGAGAGAGAGAGAGAGAGAGAGAGAGAGAGAGAGATGGGGGGGGCGGATTTATTCTTTCGTTTTAAGCCAAGATATCGGAGTGGACTGAAAAGAAAGGAAGGTAAATGGAATAAAAGAAAGGAGAAACAGAATATTGACAGAGAGAGAGAGAGAGAGAGAGAGAGAGAGAGAGAGAGAGAGAGAGAGAGAGAGAGAGAGAATTTATTCATTCAAGCTTAAAGAACAGAGTGGAATGAAAAGGAAGGATGGAAAAGGGAATAAAATAAGGAAGAAACAAATATGAGTGAGAGAGAAATAGAGAGGAATAGTATTTCAAAAGTCAATTACGATGCTTTTCAGTGATGTTGCTCTGACATTAAAAAAATTCATTGGATTAAGTTATTTTGTTTCATAAAAGAGTTAGAGTCAAGACAGCGACCAGACGCAGAAGGAAATTGAAGTTGATTTATAGGCTTCAGCGTACATAGAATTTTGGAAAATCCCGTGACCTAACTTCAGAGGGAAGAATCACGAACTATGTAATATTCCCGTTATTGGCCGTAACATTATTATTATTATTATTTTTATTTTTCGCTACAATTATTCTGAAATCGCCCATTGCACTATATTTTTTTCCACAATTACTACGTACGCTTTGGGTTAATTGCGCGCAAGAGCACTTGCGTACCAGCGGAATCAATGGAATTCGTGTCTTGCATTTTCATTTCAGTTATATACATTTTTTTATTTATTCCATAAAATTGCCTAACATTTATTTGTATCATTTCTATCTTTGTTGGTTTCTATTTTGTATGCAATTTTTAATTTCATTGTCACTTAAGATTTAATACCCTTTTAAACTTATTTAAAATTAATTTCGTTATTGTAAGTTTCAAGTAACTTTTTTCAAGCGTGGAATGTTGTTTACATTATACGTGTTCGACAATTTTTCACATAAAATTATTTTACGTCGAAATTAATATTCTTCGAAGTGTAGTTCATTTTGTTTCCACGTGTTTCTTGTTCGGCACTTTTTCCAAATGATTAGCGTCCTACTTCTCCTTTTGAATTTTATTTATTTTTTTTTTACTTTCATATTTTTTTTCTGTACGCTGTCCAAGTTGTAAAGCTGTAGTTTTTTTTTTTTTTTTTTTTTTTTTTTTTTTTTAGACATGCCTCAAGTTGTGAAGCACTCTTAAAGCTTCCTTACACATGTTCTACATGACCTCGGATTATGATATATATTTTCAAGCCTCTTGCGAAGTGTTCTGTGCATAGAAGCTTTTTCTCGACTAACGTAGTTTCTATATATATATATATATATATATATATATATATATATATATATATATATATATATATATATATATATATATATATTACTGGTAAACTTCTTAGATACGAAAGATATGTAGTTCAAGTATTCCCAAACATAGGAAAATTAATTATTTTTTTCTTTTTAAGAATATGCCCAACAGTTTCGTCCTCCAATGGACCTCTTCTTGGAGCGTTTATTATTTTCCTTAATTTAACGCTTCCAAGAAGAGAGAGAGAGAAAAAAAAGAGCGCTTAATTTCCTGCGTGAAATACATAAATACTATGGCTACACATTTATATATTATATACTGATATATATATATATATATATATATATTAATATATTCGTGATTCAGTTATATACGTAGTATGTAAGTGTGCGTGCGCGATGGCACGCTTGCATATAACACGCATTCTGTTTGCTGCGTAATTTGCGAGAATGATACGGGAATTCCAAGGTTGCATCTCTGAAGAAAAGAAGGAACAGAAGAAAAATGCGTCGGTTGCGAAGGAGGAAACTCACTAGATTTCAGTGATCGAGTCTCCTGACTGACACAAGATATTCGTTGGAAGGACGAGAACCGCCGAATTAATGGTTGTAGTGGCGGCAGTGGTTGTACTTACAGTGGTAGTGCGAGGTCGCTACTTGTTCCTCTTTTTTTTTTTTTTTTTTTTTTATATGTTGTGTCATGGGGAGCACATCTGTAGCCTGTTGTACTTAATATATATTTTTCCCTTAATTGTTGGTTAACGAGGAAGCTATCATATTTATTCTTAATAATCATTTTGCCTCTGAGGGTTGGTTGATAAAGGAAGCCATTCATTATAATCCCCTTTAAGGGTCGGTTAATGTAGGAAGCCATCATATTTATTCATTATAATCATTTTTCCCTTAAGGGTTAGTTAATGTAGGAAACCATCATATTTATTCATTATAATCATTTTACCTTAAGGTTGGTTAATGTAGGAAGCCAACATATTTATTCATAATGACTACTGACGAATGAAAAAATGTTATTTTCCTGACTAAATTCAATTGTGGGCGAATGTAGGAACCAACCTTACTTATTAGTAATGACTTCTGAAGATTTTGGTTAATATGCTGACTTAGAATGAATTCATTTATTTTATTTTTTTCCCATTATCTGTTTTTCTCACAACAAATTCTTTGTTTCATTTTATATGGTATACCATTCAATGAGCGTCAGCTATATTTGCGAGAAAGATATTTTAAGACATTTCACCCCTTATCAACTGTTATACTTGCCAGATTGAACAGTGACCATGAAGAATTCTTCAAATTCTTCGGCAAAATATTTAAAGAAATTGTTGGGAATCGACAAGCATGATCTGTGATGTATTTAACTGATCGTTCACTCTGTCTTCAGTCAGTATAGGTGTGGTAAAGTCTCTCTCCAACGCACAGACGTTTAATATTATATATATATATATATATATATATATATATATATATAATATATATATATATTATATATATATTATTATATATTATATTATTTATATATATATATATATACACACACTTATGTACATAAGTATATATGCACATAAATACATGTAAATATAATATGCATACGTATATATATATATATATATATATATATATATATATATAATATATTATATGTGTGTGT
This sequence comes from Macrobrachium nipponense, assembly GCF_015104395.2. Classification (NCBI taxonomy): domain Eukaryota; kingdom Metazoa; phylum Arthropoda; class Malacostraca; order Decapoda; family Palaemonidae; genus Macrobrachium; species Macrobrachium nipponense. The sequence continues at coordinate 23,359,165 of NC_061102.1, forward strand.
ACTATGTGTGTGTGTGTGTGTGTGAGAGAGAGAGAGAGAGAGAGAGAGAGAGAGAGAGAGAGAGAGAACGGTGTTTCTCGAGTTAACAACTGCCTATTACCGATTCTGGGGACATTTAAATTGAGGACAGCGCTGGTTCAGTGGAATGGCATATTTCCTGAATCCGCAGACGAAATATATTTCCTCGAAATTTTGCTTCTCTCTCTCTCTCTCTCTCTCTCTCTCTCTCTCTCTCTCTCTCTCTCATTCTTTAAGATATCGTACCTTTGGCAGCCCGCATTTAAAGTAATATGGTCGTCAGTTATGTTTTATTTATGTGAGAAGAAAGGAAGAGTAAACCAAACGTCTATGTATAAATTGAGAGAGGAGAGAGAGAGAGAGAGAGAGAGAGAGAGAGAGAGAGAGAGAGATTCCCAGGTAACAATAGAAGGTAAGGTATGTTGCGTTCGGTGGGTACAGAACCTTAAGTAGGTTGAGAGCGTATATAACGCCTATGTCACGTGATGCTCTCGGGCGAGTGCTCGTGAACTCGGGATTCGCTGCTCTGGTGAAGAGAAGCCCGCGCGCGTCTTCTGTTTGTGTTCGCGCGCATGCGTGTGTGTGCATTCCGTGCCCTCGGAAGCGAATATGGTGCCCTTAAACATAATCTTTCTTTGTAAGAGTGTTGTTTCTCAAGAGAGTGATCCAGTAAATCAACAAATGTTAAGAAAATGCTGAATGAAATCAAGAAAAGTTTCGGTATATGGGTTAAAAAGAAATGGTTCAAAGATTAGCTATACAATGAAGATGCGGGTATTCATTATACGATATATATATATATATATATATATTATATATTATATATATATATAAAAATTAAGTGGGGAATAATACGTCAACCAATCTAAGTCTCAAATTGTTTCATTGTATCATAGCAATCAACACCATATACCATCATTCATCATCATCAAAGTGCCACCAACGACCACTGTAGCTCACCATCGCATTACTGTCATCTCCAAACATCCCCCAAGGGTCCGGCACCATATGAGAAGGTGGCGCCGGACTATCGGAAGCCACTTATGAACTTAATGGCCGCAGTGATTGACGCTTAATTGGCAATCACACGTCGAACGTAATAGTTGGAGATGTGCTGAAACAGCGCGGATCTTGAAAAGGATTATGATATATGTATGTAGCATGTACATACATACGGTACGGTGTAAATATAATATATATATATATATATATATATATATATATATATATATATATATATATATATGAATAATCGAACAATGTTTTCTTTCAATAAATCATTATTAGTAGCAAAAATTTGCTTAGTTAATGATTATTTCAACAATAAACAGCTGTACAGCAACAAAATCAACAACAACCGTATTGTGCATACATACACACACACACGCATGTATGTAATGATATTATTATTATATATTATATACTAATAATAGGTATATATATAAAATTTATTTTATATAAAAATATTATTTATGTTAATATTTATATTTAAACGAAGGACGCACATCATGTGAATAATGTCGACGTGCTGCTAATGATTTCTTTGAAAAAAGGCCTGAATAACCTTGATGCGAAATAATTGCCCGTGCATGACGTTATGATAATTGTGAAGGATCTTTCTGCGAATTGTTATAAGAATTTTATAAAAGATCTTTCTACACAATAATTAATAATTGTGAAAGATCTTTTGTTCATGTATAATTATAATCATTGTGAAAGATCTCTCTGTAAATGAAGTTATAAGAATTATGAAAGATCTCTCTGTACATGAAATTAAAATAATTGTGAAACAACTTTCTGTACCATAAATAATAATTGTGAGAAATCTTTTGTACATTAAATTATAATGATTTTGGTAGATCTATCTGTACATGCAATTAAAATAATTGTGAAAGTTCTTTCTGTACCATAAATAATAATTGTGAAAAATCTTTTGTACATGAAATTATGATGGTTATCAAATATCTCTATATATGCAATTAAAATAATTGTGAAAGATCTTTCTATACCTGAAATAATAATTGTGAAAAACCTTGTATACAAGAAATTATAATGATTGTAAACGATCTGTCTGTAAATGCAATTAAAATAATTGTGAAGGATCTTTCTTTACACGAAATAATAATTGTGATAGATCTTTTGTACGTGAAATTATAATGATTGTGAAAGACCTTTTGTACTTGAAATTATAATGATTGTGAAAGATCTCTGTACATGCACTTGAAATAATTGTGAAGATCTTTCTGTACATGAAATACTTTCTGTACATGAAATAATAATTGTGATACATGAAATTATAATGATTGTGAAAGATCTCTGTACATGAATTAAAATAATTGTGAAAGATCTTTCTGTACATGAAATAGCAATTGTGAAAGATCTTTTGTACTTTAAATTATAATGATTGTGAAAGATCTCTCTATAATGAAATTATAATGATTGTGAAAGATCTCTCTATAATGAAATTATAATGATTGCTCTGTGCACGAACCATAATAATGAATGAAGGGCTAACTGTCCCTTCAGCCGGCCGTAAGAAGAACGACACACACTTTCGAACTCTCTCTGGAAACCAGAACTGAGGTCGTCAAGGAGTTATGAAACGGCGTCCTTGGACTTCGTTACTTTTCTAAGGAATGAAGTCATTTACCTTCGTGAACCTTCTCTGCAATGACGTCTTTTAGTTCGTGACTTTTCTGAAGGGGAAGGCGGGGTAATGACATCAGATGTGTACATCTACACCTTAGGGAATCAATAGTCCCTATTCCCAGAGTGTCAAGATGTAGACGGGGAAGGGAGGCGCGTTAATAAGAATATCATATAATATATATATTATATTATATATATATATATATATATACCCTATATTATAATATATATATATATTATTGCGTGAATATAATAGTGTGTGCGCGTGTAAAACAAAGAAATTTTGTCTTTACTCAAACATTCATTACCTTCCTTCGTGACTCAGTTATGCACATACGATTTTATATATATATATATATGTATATATATATATATATATATATATATATATATATATATATAGATATAGATAGATAGATAGATGATAGATAGATAGAATATATATATATATATATATATATATATATATATATATAATATATATATACGCACGACTTAGTTATAATGTCATTTAAAGTCGTTCGTTATTCGCAAACGTATCTCGCCCATAAAACTCATTTTGAATTTTGTACAGTTTTATACACAGAAAAGAATCTGTTAGAAAAGCAGAATGCATCACACGGCGACATAAACTAACATTTTGCGCATCACTCGATTTGCCGCGTAAAAAGGAAGTTAGTGAAGTCATCTTGCGTGTGCAAGACCCTTTGAGGAGAGCTGTTTGAATGGGGGGAGGGGACGGGTTTGGGGGGGGGTTGTTTGCTGGGGGGACGGACGGGAAGGCAGGCTTTCTGAGTCTCTCGTTGAAGGATAGTTTTTTTTTATTTAGTAATGTTCTTGTTAAAAAAGATTCTATTCATATTCTTTGCAGAAAGTTGTTTTCCATTTTATTCATATTTAAAAAAAAAAAAAAAAATTCCTTATTTATTCATATTCTTTTTAGGTCAAAGATAGCTTCGTACTCTGATTTGATTTAAAGTTAACGACTTGTATCATTGCTCGTTTGAGATCGTCTGAACAGAGAGAGGGTCCAGATTGGTCATTCATGTCCCGTCCCTTACCGTGTATTTGTAAAAAAAAAAAAAAAAAATGTATTCGAAGAATTATATTCGTTGCAAAGTTGTCTTTCTTTCATAAAGATTTTATCGTAGTCTCAAGTTACCAGCAGTAATTAAATTATTCTTGCCTTCGTTTCTTCGAAAAAAAATGAAATAAGACAAGGCGTGATCCAACTAGCTCAGGGTGTAGGTTAAAATGTACAGTTAAAGCGTTCTTTCACCAACGGAAATTAAAATAAATATTTTTTATTTTATTAGAAATGATTGTTTCTGTACTGGTTAACTTGTCGTATTATTTATTGTTTATATTTTCATTCTACTAAATAAATCATAAATATCTTATTCTAAAATTCCAGTATCTTTAACTCAACGCGAGACCTCTTTAGGCTTTCCTACTCCCAACAACAACAGCAACAACAACAACAACAACAACAAAGTTTGTAAGCTTACTCCCCGCGTAAGAGAAAACCCGCCATCAGTTATACGTATATGATGATGGTGATGAAGTCAGTAAGGAAATATACGCCAAGAGCGAATATACGAATGCGTGTTTCAAAAATCTTAATTAACTGTTGATTGGCTAATTTGGTAACAGAATTTACTTGATTAGAAATGAACGGACATTTTCACTGTCAAATGTGAACAAAAGTGATGGCGGGTGAATAGCTGCTGGAACTCTACCATTGTTAAACGGGAATGTTATATAGACGAACGGGTTGTTTCGTTGCGTAATATATTCTCTCTCTCTCTCTCTCTCTCTCTCTCTCTCTCTCTCTCTCTCTCTCTCTCTCTGACAACATACGAATGCTCTTAATAAAAGAAGATTAGGTGCACCACAAGTACCAAGTTATTAAGATCCCAGTCGAGTTTTGATTAGAGAACAGTGACAGGACGTGTATTTCTCTCACGTGTGTGTGTTTCTGTACAGTACTTGGATAGGTTACCGAGAGGATTACCACATCCTTGCCTTCGTTATGGACTAGGTTTCTGTAGGTACCAATTCTGAAGGAAAGGCGAAATAGTGAAGTATATATATATATATATATATATATATATATATATATCTATATATATATATGTATGTATGTATGTATCTATATATATATGAGTATATATATATATATAATATATATATTATATAGTATATATATATATAATGTATATATATATATCTATAATATATAAAAAGCAAACTTAAGCTACAAATTCCATTTGATAACCAATTCACTGTACCTCGGAAATAGACACTATCGCTTTTCAGTTACAGTTCTCCTTCGGTATTATTTCTGAGGTAGAGCGAACTAGATATTAAATGACATTTGTAGCTTTATGACTGCGTATGCAGAGTATCACAGGGACGTATTAAAATTAATGTATATTTGTGTGTGTTTGTGTGCACTCGCGCATCTTTACAAAGTCGTGCGCGATATCTCTATAATTGTTCAAGCGCACCATTGCGTTTCATGTCTGCTATCAGCATAAGTAAGTGAACGACCTTCATCTCTCGCCCCTCCTTTCAAAGCTCTATGAACAGTTATCTGTTCAGGGTCGAACATTAAAAAAAAAAGAAAAAAAAAAAGAAGGCTTAAATTACATTTTTCAGTTTCCATTCTCTTCGCATCCGTGAGGTCTCAGCGTCTAACGGGACTTGGTCAGATTCGATTTGATTGGGTTTTCCAATCCGAAGGCCAAAACTCGGAGACGCGGGAATGTAATTGGATGTGTCATGTGATGTGAATGTTTTGACTTGACGTTTTCATCTCCCAGAATGTAATGAAAATGTAATAGAGGTTTATTGCACGTAGTATCTGTTTGGAACTGGCTTTTCTGTTTGCAAATAATGTGTACTTTTTGTGTAGATTTAAATTTAAATTTGTCAAGTTTATTGTGTATCATTTTGGGACTGACTTCTCTATTTGCAATAATGTTCCTTTTTTGTGATTTCGAAATAAATTTCACCTGTAAACTGTTCTAAATGAAAAATATAAACTGTAAAAATTATAATAAAATATAAAAATAATAATAACACTAATAAAAATGGTAATATACCTAAAATTATAGACATAGTAATTTATCGCCTGTCATTTGCTTTCCATTTCTTCCTTTTTCCCCGATTCCTAGTCTTCTGCCCTATGTATGTATATCTATTTGTTTTTTCATGCGTGTACGAGTTAAATACTTTACATTGCTGGTTGCTTGCTCCGTCGAGTGTGCGTGCCTGCCCTCATGCATGCAAATATACCCACCCACACTCACGTTGCAGATGAGTCTATTAAGTCTTGTTTATGTTTTCCCTCGTTTAATTCAAGTACGCTCTGATCCGTAATTGTTTTCATTTGTGTTACTTTAAGAGAGGGGGATGCTTGTGCGTGAGATAAGCCCTTTTCTTCGTATCAAAGGATTGAATGTTTACTTTTGGAATCATTTTTATTATGAAAATATATAAACCATGCAGCGTTTATTGTCAGTTGCTTTGAATGAATAAGTTTCGTGTTAAACAGTAGCTTCCCAAGGAGCTTTGGCTCATAGGCATATTTCTTTAACTGCTCCCGTATTGTAGGGTACAAATTTCTCTCTCTCTCTCTCTCTCTCTCTCTCTCTCTCTCTCTCTCTCTCTCTCTCTCTGTCATACCAGTTGCATGGTTGGCTCAGGGTGCGTGACAGCATTTTCATTGCGTGCAATACTTGTGAAATGTTGAACATTGATTTTTATACCAGGACGTAGCAAGTGATGAGAGAGAGAGAGAGAGAGAGAGAGAGAGAGAGAGAGAGAGAGGGAGAATAAATTTATCTCACTATTCAGACCGCGAAATGATTTGTTATTTATGTCGCTGGAAGCAACGAGGTCGAGGATATCAAGAGTAATATGACAATATCCATATCGCACTATATTAATATAGATGAATGGCTTACTAAAGTCTTCCGTTGTGTCTCGTCTCTGTGTCTTCGGAGTCCGTGCCGTGTCTGACTTGTCAATCCGGCTGCATATATACAATCCTCTGGGAAATATAGCATGTAATTCGTGAGATCCAGTTTTTGGTTGTGTTTCTGGCCTTTTCTGAATAGAGTGTTCAGACGCCAGAAAAATGTGCAGCACGATTGACGAGTTACGTATTATGATGAAATAATATTAATTTTTATGACGAACGAAGACAATAGCAGAATCCTAGATAAGGGTTGTTATTAAAATATAATAGTATTGTGTTCTTGCAAGGAAGAATGTAAGACGTTAGTATTGAGGATTCCTTTGCGTATAGGTGCAGGATGTGTGGAACCGTTCCAACTGCATATTTTTGTGGATACGACTTTACGGTAGAAAGGCTCTTTCTTTATGTTTGCTGATATTTTTTGTATAGTGCTAGAATTCGCATTTTTCACATTTTGATGAGGATATGTATGTGCACTGGAAGCGTTGGCACTATATTTTGTGTGTGTGTGCGCGCGCGCGCGCGTGTGTGTTGGAAGTTAACTTGTCCTTTAATTGTTTGTGCCCTTGGTCGTGGAAAGTACCAAACACTTCCTTTTCAAACATTTCTGTGTTAATACATCCCCTGTGTTTTAATGACATGGAAGATACCATTGTCGGTGTTTGTGCTTATGTATGTGTGGGAAAAGACAAGTGGGGATTTTTAGTGGTGGTTGGGTGTGTGGGGCCTGTGGCCACGAAGGATAAAGAGGCATAAAGATCGGGGTACGTGTAGCCTTCAACAACGTAATATATGGGTTGGCAAAAAAAAAAAAAAAAAAAAAAAGTACGGTGCATTTCTGGTTCCAGCGGATGGATAGGTGTGAGTGCTCGAGGTGGTGTCGATTTCCAAGTTATATTTTTTTTTTCATTTTTAGTTATTTTGATATATTTGGAATTGTGTGATTGGGAATTGTTATCTGGATTTTGTGCTCTACGGAAAAGGAAGGTCGAACTTTTGGTCTTTCTGAAGGGCACTCCCCCTTCAGAATCATCATCATCTTCATCTTCTTCTAAAAACTTTGGGGAAATGGAAGAAGCCTCCTTTGATGCCTTTGTTTTCTCTCTTTTAATCGACCGTCCTCAGGGCTCCTTTTACGACTTCTGAATGGGACACACGGGGAAAAGTTATTATATAATTATGGACTTCACCTCGCCCTGGTAGGGCAAAAGGGTCCGACGAGGGTTGCCGCAAACGCTTTACTGGGTCCCAAGGACAATGGAACAGGCCAAACGGGTTTGGGGATCCAAGGGCTTCGAGGAAGAACCGGAGGGGCGGCCCTTCGGTGGTGGTGGTGGTGGTGGGGCGTTGGAGCTGCTGACACAAGATCTACCGGCCGGCTTTTTACCGCCCGATGGGATTTAAAACAGCTGGGAGGATGAGGAACAGGAAAACAGATATCCTGTTAGAACGACTGGAAGCGCTGCCATGAAAATGTATCCTTCTCTTAACTGATAAGAGGGACATGATGTGCCAAAGTCACTTTGCCTTTTTCAATTATTGTAGGGGTTTTGTCGCGTCCCTTCCTTTTTGAATGAGAATGAATGACGAAGCAAGCGTCTGTTTTGCTACTTAGGCTTCTTACCGTCTCTCGTTCTTTCTCGTTCAGCTTATTTAAGCTTATTTAGATCACTGCGCAAGGTAGTAGAGACATTTTGGCATTTTCAAAAAGATGTAAGTACAATTTTTTCAGCAACAACAACAATAAAAATTTGATTCAGCCCGTAATCTTAGCATGCAGAAGTTTGCAAGACCACTCCCATCTCTCCGCCAAACCCCCTCCTCCCTAACCCTCCCTCCCTCCACCATTTTTCAAGACCTCCTACCCCCCCACCCCCTGGGAACTCACTGCCTCTTGCACCTCCTTCATTTACTTACTAACCAGGTGTCCTAAAGACAGGAAGGCCGCTCTGCTGGTTGTGGTACCCTGTTTGTTGCTATGTGTAAGCAAGGGATGTAGTAGATTCCTGGCTTCGCTTGATGGCTGGGTTCGGAGGGTATTTTAAGCTTGGGTATCGAGGAGCTTTTCAAATCCTTGGTGGAATAGAGGAGAGTGGAGTTAACTTTGGAAATGCTAAATTACGGCTATTATTATTAATAATAGTAATCGTAACTGATATTATTGAGAAGCCCAGGCACGTTGTCCCTGACAAGCCTTGGATTAAATCAACATTTACCTTACATAATATGTAAGGTAAATTTAACATTTACCTTACATAATATGTAAGGTAAATGTTAAATTGTATGTTCTGACTGTTAGTGCCTCTTGTTTCTATGCAAAATCGTATTCAAGAGGATCAAAGTTTACAGTGTCGAAACTTTTTTTTTCTAATGTATTTGTGACTTTTTTTTTTATTAATCTGTTAAAGTTCCGAAAACTCCATAAATCTATCCTGCCATTCTTGCTCAGTTTTTCACCTAGCGGTATTTTATGATATAGAATCTTTTCTGTCACTTGAAACCCAATGTCAAAATGTTAGGGCTTCGTAAACAGAGATTATAATTGTCGAAGAAGTAACAAAGAGGTTATTCATGACGCAGTGCTACTTTTGCAGGGTAAAATATCAACCATTGTTTTCCCACGTGATGGGTAGTTTTCAAGTGATTGGCTGCACCTCATATGATGTGCTGTGTGCGTTACTTTGTTCCATTAGCGATTAGCGTAGTTTTATTTTTTTTTAGATCATCCATTTCCTACATTAAAAATCAGTATATTCTGCATCCAGGCTGAATTCAGGTGCTGCTCTCGGCTTGAGCAAGAAATGCCTTAATTGTTGAATATTTATTTGCTAGTAATAAGTAGCAATGTTCTTTTATATCGTGGAAATGGAAAGTGCCCGTTAACACACACACAGACACACACACACACATCTATATATATATATATATATATATATATATATATATATATATATATATATTATATATATATAGATGTGTGTGTGTGTGTGAGTGCGTGGGCGTGTGTTAGATAACCGCCTTCATGACTTACAAGAGGAGTGAAGAGACATGCTTAGTTCTTACTCTTGACTTGCATGAATTTGAGAAAGTGAGAGAGTATCACTTTCTGTTTTCTGGTGTAAAGTGATTCATTGTTCCCTCTTCTTGGGCTGTTGCCATGTCGGGTGGTGGTGAGCTGGGGTTCGAGGGAGGTGATGTATACCTGCGGTACGGAGCGAACTGGATATCTCTCTCTCTCTCTCTCTCTCTCTCTCTCTCTCTCTCCTCTCTCGTTATGAATTTATATATATATATATATATATATATATATATATATATATATGTATATGTATATATACGTACATACATAGAAAAGTGTGTATGTATGTATTTTTGTGTTTACATGTTAATTTCACTCAAGTTTACAGACAAGATGTAATCGATGTATCAAAAAGTCACATAAAATTCAGTATGTTTTATAAATTTATTTGTTAATCCTTCAGATGTATATTGTTGTATCACTGTCATTTTAATATGAGTTTAAAAATAATTGATTGCTGTTTCTTGACATGGAATGGAATGAATATCTTAGCTGCTATGAATGCTATTGGATTTCATTTTGTTCAAGATTTTGTTAGAATGCAAATGTTTTCTACCTTAATTTCTACATGACAGGAAAGTCATTCATTCCTTGAAGTACTTATTTAATACTTAAGTATGTTCTATATTTGCTTCAGTGTCAAAACATTACTTAATAAAATAGCACCCACACACATTGACCTGAATGGGTCCATGAAACGACCAATTTTTTAGGATGTGGTAGAAGGTCCAATATGTGTCTTATGTGTGTGTGTGGGTATCGAGTTGATTGGGGATTGGCATTGGGTAGAGAGTTTGGGGTGTGAAGGGGAATGGGGGGTTAGAGGAGATGGGAGTATTAAAGGGCACAATTGGAGAAGTGCCCAGTAAGGCAGGAGGGCAAGTGAGACGGGCATGGGTTGAATAGGCAATCATCATGTTCCCCTGCGTACCTTTGCCTCTCTTCTTCTTCTTCTTCTTCTCCTTCTTCTTCCTTCTTTTGCTTGGTGCTCGGTTGTGCTTTGTTGCTTGCTTGCGAGTGTGCCTGAGCCAGTAAGTCCGGTTTCTGAAGGGAGTTGCTTGACACACTGCCAGTGGCTCGGGTTTCTATGAATGTACTGAGGGTGTAATACGTGTTGTGTAGGAATTTTGTTGTAGGTTATTATCGTCATTCAAAACCGATTGCCACAGACTGCTGTTCTAGAATAATAATGTTATTGTTGATCCTTTTTTTTAATATTTTCGAGATAGTGACCCCCAACTTTGCGGCGTATTTAGTATAAGCTCTTTAGGTATTTCCGTGAAAACATAAACAAAAGACTGTAAATATCATAAAGATAACGACCCCCAAGAAATATTGCTCCTACATAACGACTCCCGAAAATCCTTTGGAGTCACTATCTTGGAATTTTTTTCCTGTGTCTTATTTCTACTGATTTTTTCCTTTGTCTTATTTCTACTGATTTTTTTCCTTTGTCTTATTTCTACTGAATTTTTTCCTTTGTCTTATTTCTACTGAGTTTTTTCCTTTGTCTTATTTCTACTGAATTTTTTCCTTTGTCTTATTTCTACTGAATTTTTTTCCTTTGTCTTATTT
>NC_061102.1:23372970-23445470 GCF_015104395.2 Macrobrachium nipponense
ACCACTTATTACTGCAAGGTAGCTGATGTTTCTTGCACAGCTCCAGTGGAGGGCTTTTGCCACTGAATCATGCCTCTTTTTTGTACTGTTTCTGTGCAAGTGCCGAGCATTCGCTTGCTATGTGGTTTTATGTTTCATTTTTTCGTATTGCACCTTCCTACTATGGGAGAGATGTTATTTCCGTCTATCGTTCTTTGAACATATCTGGTTCTTAGGGCCTGATCTTGTGCCGCTGTATCATTCCTTCAGTTTCCTTCTTTAGCTCTCCCCTCTGTAGCCATTGCCAATTGTCATCGCTGGCTAGTTCTTTAGTCTGTCTCATGTATTGTCCGTGCATTGGTTTGTTGTGCCAGTCCTCTGTTCTGTCTGTCTTTCTCCTGTCTCTGTATATGGGTGGGGTCTTTTGTCTACTTTTATTAGTCTTCTTCCATGCACTCTTAGCCACTTGTCTTCCTGGACTGTTTCAGATATTGCCCCAGTGCTCTGTTCTCAATGTTGACGCAGTCCTCTATACTTAGTAGTCCTCTCCCTCCTTCCTTTCGTGTTATGTATAGTCTGTCCGTATTTGCTCTTGGGTGTAGTGCTTTGTGTATTGTCATATGTTTTCCTGTTTTCCTGATCTATGCTGCGGAGTTCTGCCTTCGTCCATTCCCACTATTCCTGCGCTGTATCTGATTACTGGCACTGCCCATGTGTTTATGGCTTTTATCATATTTCCGGCGTTGAGTTTTGACTGAGTATCGCCTTGAGTCTCTGCATATATTCTTTCCTGATCGTGTCCTTCATCTCTTGGTGTTTTATATCCCCTCCTTCCATTATTCCCAGGTATTTGTATCCTGTCTCATCTATGTGTTTGATGCTCCATCTGGTAGCTTTTATTCCTTCAGTTCTCGTTACTTTGCCTTTTTGTATGTTGACTAAGGCGCATTTTTCTATTCCAAACTCCATCCTGATGTCCCCAGATACAATCCTTACAGTCTGAATTAGGGTATGTATTATTATTATTATTATTATTATTATTATTATTATTATTATTATTATTATTATTATTATTATTATTATTTCTTCGTCTTGAACAAAATGTCATTCCTTGTGAGCTTTCATTAAAATATAATACTACCATGTTGCTGCGCAGACAATCTAAGAAACATAGATAGGTGTTACAAAAATAATTCAGATTGAATAAATACATACATTGACATTTGCAAGCACATCTGACCTTTACTAAATTCTAAGCTTGATGTAAAGTTTAGCCGTCATCAACAAGGGATCCTTGACTGCGTGTCATAATTGTGCTTTCGTGTGTGTACGTCAAGATTAAAAAGCCTTGTGAGCATTTTATAATTGTATATACTCATGAGATGGAACTAAATGCATTACATTATAATAATTTGATAGACATGTAGATTATTCAGTTTTATGAGTCTATTAAGGAAGACCACCGATGCGCTGTGGGACGTTCGTACATAGGCAGGAGACCTTGTGCGTTGGTGTGTACATAGCGGGTGTTTGTCCACCCACCCTTCTACCCCTTCTTCTATATTCCCTCAACTAGACTGGTTCCTCTTGGCCTTGGCTGAATCCCTCTTTCAATCCTCCTCCTCCTCCTCCTCCTCCTATTCGTCTTCCTCTTTGTAGATAGCCCAGAAGTTCTTTCCTCTGCCATGCCTCAACCATCACCAGTGCAGGAATTAATGTCAAATTTTGGTGTCACCGATCGTGTTATTTTTTTCGTTGTTTAGTATTAATTGAACAGAAGTCTCTCTCTCTCTCTCTCTCTCTCTCTCTCTCTCTCTCTCTCTCTCTCTCTCTCTCTCATATTCATTTAAGACGAAAGTTATAAAATAAGAATTATCACGAGTCATTTTAAGTTATAAGAGAACCAGAGAAATTTCACTTATCGAAACGAAGTCATTATAAAACCTTCCATAAAAGTCAAAATGAATTATTAAAATTAACAATCGTGCAAGTGAACTTACTGCCATGTGTATTGTGATTAATTTCCATAATTTTAATTTTGCAAAGCGATGGGCTTCGTTGCATATAAAACAAGGCTTTGATCTTAATATTACCATCCGTCTTGATTAAGCCTGACACAGAAATTGCGCGTCTCAGTAGAGTGTGCTTGCTCGCATTTCCGTGTTGAAGGAACTTACAATGAGAGAGAGAGAGAGAGAGAGAGAGAGAGAGAGAGAGAGAGAGAGAGAGAGAGAGAGAGAGATGCAGTAGACCCATGGTGCATCTGCACGCCTAAGGCGTTGCATGTGGTTTTCCTCTCTGTCATACTTTACTGGCTCTACTTTCACCACAAGACTTCCACCAGGTGGGGCCATCTTTGTTTGTTACCGACTGTTTCTCTCTCTCTCTCTCTCTCTCTCTCTCTCTCTCTCTCTCTCTCTCTGAACAGAACTGACTGAAAAAAAAATATATAACAAAGCTTATTGCCGAACTACTGTCTGTTTTAACAGACAATTGTGTTCTGCTGTCTCTAACAACTTTGCTACTTACAATGTGAGTTACATGCAGCCAAATAGCTTACATATCACTGTTCCCTTCATATCTCACCCCCTCCCCCTCTCTCCCAGACTCCCCCCCCCCCCCTCCGCCGTTAATAGCTTGCATGTGAGGGGGCGTGTTTGAGGTCCATGAGCTTGTGCATGCTTGTGGTTGTGTCCATCCTTGGAATTAACGCTCAGGTTTAAATAGACTTTCCTGGTCAACCCCATCCTCCCCCTCCCAGTGTACTTTTCGTGACGGCCATTTTGCATATTTACATTAGTTCTCGGAATGAAATTGATCGATATTGTGCTTGGGAAGGAAGTGATTGGCAGGTTGCACGTGACCGACTGTTCGTGCGTGTTGCTTGCGCTTTGCTTGGGCTTCTCGCCCGCTCGAGTTCTGCTGTGGTTGGAGTTCCCAGATTGTGTTTGCTTGTTGCTTTTGGGTACGTTGCATCTGTTGATAGGAATCCTCCACGAGAGAGAGAGAGAGAGAGAGAGAGAGAGAGAGGGGGGGGGGGGGAGCGGGGAAGGGTAGTTTGTATTATATATATAACTTTTATTTTCTGGTATCTGGTTGCGAGGAAGGCTGTGTAGATGCTTACATTTTCTCGTTTTGTTAGAATCAGGTCTGTAGTTCATCCTTTCTAAGAAACTTTGAAAGCGAGAACTATATAGGTCTATGCTTTGTTTTGCGACGTAGGTAAGCGGTAGCCGGTATGAGTCATATAGCATGTGTATTATGGTGTTTTGCATCAGGAGAGTGTACACCAGTCACTCTTGCATTTTGCAATATCCGCTTCAGTGTGTCATTTTCGTTCGTGGAATCTCGGAGACGTTTTCGTGTACTGTTCGAATGTGCGCGTCGTTCTTTGCTATTGTTTTCAGTTTAGAATTGGTATGCCCTAAGTTATTTACAAATGCAACTAGTTCTTGGGGAAAGCTTTCGTATCAGTTGCAGAATTAGGGGTAACATCAGACCATAATATCCCTTTAACACTTCACTAAGTCTCGCCTTTTTGCAAGCGCTTATGCTGACATAAGGCTGGATTAATCTAAACCAGCCAATTAGCCTAACGTTTGAGAAGGAGTCTTAGATCATAAAACTCATCAAACTAATAAAATTCGACAAATCATTCGAACATGAAATACATTTAATACATTTTCAAACCTAAATTTATTTCTCTTATGATACGTACACCCATTAAGTTTGGTGTTCAGAGCGCTAGCAGACAATAAATCCTGTTATACTGGCAGGCCAAGATCAGCCGTTGCTTTGGATTTGTATTTGATTCTTCTGTTTTTTTCTTGTGTGTGTGATGAGAGAGAGAGAGAGAGAGAGAGAGAGAGAGAGAGAGAGAGAGAATGGAAGTGGGATGAGAGGAGGATGTGAGTAATGTTGCTTTTGGTGGTTTTCAAGGGCACCCACCATGGCCATCGATGCCTTTTTTAAAAGCCCTGCCCACCTAGCAAACACCTACACACGAACACACGCGCACTCACAAATTCACACCAGGTATATACGACTTTATTTGCGTTTTTGTTTTATGCTTTAACGCCATCCTTCCCAAAGTGTGTCGGAGCATTTCTTAAGACGAGGACTTGTCACAGACCGAAATTGCAGAAGGTGAATTCTACCGTTTTGTAATAATATGCGCAACGCGACACTTGGTGAGAGGAGCTGCCATCTGTTGGTTGATAAACTAGTGTTTTTGTTTTTTTTTATGTTGTGCCTTATGGCAATCAGTGGACTATTCCTCCTTTGTCTAAACAGTGATCGAGGTGCTTAGGTGTTAGGTGATTATTATGGGTAGCGTTTAGGGAAGAGAGAGAGAGAGAGAGAGAGAGAGAACAAAAACACTAGACTTAAGTGTTCATTACTCCATTTAAAATGCATACCATTAAAACAGGAGGGCTTCGACAAGGTAATCCTCACCCCTCTGGGCTGCTCTCTCTCTCTCTCTCTCTCTCTCTCTCTCTCTCTCTCTCTCTCTCTTATCGTTGAGCACACCTTCTCATCCCACGCCCTTGCATTTCTCGAATGCTTTAGATGCGTTCATGACAAGTATTTGCAAGGTGAATGGTTGAATACTAACTAATGGATCTTTGTTAGA
Source organism: Macrobrachium nipponense (assembly GCF_015104395.2). Lineage (NCBI taxonomy): Eukaryota > Metazoa > Arthropoda > Malacostraca > Decapoda > Palaemonidae > Macrobrachium > Macrobrachium nipponense. Next base: position 23,377,583 of record NC_061102.1, read on the forward strand.
TAGTTTTGGAATGTGGTTTTGACACGGTTTAAAAAAAAATATTCATTGGTTCATCAGTGTCGACTGGTCGCACTTGCAAAATACTGCTATCGTTTCAGCAGTATTTTGCAAGTGCGAACATCGACACTGCAAAATACTGCGAATATTCGCACTTGCAAAATACTGCTAAAACGATGTCGACCTTTGGAGACAATTTTGCTGGTTCGACTGCCCAATCCAATCTTGTTTTTTGTTAACAGTTACTTTCCTCACCACTCAACCAATTTCATGAAAAAGAAAAATGTAATCATACTAAGGCCGAGTCATGTGGACGGTGAAGAGTATAACTGTCACTGCTACAGCAGTTGCAAGTATTTCTCTGGTCTGAATATGGGAGGGAAACTGAGTATCGGGAATTGGTCTAGTCATGCTTAGACAGATAGAGGAAAAAAATTTTTTGCGTTACGTAATTGTTTATGTGGAATAACAATGTAATATAATCTTGACTTACGTATATATGTACTAGACCTTGAGAGAGAGAGAGAGAGAGAGAGAGAGAGAAAGCAATCTGTTACAGTTTGATTAAAACGTATTCGCTTGTCGCAGCCATCGCACCACAGGTGTATCAGCGCGCTGACATAAGATACAACGCTTCCGTGTTCGTTTGGCCTTGGAATGTACTGATTATAATATTGTACTCGCTTAATGTTATTATTCGTTCCGTTCTGCTTTGGAGGGTTTTCCGCGACCAGAGTGTTGTTGTTCTCTCTTATTAGCCTTCCAGGAGTGGCCAAATACTTATTATTGCTTGACCAGAATGTTTGAATTGTAAATCGATGCCAAATGCGACTGTGGTTGTTTTGATAAGTTGTAACAATACCTCCCTGCTTAAGATGGCGTATCTGGTTGCCAGGCCGAATCCACATGCAACAAAAGCAATAAGTCTTGCGTTGTTGCTTAAGGAGTAAACCACGGTGGGGGGGGGGGGGGGCAGGTGGTCCACACCCCCCCCCCCCCACACTTCCTTAAATTTTGGAAACATAAAAGCATTAAGTACAGAATATTGTAAAGGTATTAGATTCATTACAACTTTTAGAATTTACATATATAATATATGTAATATATGTAAAGGTATATATATGTATGTGTGTGTTGTAGGCTTCCATGTGCTATCATAATATATTCGCGTCTACATACAGGAATTAAAAAAATTGTGCATTCTTTTCTTGTCATTAGCTGTTGACACAGTTACCCACAGGTGTTTTGACCGGTTTTAGCACATGTTTTCATAATGGCCTGTGATGATAAGCCATAAGATACTTCTGAAAGTAAAATGCAATATTGTCATTTAGTGGGCTTGTACGTGTACATTTCCTTATACTTATTGTGGAGTTTGGCTAGTCATGTAATAATTAGGAAGGATGTCAAACCTTGATAGTTATTTGTTACAATGGAAATTATATATATATATATATATATATATATATATATATATATATATATATATATATATATATATATATAATACATATATATGAAATGTGCGTGTTATTGCCACTAAAGTAAGAGATTGGTTATGATGAAGTTGTTGTTTGTTTAAACGTGACGTTAGTAATAAACAGTTATAATAATCGACCGTAAAGTTGTATATATTTCCACACAGGTGTTCGCAATGATTGCTCGAGATTGAATGTACCAAGTGTACCATTGGTCTCTCTCTCTCTCTCTCTCTCTCTCTCTCTCTCTCTCTCTCTCTCTCTCTCTCTAAAGGCGAAGTATTAGTGAAAGTAACAAGTAAAAATTAGTATTTTTTTTTAGCATACCTCGACTACGAGCTGACATTAGCAGGCAGGTGAGTTGCTTGATTCAAGTCGTATATGATACTTGTGACTCTCAGTTGATATTCGATACTGGCTTATGCCCATCTCTTCCTCTCCTCCCCGCCCCCCGCTTTTCTCCCTCTTCTCCCACTCATCTCTCCTCCTCCCTTACGTTGTTTAACGATGACATCTCAAATTACTTTCCTCTAACTTAACCCTAAGTTAGTTTTGAGCACGTTAAGGAGTGTGCCATGATTATTTATTATTATTATTATTATTATTATTATTATTATTATTATTATTATGAGAGCTCTCTCACACTGCTCTTCGTGGAAGGACACACACACTGAATTAGAACGTGTTGCCCAAGTTTTAATTAACAACGGATATTCCAACCGGGACATCACTAAATGCATTCGCAGAAACATCGATAAGTGGTATCAGCAGGAGCCTCGTCCCGCCGCCCTTGAAGACGTCACTCTACTTTTACAAGGGAGTATTTCATAAGAAATACAAAGAGGACGAGCGAGCCCTTCGTACCATCATAGAAAGGAACGTCTCCCCCACGGACCCTGCGAAAAAAGTGAAACTAATAATTTACTACAAGAGCAAGAAGACCAGTGGCCTGATTATGAAAAACAATCCAGCCCCCGTGTTGCAGGACCCTCTCAAGAAAACTAACGTTGTCTACCAGTACAAATGCCCTGTCCGGGAATGCCCCGGCGCTTACATTGGTATGACGACTATGCGATTTTCGAAGAGGACATCCTGCCACGCTCAGGAAGGCGCCATCCATAATCATGCCAAAACGTCCACATACCAGGATAATTAGGAATGACATTATTCCTAATATCAGAATTATCGATAAGGCAGCAGACCACCGTCGCCTCCGCCCCTCTTGGAGGCTCTACACATCGCGGGAAGGAGAGACCCAGCCTCAACACCACCCAAGAGACTTCACTCCTCCCGACGGTGGCACGAAGGGCGCCGCCCGCCAGCACCATAGAGCCGATCGAACGGGCCAATCAGGTGCCCCCGTCTATCGGCAATGACCTTCCCAATACTACGCTCCCAGTCTCCAGCGTCCGCACGAGAAGAGCAGTGCGAGCTTCCACCTCTGCAAGACGGCTTGACTCAGGGACTTAATCCTCTGTTCAGCCAATGAAAATGCAGCGCCCATCAGACAGAGCACCTGGGACACAATTAAATTCCGCCGAACGACCCCATTTCAATCAGTTCAAGCTCACCTTTCCTTGAAAATGAACCGATGATACGGTTGGAAACGTTGGAATTCCGTTACACCCTTAGACTAAGATTTGTTAACCACTTTTGTTATCATATCAATAAATTATTATTTTTAGAAAACATTTCTTTCACCGAGATATGAACATCGGCCAGCTATTAGCAAATAATCACAGCCCTGATGAGAAGAGAATAATAAGAAGAATTGAAAAAGACCATATATAAAATCAATTCCACTGATGCTGCCATCATTTTTAACAAAACATGTTTGAGAGAGGGTCTCCTACCTTCATATTATTATTATTATTATTATTATTATTATTATTATTATTATTGATCACTTCATTTTAATCCAAGTGGTAGTTATAGATTTATTCATTCTTTTATTGAGAATTATTTCTTTGTTTTTTTATGAAGCATATTTTATTTTTATCCATCAAATGTAATTAATGACAAAATATTTAATAATTATCGTTAAGATACTGAACAAATCATTCATCAAGACCTTCGTTGTATCTGACTTCCTCTGAGCGTATTATTTTTGAAATCTTAAAAACTGCTGAGGCTGAAAGGCTGCAAATTGGCATGTCGATCATCCGCCCTCCAGTCATCAAACATACCGAATTGCAGCCCTCTAGCCTCAGTAGTTATTATTGTATTTAAGTGTAAAGTTAGCCATAATCGTTCTTCTGGCGGCGTTAGAGGTACCAACAACATAGGCCATCATCGGGAAGACGTTTCTACGGCACAATTTTTTACTTCTTTATATATTATACCATTATCCTAAGCCTGCTTGGAGTAGTAGATTACGAGGACTCGAAAGAACACGAAAGCCTAAGGTAATGAGACAAAGGGGGAAAAAAAAGGAAAACTTAGAAAACACAAAAGGGCGCTCGCTACCAGTATCGTTCCTAATTACTTCGGTAGTAGTATCATTGTGACAAAGAGGAAACCTTTTTACTTCCTCGGCGACTGTAATTTGTACGACAGGTTGAACATTAAATGCAACACATCGTGTATGGTTGCATATGGTGATTTTCATTTGTTTCATTTTTCGGTGGAGTCGGGTGTGAAATTATACGTTAGGACGGTTGATAGACGAGAGGGATTTTTATTTTATTGTGAGAAGGCTTTTGTTCGTTATTTTTCCGGTCTTGGAAGAAAAAAAATCACATCAGAAAACCATTGTTTGGTAACAGTTATTGATCTGGTGAGTAAGGAAGAAGACAAATGTTATGGATCGAAACTTTGTAACATAATCTGCCGGAAGTAAGGTACGTATGGGGGTGGCTGAAAAAGTTACCTGATCGTGCACACACACACACACACACAGACATACACACCCTCTTGGGGGGTGGGAGTATTTCAGCCCCCCTTCCCCCCTTTCCCTGTACGCTGACCTCATCCGTCCCTCGCTGTTTCCAACTCACACCCCCTCCCCTCCCTCCTCCACCCTCTCTTCCCCCCTAAATTTTTCTAAGGCTGCTCAACTCCTAAGTCCTTTGTTGGCCATTCTTATAGGACGGTGCTTTAAAGGGGAACCTCTCTCGGTCGGTCTTCCAGAATCCACAGTGTCATAAATTCCTCCGGCGCCCTCTGTCTCCTGAGGGCGCTGTCGGGTCTTCTTCGGTTATACTTCATATGCCGTATCCATGTTTTATATTTCTTTCTATATATATATATATATATATTATAATATATATATATATATTATATATGTATGTATGTATGTATAAACACAGACTCCAAGAATAATCGAGAAAAAAAAGACGGTAAGAATTAAATTAAGAGGAGATAAATTCTGAGTATGCAGCTGAAGGACACAACTCAAAAAACAGTGTAAGAAATCCACTCAAAACGAATCATTTAAGTATAAAATCAACATCAAAATATAGAGAATATTATATAATATATATATATATAATATTCTCTATATTTTGATGTTGATTTTATTCTTAAATGATTCACTTTGAGTGGATTTCTTACACTGTTTTTGAGTTGTGTCCTTCAGCTGCATACTCAGAATTTATCTCCTCTTAATTTAATTCTTACCGTCTTTTTTCTCCTCTCGATTATTCTTGGAGTCTTTGTAAATGTCTGCTGCATTTAATTTTATCTTGTCTATATTACAATACGTTTCCCTTCACGGTTCTAATAATTTCTGTCTTTGAAATTTTGTATTCACAAAACGAGCATCATTGTTGACATTATGAACGAAATTGAAAGTATTGTTTCACTTGGGTGTTGCGTCATACCAAGCAATATGTTCTCATTATGCAGGCATGGAGAGTGGATTACATTTTTGCATTTTGATTAACGGTGGGGTCGTTTTGTGGGATGGGGAACGGAGGATGACTGTCTGAACTTTTAGTTTTACTTTTTATTCTTTATTTTTGTTCCATTCTTTGCAGTATTCTTGTTCATTTTTATTCGCCAGTTCCTTAAAGTCTTTGATTGCTTGATATTGATTCTAGCCTTGTTTTGCTGCGGTAATCTGTGGCAAGTTTTCCGTTATGAATTCTTATCTTCTCTAGTAGTTAATGTTTCTGTTCTCTTATTCCGGATGGTATTTCCTCTTCCAAATAGTATTATATTTGTTCCTAATAATGTCAATACTTTCCCTCTGTGGTGTCACACGATGGATTGTGGTGAAGACTTTTCGCTGTCCATTTTCAAGCCCCAACTGTATTGGTTTCTGCCTACTACTGATCATTCGTTCCCTTAGGTGTCTACCTCCTAGGCTGTCCAACTTCTTTGACTATGCCGAGCTCCAATTAACATCTCTCCATAATGAACAAATCCTTCTGGATAGTTTTTTGGGGGGTAGTAAGTTCTGTCATTTGTATTTGTTTTTTGGGATTGTACCTGAACGTAATTTAGTAGATTATATGATACAGTTCGGCAGCCTCATACACTCTCTGGGTCAGTTAAATTCCTGTTCCCTTGTAGTTTCAGATTCACTCTCGCCACTCTTATACCCTTTGTTCCACTTCACCCCTTATGCTTCTCCCTCCTCTTTACTCCTGTCTCTCTTATTCTTTCAGTTCCCATCTCACCCCACGCCATGCGGCGCGGGCCCCCCCCCCCCCCCCCCCCCCCCCCCCCCCCCCCCTCCGTTCCAATTCTCGACCAAGAACGTAGCCTGGTTTCGGAATCCGTTCAGATATTTTACCAATTCCTCTAGGCAGACATACTTGTTGAGTACAAATGTTTCCCTCTCAAATGCGGTTTTATATATCGAGTTTCTTGCCCGTATGCGCGCGCTCCCGTGTGCATTCCTTACCTCTTTTATTTGTTGTTAATTGTAAAAAAAAAAATGTTTATGTGGAAGCGTGAAATCTTGTCCAATTGTGAAGGTTGTATCACTTTGTATTTAAATGTCTTGGAAATGGAAGTATCATTGGGACTGAATTTAGCAAATGTTGCACATTCAAGTTAAATGAATGCAGAGGTTTACATCTGGAGAAATGTTGAATGATGAATGTTTGAGTAAATGATGTGGAGGACGTCGAGATTAGGGTCGTTTATCGTTCATTGAAATTGAATGTTTGAGTAGATGATGTGGAAGAGGTCGTGATTAGGGTCGTTCATTGATATTGAATCATATCTGGTGAGGTCATTTGTTTTCAAACATTTTTAGTCCTCTACAAGAGAAGAACGATAAGATAGGCACCTGAAATAATATAAATTTTATTTGTTCTTGAGTCTCTCTCTCTCTCTCTCTCTCTCTCTCTCTCTCTCTCTCTCTCTCTCTCTGTCGCCTGATTTTAGTATTTGAAGTATAAGCTTCGTTTTTGTGCGATCGCTGATCGTTATCAGGGCAGCGACATTGTTTTGAATGTGTAGAGGTTTCCCAGGTGACTGTGAATGGCACAACCATGGAGGCTCACCTGGGTGTATTCAAAAGGTATTCAAAAGGGTTTAATTATAACTGCAGTAGACAACAGAATGATGTAGTGAATGTATATTGTCGTATGGTTTTTTAATATTTTATTAATATCTTCTTGTAACTTGGAGTGAATTTTAGCTTTTATATTTGTTACTGTGTAGTTCTGTATTGTTTTGTTATTGTATACTGACAAACAAACGCTAGCATATTTATATATATATATATATATATATATATATATATATATATATATATATATATATATATATATGTGTGTGTGTGTGTGTGTGTGTGTGTGTGTATGTGTGTACACATAATTAACTTCTTAGATCAAGAGAAGTACAGTTGTCTTTACCAAGAATCGTACCTCGTTCATTTCCTCCTAATGGCACTGAACCCCTGTCTCTCACAACGAGAGAGAGAGAGAGAGAGAGAGAGAGAGAGAGAGAGAGAGAGAGAGAGCGCTTTGAACACCCTTCTTTCCCCCAACAGAGTTCGTTCATAAAGGGCAATGAATTGAGGCCTCAGCCTCTTTGTAAGAAGTCACACTTCTCACGTACCGTAGTCGTGGGTACGGAGCAATTAGAGGCGGTGAGCAACAAGAAAACGTTACCCACCTGAGAGGGAAGGTGAACGCCCTCCCTGAACGCAATCCGTGAACTCTTGAACGATGAATAGAGGATTGGTCGATATTAGAATATTTCTATATTTTTATTTAGCTTTTTTTCTTTTACAGTGATAGATTTAACTCTGTTTTAAGTTGACTTAACTCAGTTTGAGGTTGAATGTTCGTTGCGTATATTCCTTACATATTAAGAGACTGCTTTGGGCAGGTATATATTACTATATGTCTGGGTGCCTGACCTGCAAGCAAAAAATTCTGCAGTAATTTCTAGGTATTCTTGATTGATTTATGAGTAGTCTCTCTCTCTCTCTCTCTCTCTCTCTCTCTCTCTCTATGATGTGGACCCTTGCGGATAGGATTACTCAATTGATATGTTGAAATCTGCAGCATTGCCAATTAAATGACGCCGTTAACTGACAGAATTTCCCAATTTCGACCTTAACCCTTATGTACACATGCGTTCTCGTTTCGATAAACCTTGTAATTACACCTTTTATACCATGGGAGCTATTTGCTAAAATCGATTTTTTTTATTTTTTTTATTATTACTAAAATTATATGTTATTACCATTATTATCTTCTAGTATTACTATAATTATGTCATGGTGATGCAATGTTCCCTCAGCCTGGATAAGACAAGTAAGAGCATTGCATGTCTACGGCTAGCGGCCCTGCCAATCCCGTGGCGTCAGATGACGCAACGAGTCAACGAGGTATTGCAGTAATACCCTTCCGTGTCGGGTGATACTCAATGCTTGTGTGTATGTGTGTGTGTGCGCGCGCGCCCATGCCCTGAGCAGAACCGGCCGGCCGGCCGGCCGGCTTCTTGCACCCGTGTTGCAGTATGTGGGCCAAGATCCGTTCCACCTTAACCTGGCAGTGATACCGATGATGCCGTGCGCGCCAAAAAGATGCTTCAACAACCCCCCCACCTTTCCCGCCCGCCCTCTCTCCTCCTACTCCTCCCTCACGTTCCTTCCCCCGGCCATCTGCAGCTAGGATCGTTTTTTTCTTTTTTCGTTTTCATTGTATTGTTCCGAGTATTTGGCGTCACCTGTTTTCGCAGGAAACCGGCTCGGGGGAGGCACAGTATTTGCGACTTGTTTCTGGATCTGAGAGGCGCTGTCTCAAGAATTTTTAGCTCGATTTCAGGGACGTTGGCGACTTGTGATTCATTTGGTGTTTGCTAGCACGTGTTGGTGACTTCCTTCCATTCGAAAACAAGACGAATAAGGAAGGTCGGTCGGCCGCGTCTCCCTAACAGAAAATTATTATGATAATTGTTTAAGTGTTAATGAATCATTGAGCTGCTGTAGTGCATATCTTTAAATGAAGGACTTGTACCTTTGAAAGATTACAGATTTTGCTAACCGGCATTTTGAGGAGATACAAACCGACTGAAGAACCATTTGGCAGCGAGCATCTAACACGTACCTGACTTGTTTATCGCATGAGGAATTTCACTCTTGTTGCGGATTCGGTGATAAAAATAGGTCGTAAAAACTCCCATTTTTGGGGAGTGTGGGGTCTTCGCACGGAAAACGATTTCGGGTTTTCTTTCTGATTTTCTCCTGTTCGACTGGGAATACGTTTTGAACGATTGCACGCCTGCAATTGATGGAGATGGAGAAATATTTTGGATTGCTGATTTAATTTTTGTATTCTAGTATACTTGTCAATATTTTGTGTTGAGTGTATAATATATATATATATATATATATATATATATATATATATATATTATATATTATATGTGCTGTGTTGATAAATTCTTTTGTTAAAACAGGATACGTTTCAAGTATAAAAGGGCTCAGTGTTTTAATGGGCCTTTTATACTTGAGATAATATATATATATATATATATATATATATATATATATATATATATATGTATATTTGTCTGCTGCGCGTATATATGTATATTTGTATGTATATATATATATGTGTGTGTGTTGTGTGTGTGTGTGTGTGTGTGTAGTGTTGTCTTTTCCTTCGGAACAACTGAGTATTCACCTCTCTTGTTCTTGTAGGTACTTGGTCGTTACGGTGTTGAGGTTGACAAACCGTTCCATTTGCATTCCAGTGTAATGGTGACGAATTGACGATATCAGGTACCCTGGGTCCCCTTCTTTGTGAGTTCATCTCGGGGACTTCTTGGAAGAGAGGAAACTCTCTCTCTCTCATCTCTCTCTCTCTCTCTCTCTCTCTCTAGGTTGGACTTACTAATAATTGTAGGTGCTCGTATGAATGTGAGTAGATTAATTTCTGCAATCGAGTAGTATTGTCATTTTTTATTCTTATACACATACACACACACACACACACACACACACACACACACACACACACACATATATATATATATATATATATATATAAATAATTATATATAATATATTGTATGTATTAAACCGGTTTGAGAAAAAGTTACTCCTACTAGATAATTTTATTTCCCGTTATAAATATTAAATTGTAAATCTAGTTGACAAGTACAGAGAATTGGACTATAATTGAGGTACATTTCGCGGGCACGTTACATTTGATTGATTGTTACCTTCGGCGACCTTTTAAGAATCAGACCTTCATCATTTCTTCCTGACCCCTTCGCCCCGCCCTTCTTCCTTTTATCCTAAAAAAAAATATATACTTTTACCACTGCATTACATTTCGTAACTAATTTGGAATTGGTTCTTCATATTGGTCGCTTTGCATAACACCCTCTAATTACAGTTAAAAGTCAAAAGTAGTGTCTTTCTTCTTATCTTATTTTCGAACTTTCATCCTTGGCCATCGAGATTGTGACTCCAGTTCATAATACTCTATCAGACATTGCATTCGGCTTCTGTATCTGATGTCTTCCATCGGCGTAAGTGGAAAGTCCCACCTGGTCTTCCAGATATTCTTACTTGGTGTTGGAGCGAGACGGATTTGTTGGCTATCTCGAGCAGTGAAAGTTGATGGGTTTCGTCAGATTCTGAGAGAGAGAGAGAGAGAGAGAGAGAGAGAGAGAGAGAGAGAGAGTTTGTGCACGGCGGTGTTAATAATTGCAGTTTAATCTAGGTTATGAGCGTGAATTTTTTTTGCTCACACGAGAATGTTTGTGCGAGTTTGTGGGTCTCCGACTGTGTTAATGCTTACAATTTAAACTAAATAGATTAGCTTCGTTCAATTGAGAGAGAGGGAGAAACGTGGCTAATTGATGGGTGTAGTTCTTTTTATGCAGCAGCAATCAGAAGCATCGACTGCTGGCGTTTCAAAGTCTTAATGAAAGTTAAGGCATGGGAAATTTTATCGCCATTTCAATGCAGGTATTAGCTTTAGAGTGTCGAATAGAATTTTAATTTCGATGTGAGTATTGTGTTCACCGAATTGTTATTCTTAACTGTTGCTGAAGCCACTCAGAATTATTTTCACCAGAAATATGTTACTTATTGATTTTTTGAAGTCACTGGTAACTTGAGTTTGGCTTCTGATTAGATAAGGCTTGTGACGTCTATCTAAATAAAGTATCTAAATAGAATTTTCGAAGCCACTCGTATAATTTTATACGTTAAATCACCCTCGCCTTCTAATTAGATCAGGTAGCTCCGATAACTTAATAATAGCGTCTAATAGCCGTCGTATAACGGTCGCTCTCCTGAGGGCCGCGATAACTATAAAACCAGATTATCTTGTTAATCTGTGTGTGGCCAATTTCTCAGTCGTGACAGGGAAGAAGAAGCAGAGCGATTGTCGGAGTGAAAGTGATGATTAGCTAAATGACGATGATTATGACGATGATGATAATAGTGATAGTGATATTGAAAGTGCTTTCAGACGGGGCTGCGCTGGGAATACGTGACCGGTAAATGCTTCGGTGCATTCTCCTTTCACCCAAGGGTGGGAGGGGCGGGGGAAGTGGGCTACCCACTTCCATCCCCTTCCCCCGCCATAACCACCCACCCACCCACCCACTCACTCACTCACTCCAACTCTGAAACGGTTACATGATTTTCATTGTTCTGTTCTGCATTCGGTTTCTTGCGTTAACCTTTGTCTTTACTCTTAACTTTTTAATTATTGATATATCGCCTATATATATATATATATATATATATGTGTGTGTGTGTGTGTGTGGTGTGTGTGTGGTGTGTGTGTGTGTGTGTGTGCGTGTGTGTGGGTGTGTGTATGACATGGTTAAAAATGTTCTGTTAGAACAGAATTCTATCTAATAAAAGGAGCCCATTCTTCTACCTGAAGAGAGAGACAGCAGTCTCTGAAATATAGTATTTTTCTCTCTATATTTTGACGCTTTTATGGGCTCCTTTTATTATATATTATATATATATATATATATATATATATATATATATATATATATAATGTATGTGTGTGTGTGTGTGTGTGTGTGTGTGTGTGTGTGTGTGTGTGTGTAACTTATTTATCTTTATTTCGAATTCTCTCAAGATCTGATAAAACTTGCACCCTACTATTCTTTTAGGGACTGATTTAGAGATGGTTTTGATGAGAGAGAGAGAGAGAGAGAGAGAGAGAGAGAGAGAGAGAGAGAAACACCGGCTTTTACGATATGTTAAATTTATTTCTCAGGCTTCGTACTTGAGTTACAGGTTTACAAAGCAAGTTTTGTCACTTCCCAAAGGATAATTCCTTTGAATATAAAGGTACTGGATTTTATATGAAGGAAACTGTTTTCTTCAAATACTCTCGACAGCGTCATGAGATATGCGGTTTTTCAGAAGAATTAGATATCCTTGTGTATCCCCCTCCCCCTTGAGAAGGCAAAAAAAAAAAAAAAAAAAAATCGGTGAAACACGAGTCCCATACAATAGATTACATCAAGATGGTTCGTGAAACTTTTTGGAGAGTCTGCTTTATTTATTTATTTATTTAGTTATTTATTTGTTTATCGTGGATACAAGCTACTCAAATACTACAGGATCCGTGCTCATTAATATTCCTCAATATAACTACCTTGGGAAAAGGATGCTCTTGAACACATATGGTGTGAATATTACCAAGATCAGCATAACGCTATTGCTTAAATGCTACACGATACATTTTAAGAGGTCCTGTATTCCAATCTTACATGAGTTTCAAAAAATGAAATCCAAAAGCAATCACACTACGTGCACCAACCGCTGCCTAAACTGAGGTTCATCAGATTGCGTATGGGCGTGCGTGCAGTTTCAAGGTCAGGTACTTGAGGCTGCTTTAATGGGGAAGACAAAAACAAGGCTCTGGGACAGTGATCAAGGGTACGAGATCCGATGGACCACACCTGATCGGACCCATCTAAAAGCTGGACGCTGGTGGTCCTCGGCTGACGGGCTGCTCGGTGAGCAAGAGCTCGTGCTGACACAAGGTCAGCTTAATCAAAAACAACAAAAACGGTCCTCAGGGCGTAGAAGGAACTCGTCGAACCCCATATTCCCTAAGTCCACAGAAGGGGGCCGGGGTTAGTGCTATCAGTGCACTTCATACGGTGTACTGCTGGCATTATTACTTAAGATCTCTGCAGCGACCCCTTTCATTCCATGTACTCTTTCTTCCTTCTTACTTTCCACCTTCTCTCAACAATTATTTCAACTGTTACTGCTGAATGACCTTATAGGTCCTAACGCTTGGCCTTTGGCCTACTTATATTCCAATTCCTTATTCCCTAAATGCTTGCGTTTAAGACAATCCTCGTGTAAGTTGTGTGCTCCTTTGTAGGATCCAAACCAGTATTTGAAAAGATATTGATGTGGACATTCTCTTCTTCACTATACCTGGTTTTACAGTCTTGAATAAACATTTATACTAATGACCTTTGTACTGTAAGAGTTTTTCTTGAAATTCTTGCTCTAGTTATTGGTTTCTTTACGTTGTCTTAGTTATCATTAGTTTTGATTGGTAATGGTAGCTTACGTAAACTGATATAGGAATCTGATTTTTAATCAGTGGAATACAAGTAGTAGTCACTTATTCCAAGACTCCAGTTTCACCATCTATTCCCTCCAAAGTTTATTTTCTTCAGATTTATTTTTGCAGATTTAAATTCCAGTTGAATAGATTTCTTTCAGAATCTCTTCTCCGTCACAGTTTTTCAGTCTCGCCAGGACATATTTTGTGGGATTTAACTCCAGTTAGAATATTATTTTATATACGTATCGATTCCCCTCCCAGTTTATTCACATCTAATCTGATTCCCATCAGATGTTGATCCCCATCTGACTTGATTCCCACCTGTTTTGATCCCCATCAAAGATGGTGCCTATAGGAATCGATTCCCATTACTGTCATATCACAGGTGACATTAGCCGTGGGATCGTTAGGCGGAATGGAACTGAAAAGTCTCTCTCTCTCTCTCTCTCTCTCTCTCTCTCTCTCTCTCTCTCTCTCTCTCTCTCTCTCTCTCTGGAAAATCTCCCTGTTTTCCAGTTCAAATAAATGAAATTGAAAATAAGTGCGTCAGCGCTAGTGCTGTACTTCATTGACGCTCATCCACCCTCTGTCTCTGTTCTTATTCAAACGAAAGTGATTGATATTTTGCTTAAGCCATTCACTGCGAAAAAGTGGTCTTGAATAATTAATTAAGAATTTTGTCAGCATGTGACGAGATAAACTATGTAACAAAGAGCACAGTTGGAGTCCAAGTAACCCCTCGTTTTCAGAGGTATGCCAAGATCATGCAAGCTGTAATGACGTTATCAGCCACAAAACATTCGTTCTGTTTTGAAATATCATCGCTCGAGAAATATATAACTCATCGGTGACTGCGCAAAGCAATCACGGGCGACGTTCTAGGACTCGGCAGCTATTCTGTTGATGGCGTTACGAAATATCATCGCACAATTTCTCCCCTGTCATGCAGTGCCAAGTATTTCGTTACAGTTTGTTGGCAGCAGCAGCAGCCTTGGTGGCACCCCTGACATCATTGCATTTTCTTCTAGAACAGCAGTAACTTTGACAACCTCGATGACGTAATGGGTGTTCGGATCGTGGTTGAAAAGTACTCTCTCGGCCGTTGTGGGTAACCATTAGTCTAGGCGTGATTTCACCTTTCGTTTCTTTTCGGGGAAGACTTATCACAATGATTGAGTTTCAGCACGAGTTTTAAACTCTCGCTTGGGGATAAGATGGGTTAACTTTGATATTCACTTTTTTATTGCATAAAATATTTGCAAATGTTTTATTGCATAAAATATTTGCAAATGTTTTATTGCATAAAATATTTACAGCGAGTGAATTATTAGTGAAATGCTAAGCGTCTGTACTTCCTGTATTTTACACTTATGACTTCCAAAAAAAAAAAATTATACTTTATGTATTTACATTTCTGACATTAAAAAAAATGCTTTATCGATTCTGAAAAAGCGGCAGTGTATTCATTTGCATATTGATATTAGAGGGAAAGATTTTTCTTTTTTCAGGTTTTTTTATGAAAATGACCAGTTGGGGCTTTTGCAATGTAAATTTTGAAATCCTTTCAACAGTAGTTTTGCAACTTATAAAGTTGAAGTGATATTTTAGCTAGGATAGTTTCGAGTAAAAGCTTAAGAGTATCATTTGATTTTAGAAATATCTGTTAATATTTTATATATTATATTGAGGTTCTATTGTATATAATAACAGTAATTGTTTTATATGAAAGCGTCTATTTGCCATTATTTGTACAGCTTATGAAATAAGCAACCCCGGGCATGACGTTCGATTAGCTTCAGTAGTTACCGACAATTTATCGGTAATTGCTGAAGTGCGGCAAAAGCTGAAACGCTTAGATGCATCATTAAAACATTTCCCTCTGAATGAGGGATGATTTGTTTCTATTCAGGTCGCTGGAAAGTTTTTTTTTTCTTTTTTTTTCTTTTTTGAGGTCACGGTGCGGTCGGGACGGACGGTTTCGGCTGTTCATTTTCCCCGGTTGGCCGAACTGAGAAGTCTCTGGGACTGGGGTCATGGATCCTGTGATGAGAGAGAGAGAGAGAGAGAGAGAGAGAGAGAGAGAGAGAGAAATCAGGTGTGGTTGGTTATGCCCTTTTCCATTTTTTATAAGAGTCAGATACTCCTGATTTTAAGTGACAACGGTGTAAGGTAAAAGACCCTTAAATAGTTTTTTTTCTTTTCTTTTTTAAGGGCTTTGTATCCTGCATACTTTTGATCGTGATTGCTCATCATACCTGCATTGACTGGCAAGTCTCTTTATTTTTAGCCAGAAGCGAAAGGCTGGGAGTGATACTTTCACTGGGATTAGAGCAAAATATGATAAAATTGGAGGAAAGTACGGTAAAATCGCCTCAAGTTTGTTTCTCAACTTTTACGGCCATCGTTTCAAACCCACTCGTCATTATTTTACCAAGAAATCGACCTTTACTGCTTGGTAGATTGTCTTCCGACACAAGGCGGCATTACTTTCTGTCTTTGGTGTATATCATTTCGACAGCTGTTCCATTCAACATCTGCGTAACACCTGCCAGGTTACCCGTTCCCACATGAACTCTTTGTGTCTCTCATCACAGCTCCCCCTGGTGCGATGACTTTGTCCTTCCGGGATCCTCCTGCGTGCTCGAAGTCCTTAACCTTCCTAGGGTCGGTTCCTTCGTTTCCTGTAATGTAATCCCCCCCCCCCCCCCTCTCTCTCTCTCTCTCTCTCTCTCTCTCTCTCTCTCTCTCTCTCTCTCTCTGTCGTCTTTCCACAGGGTCCAGTTCCTCGTTGGACGAGACGGTAACGTCCTCGTCTACCGATCCCAGGGTCCGGTTTCGATTCCCCTTTTTGCCAACAAAGAATCAGAAGAATTTATTTCTGGTGATAGAAATTCATTTCTCGATATGGATCGGATCCCACAATAAGCTGTTGGTCCCGTTGCTAAGTAAGCAATTGGTTCCTAATCACATAAAAATATATAATCCTTCGGGCCAGCCCTAGGAGAGCTGTTCATCAGCTCTGTGGTCTGGTAAAACTAAGATAGACAACTTTTTTCCTCCGGGTCAGTTCTGTAGAGATAAAGGAAGGAGTTATTGTACTACTACAGTCTTTTAGCCACCTTCAAGAATTGGGAGGCCGGCTGTGAGGCGCCCTTTTGGAAAGAGAGAGAGAGAGAGAGAGAGAGAGAGAGAGAGAGCCCTTACCTTACAGACCTTACAGTCCGTTCGGGTTGCCCCAGGTCCCTCAGTGTGAGGCACCTCTAATGTCTACCAGAGAGTTGCTAGTACATCTTCCGGTATATTTTGCATCTTCCAATCTTGGATGGTCTGGGATGCAGTTTAGATATTTGTCGAGCTTATTCTTAAACACATCTACGCTCACTCCTGATATATTCCTCAGATGAGCTGGCAACGCATTGAATAGACGCTGCATTATCGATGCTGGTGCGTAGTGGATTAATGTCCTGTGTGCTTTCCTTATTTTTCCTGGTATTGTTTTGGGCACTATTAATCTACCTCTGCTTGCTCTTTCTGATATTTTTAGTTCCATGATATTTTCTGTTATTCCTTCTATCTGTTTCCATGCCTGAATTATCATGTAGCGTTCTCTTCTCCTTTCTAGACTATATAATTTTAATGATTGTAGTCTTTCCCAGTAGTCAAGGTCCTTAACTTCTTCTATTCTAGCTGTAAAGGACCTTTGTACACTCTCTATTTGTGCAATATCCTTTTGATAGTGTGGGTACCATATCATATTGCAATATTCAAGTGGACTACGAACATATGTTTTATAAAGCATAATCATGTGTTCAGCTTTTTCTTGTTTTGAAGTGCCGTAACAACATTCCATTTTTGCTTTACATTTTGCCAAAAGAATTGCTATTTGATCATTGCATAACATGTTCCTATTCATCATCACACCAAGGTCTTTAACTGCTTCCTTATTTGTGATTGTCTCATTATTAGGTCCCCTATATGCATATAGCTTTCCTTCTCTGTCTCCATAATTTATTGATTCAAATTTATCAGAGTTAAATACCATCCTATTTTCCTCTGCCCAATCATATACTTTGTTAAGGTCTCTTTGTAGAGCGTTCCTATCTTCATCACAAGTAATTTCTCTACTTATTCTTGTGTCATCAGCGAAACTACTCACTACCGAATCCTTAACATTACTGTCTATGTCTTCAATCATAATAACAAACAGTATTGCAGCTAACACCGTACCTTGTGGCACACCGGATATTACCTTGGTTTCATCCGATTTCTCATCGTTTGCAATAACTATCTGTTTTCTGTTGTGTAAAAATTCTTTTAACCACCTTCCTATTTTATCTACGATATTGTGTTTTCTAATTTTCTTTGCTAATATATTATGGTCTACTTTGTCAAAAGCTTTTGCAAAGTCTAGATAAACCACATCTGTTTCATTTCCGCTTTTCATATTTTTGAATATGTTCTCACGGTGGACTAACAGTTGGGTTTGTGTACTTTTTCCGGGTACGAAACCGTGTTGTCCTATATTAAACAAATTATTTTTTATTAAATGTTTCATAATATTTTTCTTCATTACCCTTTCATACACTTTCATAATATGTGATGTTAGACTCACAGGCCTATAATTACTTGCCTCAAGTCTTGATCCACTTTTGAAAGTAGGGGTGATATATGCTAATTTGTGCTCATCATAAATCTTGCCTGTATCTACACTTTGTCTTAATAATATTGCAAGTGGCTTTGCGATAGAATGAACTACTTTCTTTAACAAAATAGCAGGGATTCCATCAGGCCCTGCAGCAGCTCCATTTTTAATTTCATTAATTGCCTGCACAATATCAGCTTCATTAATTTCTATGTCAGCTAGATATTCACTATTTTCGTCCCTTACTTCTATATCATTATCTTCATTATCTATTCTAGGGGTGAATTCTCTCTTATATCGTTCTGCCAGTATGTTGCAAATTTCCTTTTTTTTTTTTCATTCGTTAATCTCCCTTCAATTCTCAGAGGGCCTATTTCTATTCTTCTTTTATTCATCTTCTTCGCATATGAGTATAATAGTTTGGGGTTTTGCTTGATATTTAATAGGGTTTTTTCTTCCAATTCCCGTTTTTCATTTTCTTTTGATTGTATAATCTTTTGTTCTGCATTTTCTATCTTACTTTTTAGTTCTATAACTTTCCATGCATTTTTTTCTTTTGCAAGACCTTTTTTCCACTTTCTGATTTTCTGGAACAAGATCCTTCTGTCTCTTGGTATGCATGAATGATTTTTACTTTTCTTCTTCGGTATATATTTATCCACTATTTTCTCTAATATTTTATATAATATCTCCGTATTTACCCTTATGTCATCGCTTACGAAAATGTTATCCCAATCTTTGTTTAATTCTTCATTTATTTCTGACAATTTTATATTTTTACTGTAGATTCTATGACATTATGGTCTGAAATACTCGCATTATAAACTATTATTTCTTTAACATAATTCACCTCGTTCACAAATACTAGGTCTAAAGTATTTTCCTTTCCTTTCTTGTTGGCAGGTGATTTATTTGTTGAATGTTGTATTCTAGTAGCATATCTAATAGCTTTTCGAATTGCCTCTTATCTTCTGCACTACTATTACTCTCTTTTTTATATGTATAAGTACATCCACAATCTCCTATTCGTTCTTTCCATTCTACGAAAGGAAGTTGAAGTCACCAGATAGAATAGTCCAGGTCCTTGTGATTTCTACATATATCATCCAATTATTAAGTCAAACTCTTTAGTATTAGGAGGTCTATATATTACTATGTTCATTAATTTTTCAGATTCAAATTCTACCGCTATTAGTTCACATTCTGAGTTACTATATTTCTCATATATTTTTCCTTGTTTTTTGTCTTTCCCATATATTGCGGTTCCCCCTTGATTCCTATTTTTTCTATCTGATCTATAAGTTTGGAACCCTTTTATTTGATCATCATTCCCAGTCTCTTGGGAATACCAGGTTTCACTTATATTCATTATATCTATTTTCTTTTCAATTTGGGTTAGTTCTTCTAAGTACTCTATTTTTCTTTTTGAGTTACTCGTAACTAAACCCTGCGCATTCATCACTATGAGGGGGGAAGGGGACTAGCGAAGTTCGGTAATATATGGTTGTATGGAAGGAGGGTCGCTGGTCGTCGATTATTACCGATGATCTATGGCGAAGGAACGAAGGATCAGTTACCGACTCCGCCGAGGAACGCAAATTGCTTTTTCGGAGCCAAGCCTAACCGGTCCTCTTCTTCGTAGGCAACTCAAACCATTAATATTTCCTTCCTCATGGACATATTATTGAGGAGAAGTTGCTTATTAAAACCTGTTGGAGTAGATTTTCGTATTAAAAGTCAGTTGCAGCTTTGCGAGTACTCGCGGTTTGAGCAGTGTTACCAGAAGAAGATTTATTGAGTGCCTATGCTGCTGTTTGCATTTCTTGTCATATGCCGGAAAATAAAATATAAAATAAAATCTAAAATAAAAACATAAGAATTATATTGAAATGTGAACTGACAGACTTGTGAACATTGTTGTTAAAGAACAACAAAATTTCCAACGCGAGAACATGAACGTGTTTCGGCGTTGTTGCCAACCTAGAGGTTCTAAGCAAACCTTGCGGATGAGGCCATATTTTATTCGGCTGCAAAAACCACATTGTAAACCTTTTTGTTATGATGGTCCATCATAGAGACCGAAACCTTTACTTGTGGTTTTGGATGTTCGCTGGTTTGGAAAAGGAGGCGGTTCCACTTCTCTTTCTTACACCAGAGGTTTGTTTCTGCCAAAATGCCTCCGGTTTCCTGAGAGTGACACAGAGAATTTATGTGTTCTTTCTGAAGTACCTGATCTCTTCTTTCTGTATTTCCTGTTGGCGCGTGTACCTTTTTTTTCAGATAAGCACCAATAGCCTTTAGCGGGATTGTTACATATGAATTTGGTTCATCATCTGAATAATAATAATTGATAATAATAATAGAGTGATATTCAACTTGTTTACATATATTCTCCCCCACTTCAAGCAGCATATACCAGTAAACTCGAATCGCCATTTGAGTATTGTTTTCTAAACAATTTTCGGTAAGAAGAATAACCCAAATAAATTGTGATCTTTTGTTTCCTCCATCCCGCTCGAGTCATTTTATGACTCGTCGTGATCCCGCTGTTTGAAAGTGCTTTTGAGGGGGGGTGGGGGGGGGGGCTGTGGAAGGCGTAGAGTCTTGAATGGGTCGGAGTAGGGATAGGAGTAGGAGTGGAGGGACTCGTTCTTTATTCCCGTGGGTCTATGCCCAAAGGAGTGGTCGTGCAAATTGACATGGTCCAGTGGTCAGTGGTAACTCTTTCTTCTTCTTTTGCTCGTTTCATATCGTGACCTGACCACAGTTCTCCTGTTGAGGGTGGGTTAGCATCTCGCCCACCCTCCTCCTCCTCCTCCTCCTCCTCCTCCTCCTCCTCCTCCTCCTATCCTCCTCCTCCGCCGCCGCCGCTTGTTTTTACATAGTCGTGTTTCCATTCTCTCTTGACGAAACAGAAATTTCCTACGGGGCAAGGTGCAATGCAATAATGCCGTTATTGTCTCTGCTACTTTCTTATTTCCTCAGCTCTTTTGGCTGTTGAATTTTTTCACTAGGTTTTATTTATTTTAATTTTCCACCCTCTCCTTACAGTTTTTTTTTTTTTTTTTCATAGCGTGATTGCGAGGATCGCCTCCTGTTAAGCCTTATAAAATCTCTTAACTCTCGGTTTTCCTTTCAGCGCTGATTGACCTCATGGTACTAAGCGCTTGGCCTAAGTCTTATACTATATATTCCAATTCACTAGTTTCGGCTGATAACCGTCATGTGTATACATCGTAAGAAAGTCCATAATAATAATAAAAGAAAAAAGGACAGGCTATAAGAATATAATTCACTTCACTTTTTTTCTTATGTACGCCTAGTGATATTGATTTAATGAAACCGTCTCCCCCTCCCCTTCCTTTTCCTTAAATACCGGGGCCGGGGGTTGTAGTGGGGGGGGGGGGGGGGGGGGGGGGGGGGGAGTGGTGGTAGAAGGAAATATGTAGATCTTCCTCATATCGGAAAACCTATGAATGGAGGAAGCATTAGGCGCTTCCCTTCCCCTTTCCCTTCCCCTCCCCCTCTTCCCCCTCTTTAGAAAAAGAAGAAAAATAGGTCGTAGGTTGTTCCGGGGGGAGGGGAGGATCGGTCTTGATGGAAGAGGGTAGTTTGGTGAAGTACAGAAAATAATGCGAGGGAATTTTTCAGAAAACGGTCTACGGTCGTTAGAATGGCACAGTTTCCTTATTTTGTTTTCTTTTATCCCAGTTTCCCTCCTTTCAACTTTCGATACTTGTATATTTTTTTTCGATTTCATTAAGGTGATGACTATAGGACGAAATGTGGACTTATACGGCGGGAGAAATATTAATTGATTTTTAATTTTGTTCAGCAAGAGTAATAGAATAAAAGACAGTTGGGAATTTTTTTTGAGGGAGTTGTGCTTTGTACAAAACTTGCAACAATGAAGATAAAAAAAAAAAATCACTATATACCCATTGCAACCATATATTTCAGAGTTTTCTTCTGTATCCCTGTTCACAGGTGAAATGGGCATGACATGTAACCAGAGTGTATATAAGGCACATGCAGGTGTGGCCACTTAGTACACTTAACAGACACGCCGTATGATTATGTAGCATAAGCGATATTTCATTTTCTTACGTCTAAAATACTATTCTTTTTCTTTACAGGTAAGTGTGATGGACCTTTCAGTACTGGATTGGAGGTTGAAATACGTAAGTTCTAATGTCCTATTGTATTGCATCCTTCCAATGCTTTTGGGTTGCTAAATTGTATTATTGTTTATTTCTTTGTTTTAGATTCGTTTGAAGTCTTAATCCATTTTGTTGAATGTTTATTAATCCGATTTTAGATAACATTTGCTGCTGTTCTTTGATTTTCTTTTCGTTTTTTTTTCTTTTTTTTTTACTGTTGGTGTAGAAAATGTTATCGTTATCCGTGCTATTGATGAAGCTTATATGGGTGAGATTCGTTTATAACTCCTCCTTTCTTACTACCTAAACTACTGTCCAATTTGAAGCTACTTTCCCCTCCCTATTTCTTTTGACCAGGGGTTCTTAAAACCTTTTGATGACTCCAGACCCCAAATGCCTTACCCATTATGGTTCCATACTTCCTTTGCTTAAGTCAACTCAAGTCCTATGTGTTGATACTATAACTTAATATACTTAGTTTAATACATACTTCAGGTATGAACAGCTAGGAATCGAACATACGAGAAATCATAAGCATCTACAGTTTTATTAAGTTATTTACAAAATGTACCCATGCATACAATGACACATAAAAATCAAATACATAGAAATATCCAGAGATAAAGTCCCTTGCCCTCGACATATGGGCATGGATAACCCCTGTTAAGAATCCCTGAATTAGAAACCAACCATTACAGTTAGGACAGCGGATTCGTTCGCTCACAGGATATAGATTATTAGCCTTCTATTGTTCAATACCTCGTTGTTTCACTTGACGAAAAAATATCGCTTTCTTTTGCTGGCAAAAAATATTACAACCCCGGTAGGAGTAGTTGTAGGCCTTTTCCCTGTAGCGGTTTTGCTGTTGCAGTCTCCCCCTCTGACTTTTTTTTTTTCTCTGCGTTAAACGTAATCACTTCTGGAGCTTCATCTTTTAGGAAATGCACAAAGAATGCTTCCGGGAACGCTTTTGTTCTGTGCCCGCTTCATTTGTTTGTGCTCTGGTTTTTAAATGCTATTTATTTCCTCGTGCTCCACATTTCTTGACTCGTATCTCTGCTTTCTAAGATAGCAGAAAGATAGTAGATAAAAGATACGAGTTTGTAGGATTACAAATATTTAGTTTTATGGGAATACATAGTTTGTGAATTATAGATAATTGGCTCCCAAATAATTCGTGTTATACATATATAAGATTAGGTTTTTTCAGTGCTGGAATTATTGAGTTCGTACTTAACACATGGTTTTAAAAAAAAACTGAATTCTGGTGCTTATTCAGTCACATGTGGAATATTTCAGCAATATGACCTCAAAATGAGCAATTCTTGACATCTAAATTGGTGTTTTTCGGCTCCGTCTAAGTTCCAAACGTTATTTACAGTCGCCTTCAACATTATTTTTATGATTCTTTTTCCTCTTTAGAAAAAAAAAGAATGTTTTGGTATTTAGAAAACTATTCCTGAATCTGGGGAAATGTGTGGTTTTGTTTCGGAGAATTTAGATGTACTGTAGTATGTTTATGCTTCTATTTTCCAAGGACATTCTCTCTCTCTCTCCTCTCTCTCTCTCTCTCTCTCTCTCTCTCTCTCTCTCTCTCTCTCTCTCAAGGACAGCCCCTCCCCTCAGCCTTCCCTCATTTCCTGACTTATCTTTTTCTATATCAAGTTAAAACTGTTCACCTTCTCTTTTTTTGTAGGTTGTAATTTTTTGCATTAACTCGTTTCTTTATTACTCTGCATGTTCAAAAAAAGTAATAATATATATATATATATATATATATATATATATATATATATATATATATATATATATATATATATATATATATATATTTCTTACTAGTGTTTAAGGTTTTCAATAGCCTACAGAATTTAACGTAATATTTGTGGGACGAAGGAAGTTGAGAACCTTATTGAAGCAAGGAACACACACACACACACACACACACACACACACACACACACACACACACACACACAGATTTTGTTTCAGCATTAAGCCGTGTTCCCTAACGGGGTTGTGGGGTGGGGGAGGGGTTGTCTTCCTAGAAGAGAAAATAGTGATCAGGCGCTGCTTTCATTCCTAAACTGCTACATCGTGAAGGAAGCTTTTGCGCAGAAACTTTATATATATATATATATTATATATATATATATATATATATATATATATATATATTATATATATAAATAATCAACTGCTGATTGCACTTTAATACAAAAAAAAACTCACCAGTAGCGCGTCGAACAAGCCAGTACACACTGCATCATTCCCTTCCGTGAACTCTCTCACACACACATATATATATATATATATATATATATATATATATATATATATATATATATGTGTGTGTGTGTGTGTGTGTGTGTGTGTGTGTGTGTGTGTGGGTGGGTGGGTGTGTGTGTGTGTGTCCTTCGTGTAATTTGTTTCCATTGTCTTTATTTATCACGGTCTGTATTGTTTTGATTCAGTTACACACACACACGCACGCATATATATTATATATATATATATATATATATATATATATATATAGTATGTTTTTTTTTTTTTCGTTTCCATTGTAGAATCTGTATCGTTTAAAATGGAAAGATGTCGTGTCAGCTTTGCTTTGCTATGAAACTTCATATTTGACTTTATTTATCCATGGCATCTCTCTTGATACTTTTTTTTTTTTTTTTTTTTTTAGTTGCATCAACCGTTCTTCCTCTTCATTTCATTTCTAAATCGTACAAGGCTTCTTATTCGTCAGTCAATTGTTTTGTTTCTCCTTTGGTGCGTATCCTTCCTTTCCTTTCACCCACTTTCTCCTGAGAACCTCCGCAGTGATGCCTCCCTTCGTCGTATGGTCTCTTGTGCCCTTGAGCGTTTCTCATCCCTTTCACGTACTTTCTCACCTTTTTCCTCCTCTTCCATTTCTTGCTTGTTCTTTTCCTCATGCGCGTTGCCCTTGGAATTATCTGTGCTCGTTGAGGTGACGAGAAATTCCTGGTGTTGTGCCGAAGGGGATATGTTGTCCGTCCTTGAGAGTCTCGTTGGGGGTGTACATTACTTTTTCGAAAGTGCTTGCTTGAATAAGGAAGAGTGTTTTAATTTGTGCGAGGTGCTATTTGCGTGACTTACTTCCGTTTTAACTCAATCAGAGGTCAAGTTTTTTTTTTTTTTCCGAAAACTGAAGAGGAAGAAAAGCAGCCAAGAGCAAACCCGACATTAAAATCCAATTAGGGCCCTGAAAGATCACTTCCTTCACGTTAACGTGTATAAAAATCGCAAGTTAATCACAGCTCTGCTTACTAAATATGTCAAAGCGTTAGCTCAGCGTCACGAGTGTTACCTTGATGTTATGCTAACACTGGGCGACCTTTAAGCCCTTTTACAAGTGTCCGTGTTTGCGTGTGTGTGTGTGTGTTAGTGTGACAGTGACAAGTTCTTGCGATAATATGAAGGTCAGCGCATGCTAGGTCGTGCACGAGCTGCAGCTGTGACCTTTGACGCCTCCGCTTGAAGAGATAACTTCGTTATTGTTGCTTTGATACTTTTAAAGGCGAGGGACCTCGTTATGAATGTCTTCTTGAGTAGCACATGGTGCAGTAGTCTGTCGGCCGCTTAGACCTTAACTTTAAACAACATCGCCTCAAGGAAGAAAATTTGCCTTTATATTTCGTCCTGGGTCCTGTCTAATGTAGACCTGGAACTCTGCTTTCTTACGTTTCCTCATAACACAACTCTTCATTTGGGATTATTCGCTCCCTTCCCCTTCCTCCTTAAACATTCTCTTCCTTTCATTTTCACCTCGCTCAAAGGGCAGGTAAGGAGATCAGATCTGCCCGTTCCATCTGCCTGCTCGCGTGTGGTATCATCGTGTGGCATACTTGTGTAAACGAGGCATCCTTCCTTGGCCAGCTGTGAAAGAAGGCCGGGCGTGTTGTGCAGAGAACAGCTTGTCTTGTTGTACTCGTATTCTTTCTCGGAATCGATGCACTTTTATGGTTTTATCAAGGTCTCGAGCGGAGTTCTGTCAGGAGGGTGGTAAGTGGAATTTACGTTGCTTTTCCTGGAAGTCAGATACTTGTGTTTTCTGTGTGTTACTTGTGTTTTCTGTGTGTTGAAGGGGATTATTATTATTATTATTATTATTATTATTATTATTATTATTATTATTATTATTATTGTGTTTGCGGGAAACAGACCTTCTTTCAAACATGTTTTATTGAAAATAATGACAGAATTCACAGAATTTTGTATAGAATCAATTCTGTAAATTCTGCCATTATTTTCAATAAAAAATATTATTATTATTATTATTATTATTATTATTATCATTATTATTATTATTATTATTATTATTATTATTATTATTATTATTATTATATTGCTCGCTCTTCCATATCTCTGCATACTTATTATTATTGGTTTTTTTCTTTCGCTGACCGCCCTAAAAATAGAGTACATAGTTGAAACGCATTTTCAAGTCGTTAAAGTTGACCATGGATGGAGGAAACAGGAAACAATAATGGTCAGGGAATGGAGGGTGATTCTCTCTCTCTCTCTCTCTCTCTCTCTCTCTCTCTCCGGTATATAAAGAACTGGGTGTCCTTGTGGCGAGCAGGGGACTTTTAATGTCCTTGCGGTACGCCATGACGTCCCCTCCTCTTTCAGGGGTCCTTTAAATGTGAGGATCTTTATGCATTGCTGCTGTCATATTGGAGAGGAATCTGAACACGAGGATATCAGTAAATGACAATAAAGGCAGTGTTATCACATCTATTCAGCTTAACCCTTTTTTTTTATTTTCCATTTTCTTGCGTACTGTGTTCTGGAGACCCTTTGCTGTCGCTTAGCGGAGAGCGCTTCTATATATAGGTTCGCGGAAGAGGAAATCTCGTGCTAGAATGTCTTGTGTGTGTGTATGTGTGACGTGTCGTGTCGTGTCACTCGTGAAGAAGTCACCTCGTTATCCCCCCCACCGCCCACCTCCGCCCCCTATGTTACCCCACCCCCACCCTTGATCTACCAGATAGGCCTACTCTCTCCTCTCTCTCTCTCTCTCTCGTCTCTCTCTCTCTCTCTCTCTCTCTCCAGCTCCAGTACGGTTCATTTCATTCATACCATCCAAAGAGCAATAGAAATTATATGACGTAATTTTCAGCTTTCCCAAGTTATCCATTCAAGTATTCAGTGACCCAGTCTCTCTCTCTCTCTCTCTCTCTCTCTCTCTCTCTCTCTCTCTCTCTCTCTCTCTCTCCAGTATTGTTCATTTCATTCATACTATCCACATAGCAGTTGGCATTATTTGATATCATTTTCAAGTTTTCCATTTCAAGTATTCAGTGACCCAGTCTCCCAGCGTGGGCTAAGTAGGTCACGTAACGGAACGGGAGCTACATAGTAACAGGAAAGCCAATTATCATGGAATAAGGAAGTAACTGTATAATGGGGGACCCCCATTCACGTAGCAATAATGTTAATTAGCCGCTGACTGTTACCTGACGTTTTCAGGTAAGAATGATTTGTCTGATCCGTGAGTTAAATGTTCTCTACAAATTTGCGTTGAGAAATTTCTTTAAAGAATGCTGTATATTTTTGCATCATTTTTAGATGTCATGCTAATTTTTAGAATAGTTCATATAAAGGTCTCGTTTTTTTCGGTTGGAATTGCTAAGGATATTCTGTAAAGCGCTTCCTTTGTTTAGAAGTACTTCAAATATTATTATTATTATTATTATTATTATTATTATTATTATTATTATTATTATTATTATTGTTGTTGTTGTAATAGTTTGTGTTAAGGATACACTGCCTAAAAACTATTGTAAAAAAAAAATACGTGCATTTTTCTTTCTCTTATTCTGTATAATTTTTTTTTTTTAAATAAATCGTTACTTTCTTTTTGTGATTGAAATTATTGTTCCCTTTGTGTGAACGATGAATAGCGTATGTCATCAGGAGACAATGACTGGCCCACAATATTTCATTTATGTACGCGTATGTAATATATTGGAATTGTGGAATGGGCCATCAATTCTTGCTCATTTAAGGAAAATGGGGAAACGGATGGAGTAAAGGAACTGTAACTCTCTCTCTCTCTCTCTCTCTCTCTCTCTCTCTCTCGTTTTACCTCGCCTAGCTCACAAACCATGATTCTAAGTTTCATCCCCAGCGTCTGGCTAAGCAGATATATGGATGCCTTTCTTTAAGAATTTAACATGCCTATGGTGACCTATTTCCTCCTTGATGGATGACCCTTGACCCTTGAGGATGACAGTTTGGCTTGAGAGGAAAAGGAGAAAAAATAATGCATATGGTAAAATAATACCTAGTCCAAATGAACACCTCCAAATGGTCAAAATAGTAACGTCGCGACGAACAGTTCTCATTCCTCAGCTTGAAACCATTCTTAGAAATATTCATATTCTCTCTCTCTCTCTCTCTCTCTCTCTCTCTCTCTCTCTCTCTCTCTCACTCACACACACACCACACACACACACACACAACTCTGCAGCCTTATACCTTCTCCAGGATGCCTTTTTTTTTTTTTTTTTTTTTTTTTTTTTTTGGGGGGGTTTTTTTAGAAACCACGACCCCTCCCCTCTCCCCACTCCCCGCTCCCTCCCACTAGCCCGAGGATGAATAAAAGACAGCCCTTTGAGCCTTGACTGAACTGCATGGCTTTTTGTTTATGTATGGTGAGGTTACTGAGAACATATCCAGCGTTCCAGAGCCTCATTTCAGTTACGTAAATTATGGAATGGTTGGTTATATAGACCCACAAGTTGACATTGCTGTAACGAAGATTTTTTCTGTATTGCTGTATTAACATTTGCACATTTTTATGTTAGAATGTTAGGTTTGTTGTATTCTCTTTTTATTGTGTTGTAAATCCATCAGTGGTTATTGCCGTTTGATACTCATGTGATCATATTAGAAATCAGTCATCTAATTAAAAATGCTTGAAGAGACTTGAAAGAGAATGTGTTCGTTCCATCTCTGCAATAACTTTAAATTAGCATTGATTTGGCTTTCGTATTTTAATATTTAATGTTATCTATACATTTTTGTAAAAAATATGATTGTTAGGAGGAGTACTTCTTTGATAAATGTTGATTAACTTCTTCCCTTAGCTTAAAAATACACTTATCGTCTCCATATTCTGTTGGGTTCCGTTTAAGCAGCAAATAAGGAATATGTAACCTGTGCTTCATCAAGTATTTAATTCTTATATCTCATCAAGCTTGCGAAAGTATACTGATACCTGTTGCTATTTAATTGAGTTGGGCTTATTCCAGTACGTGCTCTAGTTTTCGGAGGCACCCTTAAGATATCTATACTCTGTTTTTTTTTCATCTGTCCATCCGCCTGTGGTGTTTTTATATGGTAACACTGCGTCCGGGCTTTAGATAGTTACGCTATGTGTAAGTTTTAGGTAAATAAAAGGATATCTGGGTGTACATTTGCAACTGAAAAGTGTTTTAATAATTTACTGTATGCGAATTACACGGTTAATATTCGAAATAGGATATTATTATAATCGTTGAATGTAAGCTGAATGTAACTGTCTAAAGCCCGGGACGCAGTGTTACCATACAAAAACACCACAGGCGAATGGACAGATGAAAAAAAATAGAGTATAGGCCTATGCACAACACTATAGATCCTAGGACGCCTCAATTGTACTGCTACGTATGAAACATGACGTGCAGGTACCTTAGACTACGTCACTTTGCCGCCTAATTGGCTTTCAGGTCACATCATAATCCATTGTTGTTAGTTGTTATACGCAGCAAGGAGCGAGTGAGTGCCTTTGAGTTGAGCACGAGAAATGTCTTTGTGGAACTCTTGGATAATGTGGTATCCTATTGTCTGTGCGTTTGTTTTTGTGTCAGGCCACTATATTGTCATGGTCGCAGTCTTCACAGTTAAGAAGTTTTTCTATAAGAAAAATCATGAAAAAGAGAGGTAAAGCCACATGTAGAGGAACGTCGAACGCTAATAGGAGGAAATATCATGGTATAAACATTCGTTTCCATACCATTGCACCTTCAGGACGCAGCTCAATTGATCCTGCACTTTCTGGACCTCGTATTTGCCTCGTAAATGTCACGTTATTGAATGCATTCGTTATTTTATTTGAAGTAGTATTGAATTAAACATTATATTTTCATGTTATTCTCAGCTGTGTTCTTCCTTTTCGTGTTTTGTTTTTAAGAAAGCCTCGATATGTTAAATTAATAATATATGTATATAATTATATATATTATATATAATATATATATATATATATATGTGTGTGTGTGTGTGTGTGTGTGTGTGTGTGTGTGTGTACCGTATGTATACAAATATGTGTTGAGAGAGGGAGAGAGAGAGGGAGGGAGAGAGAGGAGGGGGGAGAGAGGGAGAGGCGGGGAATTTCTTTTTGCAGGGCCAGCTGTGAAGGCCATTAAAGTTCCAGGACGGGACGCAGTTGGTGGGCCCACTAGCTGCCAGCCACCCCATAAAATCCCCCCACCCCCCCCACCCCACCCCCGCCATCCTACTCCCTCCACCACCTCCTCTTCCTTTATGCTTCTTGCTTTTACCTCTCTTGTGTCGCATTAACAACCCTCCCCCCTTTTTGGAAAATAAAGGAAGGTCTGAAGACTCACCAGCGCTTCGAGAACTGTCAACCAAAGCAGAAATTGGCAGCGAGCGTATGTCATATTTATTCCAAGAACAATATGCAGCATGTTCGTGTCCTTGAGCAGAACATGATAGTAACTTGAATGACGTATTCGACGAAATCACATTCGTTTTTGGATTCGTAATAGAACGCTGTAATCTAGTGATTCTGATGGCATCTCTCTCTCTCTCTCTCTCTCTCGTGTTGCAACGGAATGCCACTGGAATTACCCGGCGTTTGTTCAAGACGAAACTAATGTCGAAATCTGACCACCTGTTGTCGCCATACGTTGGGCTGATCTTTGAGAGAGTGAGAGAGAGAGAGAGAGCTAGACGTTGCATTGAATCTCCCGTGGGGTAAGGTACTCGAATCCCAGTCTGGTACTTTAGTAGATTCACATCACCGGTGCATCTGATGTCTAGGCCAGTCTTACGACGCTCCAGATTACCTGTTGATAAGCCAATCACAGGGCTGGAAACTCTCAGTCTCTCGAGAGAGTTCACATGTGTAGGTTCTATGTTCCATCTCTCCTGAGGGATACCTCTTTCAAGAGTATCCCTCTGGAGAGGTGGAACATATATCCTGCCTATGTGAACTCTCGAGAGAGACTGAGAGTTTCCAGCCCTGTGACTGGCTTATTAACAGGCAATCTGGAGCGTCGTAAGAGACTGGTCTAGACATCAGATGCACGGTTGATGTGAATTTACTATAGTACCTTGTTCCCTTATGTCTTCCTCTTTTGCTTGTCTTACGATAAAGGGTTCCTTCCTGTTGGTGGAAGAATTTCGGGGTTGTTTTTATCATCCTCTGGGAACCAACTGTACGAAATTCGTATTTATTGTTGCTTGAAAATAATTTACACTTGATGAGACAAGAGATAAGGATCCAAGTGGGGCGTACCCTCCTGCATTGATATTCAGGATTTTATTATATATATATATATATATATATATATATTATATATATATATATGTATATATATATATGTGTGTGTGTATTATATATATATATATATATATATATATATATATATATATATATATATATATATATATATCTCAACCGGTCACGTAGAGAGAGAGAGTTGCGGCGGACGGCGCGCCTCTAACAGAAAGAGAAAGGGGACTCAGGAGGAAGAGGAGGAGGAGACCTTGTGAAAGGGAAACCGAACTGCGTACCAAACAAACTGCAGTCTGAACTGTCTACTGCACAGTTATGTATAACTGTGAATGAGGGTGTATGTGTTTCAAGGCCTCTGTGTAATAGTTACAAACATTTCATTGCAGTAGTAGAGTGTAAAAAATAGCTCATAGTAGATGTGGCACATTTTAGAAAGTTGCCGCTATTGTTACCTCGTATTTCGAACTTTTTGTGTGTTGTCACTGCAGTGTACTGCGAGGGATTTGGATATTATTATTTAACGCTTCGCTTATCTACTTTGAAAAGAGAGAGAGAGGAAAATAGTCACAAGAGTGACTTTGCACTTGATGTTAAGTTGTAAAGATGGAATCATGGAAAAAAAAAAAATTGGGTTTTCATCTAAGTTTAACCAGTGACTGGCACGGAGTACTGTCTCTCTCTCTTTTTTTTCAGCCTTTCCCTTTCTCCATCGTAGTTCTGTTCTCGTCTAAAAACTTTCATTCACGGTAGCGAAGCCCCTTCCCCCCCACATCTCTCTCTCTCTCTCTCTCTCTCTCTCTCTCTCTCTCGGAGCAGTGTTTCATATCAATCGCTAACACTTTCCCCGGGCCAGTGCATTTTCAGAGGCTTTAGCTTCCCTCCCTCCCCCACCGCCTTAAAGTGAGGAATGCCTTCTAAGTTTTTTTTTTCTTTATTTTTTTTTCATTTTACGTGGTGTGTGACCTGGGGGTGGGGTGGGGTGGGGGGAGAGAGGAAAGGGCGTGCGGATGTTGCGTTCATGCAGGGCAAGAGAGCTAAGCAGCTCCCCTTCAGGAAATGTAGGTCAGGGCTGGGGGTGAAATCAGCCTCGGCCTGCATCACGACCTACAGAAGGTACTACTCGCTCACCTACTCACTCAGGTCTTCTGGTGACGCCTCTGGAGAGGCCCATCTCCGCCGGTGACGTCATCAGTCGGGGGGAAAGGAAGAAGATGATATGACGTGGAAGTGGACGGCTTGGAGGAGGAGGAGGAGGAGGAGGAGGAGGAGGTATATGACACTCATTCCATTCTCTTCTTGAGATGATTGAAGTAAATTATCTATGAAACTTTTGCCTAGAAACCTCAATAGTTTTTTTTTTTTTTTTTTTTTTTTTGTACCTTTACCAATTACTCTGTCTCGTTCATAAAACACGGCATGTATCGCCTTAAACAATTGAAGAATGACCCATTTATCACCAGAGGGTAAAGTAGGGCGGCTGAGCTATGAAATTATTGTGAAGGGGCCTTAAATGTAAAGCCGTGTGATGTTGTTAGAAGAATTTCCAGCGTATACTTTCTCTCTTCCCGCCTCCCCCCCCCCCTCTCTCTCTCTCTCTCTATGTATATACGTATGTATGTTTGTTGGTTGATAGTGAATGTATTTTTGCAACCGGGACAATTCGTAATAATGTGTAGCTGAAGATAGGTTAGTTTTGAACGCAAAAAGTCCATGCAGAGAGAGAGAGAGAGAGAGAGAGAGAGAGAGAGAGAGTATACGTATATCTGTGTTAAGGTATTTAGGTCGTGAGAAGTCGGCTGATGGAACCGTGTTGTTGGTTGGACCTTTAAACGCTTCCCTACCTGTGATTCACTCATTTTTTTCTCTCAGGAGGAATTCGAACGGTACACCTACTTATGTTTCTGCTTTTTTGTTTCTTTTGTTTTACTTTCCTGCTGCTTACTTTTATTTATTTTTTTATTCCTTTTACTTAAGCTTTTTTTTCTCTCTCTCTCCCCCGCTGTTGCTATTTCGTCTTGCAATTTAGATCTAAATTGTATTTGATGATAATCAGGTATCGTCTATTTTTCTTCGTACCTCTGTGTAATTGTTCACGTCTCATATCGTTATATTTATGATTATATATTAATTTTTTCATCGATGAATATCTCAATTCCTTGGTTTGACGATTTAAGCTCGCTATAAAGTGACGGCTGTTCACACTGATGTAAAAAAAAGCTAATAATTTTATTTGCACGTATTAGATTTTAAAATGTGGTCACTTTTTTAACATTAATTCTTTTTTATTTATTTATTTTTGTATTTTTCTTTTCTTGATCATGGAATGTTTATGGAGTTTCATGTTTTATACTTGGTCAAAAAGAAAATCTAATTACGCTCTTTCACGCTCTCATTCTGCAGGCCCATCCGCAACCCCCTTCTCTCTCTCTCTCTCTCTCTCTCTCTCTCTCTCTCTCTCTCTCTCTCTCTCTCTCTCTCTCTGAATACGAACCGTAATCGTATTTTTGGATCTAAGATCTAATTTTCCTGTCTGTGATATTTTTTCGACCCGGATACCGGACTTTTTTCTGAACCACGATCTTTATTTTTGTAGTGGTGATCTATTTTTTTTTATTCCCCTGACGGTGATCTCGTTTGTAACCGTGACAGCTTTTGTATAGTTGTAAGTTGGATGTCACAGTAATTGTTTGGAATGGCTGAGTTGTAAATTTCGTTTGTGGTTGTTGTTCGAGTCAGGTTTTGCTCATTACGTAAAATTGTGTCACGGTCTCGCGATGGGAATTGTTTCCAGTGGAGTCTTCTTAATCATTGCACTTTTAGAATGGTTTTTAAATAAGTCATTAGCGTCAAGTTCCCTTAAACATGAAAACTGGTTGAATATACATTAGTTCTTATGAACAAAAATCAATTGCACGCAATTTCTCACAATTATTTCCACAAGCCTAATGAAGGATCCTATTGCTTTGAAGAGTGTACTACGTTAAAATAGACCATCAATCAATGAAAACTCTTTCGTAGCGAAGGTGTAGTAACCCAGGGAAAGTTATGCATCATTTGATCTCGCTAGTCACTTTTTTTTTTCTTCCCAACAAAGTGTTCGGTAACAGTGAATGGAGATAATTGAGGTGGTTTCGTGTCTTGTGTTCACTTCTCTTTCTTTGGCTGTTTGTCTGAATTGGGAATGTGTCGGGGGAGTGGGGGTGGCTTGAGCTTTAAGCCTCCTAACACTCTCCACTTCCCCCCCCTCTCTCCCTCCCCCCTTCCTTTTTCCACTATCACCTCCAGTTTCACTTTTCAGCAACCGCTACACTTGATGAGGGTTGGGTACTCCCCTCCCCTCCTCACCCCTCAGAAGGGGGTACTCCTGAAGGCCTCCCCAATATTCATACCGCCTGCATTAGTTTGAGTATCTGGGCGTATTTGTCATATATATACGTGTATATATATATATATATATATATATATATATCTATATATATATATATATATATATATATATATATATATATATATATATATATATAGATATATATTATTTGCACTACTTAATTTCTTATCGTTACAAATGACGATAGTACTTTTGGAACAAAAGTAAATTTAGAGCTTTGCTAGACATTGTTATTTGACTTGTATATTTTTACCTTCCACTTTTTGTCTACTTATTTCCAGTCCTTGAGAGCCAATCGACATTCCCGAACCATCCGTCTTGTGCAGTCTACTTGGTGTAATTGAGATTTTTGAAAGTTTGCATATTTCCGAGCAGAAATGACAGTAGGGCGAAAGTTCTCGCTCCGAATTGGCAAGAGTTACCAGTGGAAGTGGCCCCACCCCTAACTTTGTTACGCCACGGAACTTGCTCCTACCATTATGAAGTAATTCTTCTTAAGTGCCACCCTCCACGGGGCGAAGGGTTACCGCGTAAATGCCACTCTTCGAGGTTTGGCTACGGCCTGAAACGACTCTCTTTCTCCGGAGTATTTCCAAATTGTTATTGTATATAATATACACACACACACATATATATATATATAATATATATATATAATATATATTATATATGTGTGTGTGTATATATATAAGCGAACACCACAGAAAAGTGCTAGGTAGACAGTCGATACCAAAGCGTTTTTGCATTTATTCATGCATTGTCGAGGCACAAAAAAATATATATATGTATATGTGTATACATACATACACACACACACACACACACACACACACACACACATATATATATATATATATATATATATGTGTGTGTGTGTGTGTGTGTGTGTGTATGTATATATTTATAGACACACATTTCGATTCATTTGGATACATTTCATTGTAAAGAATCTGTATGTAATTTGGAAGTGAATTTATGTTGCATTAAAGATTGTATTTTAACATTTCGGCATATTTAATTGCAAAGAATCTCTGCTCGTATTTTAGAAGTGGATTCATGTTTCATGTAGGGTTGTATTTTAACATTTCGATACATTTCATTGCAAAGAATCTGCCTGTATTTTAACTTTTCGGTACATTTCATTGCAAAGAATCTCTGCTTGGATTTTGGAAGTTATGTTTCTTTAAAGTCCAGAATAATGCTCTTCCCCGTACGGCATCTTCGCCGGCGAAAGAGCGAACAGCATCAATTGAAGATCTCCCCTGAACTTGAAGAAGTGGCGCTCGCAATGAGCAGTTGAAATGCGGTCGCAGCGAGAGTTATTTTTGTTGTTTGCGTTCGATATGCGGTTTCGTTTGTGGTTTGGGACGGCCTGTTTTGTGGTGTTTGCGACTAGTCGACCCGAAATTATCTCGTGAAAAAGGAATTCAAATACGAATGGATCCGCGGGAGTCAAGTCTCATTTGAGTTATGTTGGTGTAAAGCTTCGAGCGCATTTTGTAAATGGCTTCTCTTTTAAAAGTCCTTCGGAAGTTGAGTCGTTTAGTTTTGTATGAAAATTGATGTGGTTGAATGAGCCTGAAGGTTAAAGTCGAGGGTCGAAGATGAATGCTTGAGATATTTTCAGGAGAGGAAAAAGGAGAGGTGTTCTGTGGAGAAGATTTGGCGAGTTTTCTGTACAGCGTTCAGTGCTGTAGGAGCCGCGGCCCATGAAACTTTTAACCACGGCCCGGTCGTGTCCTGTTCTATAGCGTTGCCAAACTCACTATCGCGTCTAACTTTAACATTAAATAAAATAAAAACTACTGAGGCTAGAGGACTGCAATTTGGTATGTCTGGTGATTGGAGGGTGGATGATCAACTTACCAATTTGCAGCCCTCTAGCCTCACTGTATAGAAAGTTAAAAAAGGAGATCGGGCGGTGTGAGAACTGAAAGAATTGATAAATGCATGCAGAATGACATTTTAGTGTACAAAAAAAAAAAAAAAAAAAAAAAAAAGTATGGATATTTCCTCTGAAGAAATTATAAAATATGAGGAAATGGCCTTGGGGAAGGAATAGAAAAATAGAGCAAGTACTATTTAGAAGAAGTGAATAACTGAGCAGTTACATTTTAGAAGAAATGAATGATAGAGCAAGTATATTTTAGAAGAAATAAAGATAAATATTAGAACAATTACTTCGTAGAAGAAATAAATGATAAAGTGTATTTTAGAAGACATAAATGATATAGAAAGTGCATTTTAGAAGACAGAAATGATGGAGAAAGTCTATTTTAGAAGAAATAAATGATAGAACAAGTACATTTTAGGAGAAAGAAATATTAAAGTGGGAGGAATAAATGATAAAGGAAACTCTAGAAGAAATAACACAACACGGTTGCCCTTGTGACAGATAATGCAATTCGATAATAAAGTCCAGACATAAGATTTCATCCTGAGGTCAAGAAGAAACTGCAATGCAATTCTGAGCCGGCTTTCGAATGCATGACCATGCATACGAAAGTGGAAACGAAACCAAACACGAACCGTGAATATGGTTTGAGAGCGGTTTAAGGAGGGAAGAGGTGGAATGCACAATTTAAAAGGCATTGTGGCCCACTGTCAGAAGATCAAGGCCAAGACAGATGCCTGCTTATCTGTTTGGCCTTGGTACCCACGCCTTCACTCGTCATTTTTTTTCTCTTTTTATATTGTGGGGTACGTCGTTATTGCTCGCTCTCTCTCTCTCTCTCTCTCTCTCTCTCTCTCTCTCTCTCTCTCTCTCTCTCTCTCTCTCTCTCTCCAAATTTGTTAATATGTAGATTAATTTAGTTGAATCTACCGGACGTATGCCTTTATTGCCTTGGAAATCTTATAAACAATTGAGTTCACTGAAGAAGTGGACCCGTAAAATAGTATATCCTTCTCCATACCTATATTTTTATTTTCTCTGTACACCGTTTATATATATATATTTATTTATTATGACTGAAATATATTCTAAATCAGAAAACACAATTCCATCTAATAAAAGGAGCCCATAAATCGCCAAAAAGTAGAAAGTAAATACTATATTTAGGAGGCCAAACTGTCTGTGATATATATAGTATAGTATATATATATATATATATATATATATATATATATATATTATATATATATATATATATATATATCATTTTATATTCGAGAGAAATAGGGGAGGGGTGTTGGTGGTACCTTACATTAACCCCATATGCAAGTTAAGTCCTCTTCTGTACAAGGTACGGGCATCTTTGGCCAAGGGTAGCTGCCATCCCTATGAACGTACTGTACCCAAACAACATAAACCTGAGTCCTACTCGCACGCGTCCCTCATTCCTCTTCCTCATTTCACGGGCGTGGTGGGATTGGAAGAGGTGTGCGTAATGTTGGCGAGGGACTACCCGCCCATTTCTCAGGGTCCGGTTATGGGCGTGTAACCAGATCAAGGCGCCCGGAGCAATTTTGCGAGAGGGTGTGGTTCGTGTTGTAATCAAGGGTGGGTGAGGACATTGTATATGCTTATTATATATATATATATATATATATATATAATCTATATATATATATATATATATATATATATATATTATATATATATGTGTGTGTGTGTGTGTGTGTGTGTGTGTGTGTGTGTGTGTGTATATCTATGATATATATATGTTTGGGATGCCAGATTTATTTTGCCATTCCTTCTCTCTCTCTCTCTCTCTCTCTCTCTTGGTTCTTTTGCATTGTTTTTAAATCTTTATCTTTTAAATTTTACAGTATTTTAATTCTGTAATATATCTATTATTTTACTGTGAATTCCTTTTATAATGTAATTGTTTTTGTGTGCAAAACGTTTCTTAATAAACTATGGTATTCTATTAAGATGTATCATGGAACCCACTGAAATACTGTGATATTGGGGACTGGAGTAATATATATATATATATATTATATATATATATATATATGAAGCTCACATATGATTGCCAGTTTACTTGGGCAACAAGGGTAGAACGATACTTTATTTTATATCAATACTTAATGGGTCTTTAGAGTATATCTCCTGCTTTGAAACTGTAAGAAGAAAGATGTTCATCTGACATATTAAAATTCTGTCCTGTAACTGATACATCACACGAATTCGTACTCAAATTCGTCAGTGAAGCTTTTCAGATGCATATTGGCAATCATGACAAATCAAATGTTGATTAATTTACAGGAGAATTTGAAGGTATGTGTAATTATATGCACATTTTATTTATCTTTGAAGAAAAAAAAGCTTGACCCACTTTCTTGCGTTTCCATCTGGATTTTAAGTTTTGTAACTTTTTTTTAGCATGGTTGTTAATGTCTATATTTATCAATGCTAATTATAAAAGTAAGGTTAGAGCAGCAACATCATAAAAAAATTG
The DNA here is from genome assembly GCF_015104395.2 of Macrobrachium nipponense. Taxonomy (NCBI): domain Eukaryota; kingdom Metazoa; phylum Arthropoda; class Malacostraca; order Decapoda; family Palaemonidae; genus Macrobrachium; species Macrobrachium nipponense. The sequence goes on from NC_061102.1 coordinate 23,417,197, forward strand.
ATTTTGAGTGACAGGTCTTTCCTTTTTTTTTATCCAAAAGAAAAAACAATATTAGTATAGAAGAGCATCAATAGGTTTGAAAGAAATAAAAAAAACGCGAATTTTTTCCAAGCTCCTTGGCAAGTGCTAGTCGATGCAACGCAGAAATAGAAGTCGCTTTTAACGATTGATCTTGCTCTTAATTCTGCGTCTTTCCAACATTTTAGAAAGAATTATTGTTAATTGTACTTGCAGTGATTTCCTCCTTAATCTGGGTCACTGTTTAGTGATTGTGTGATATCGTGTTGAGTGTTTGAAAGTTCTATCGTTGTATCCACAGATGTGTTTACTGATGCAATTCACTTAATTCACTTGCCATTCCATTCATTCATAAGTTTTGTCATCTAGAGTATCCTATATACTTAAACCTCAGTCTAGAATTCAACCACCAGTTATGACTGCTATTATAAAAAAAAAAAAAAAAAAGTACTTTTATCCTTGAACACCGACATAATTCCTTGAACTATCCTCTCTCAAAGTTAGTTCCTAGAACGATTTATCTAAAATTCCGTCTTGTTGTCGATTAAAATTTCAATAACAAACTCTCTCTCTCTCTCTCTCTCTCTCTCTCTCTCTCTCTCTCTCTCTTCTCTCTCTCTCTCTCTCTCTCTCTCTCTCTGTGTGTTTGTGTGTGTGTGTTGTGTGTGTGTGTGCGTGCATTGCATTGCATTGCTTTTTACAACTCCTGCTTAAAGCAGCGTGTGTTCGCGTGTATTGTGCTCTCTCTCTCTCTCTCTCTCTCTCTCTCTCTCTCTCTCTCTCTCTCTCTCTCTCTCTCTCTCTCATCCCCTGCTTGCTTAAAGCAGTGTGTTCGCGTATCTTCGGCAGGTTGATGGACCCGGCAGCGAGCGACAATATGTGCCGGTTTTTTGTAGTTTTTTTTTATTGTTTATCGTGTAACGTCACTTGGCCAGAGCCGAGCCAGGCAGCAGTACAACAAGTAGGTCGGGGGGGGGGTGGGGGCTTGGGGGGGGGGGGGGGGGGATTCCAGGAAGTTGAACGGTGAACCGCTATATGTTTGTGGCCCTAGTCGTGATTCCTGCTTCTTCTTTTAGGTCTCGGAAATCAAGAAATAGTTCAATTTTTTTATTTAATTTTATTTTTTTTTTATTTTTTGCCCACTTCCTCTATTCTTAGAACTCCTTTTGCGTTTGATTTTCGTTAGTTATTTACTGCTTGGTTTATTTGACTGCTTGGTTTATTTAAGGGTATAAGTTTTCCTCTCCCTTTTGGTAGCTGAACGCACAATTTTAATATATTTATATATGCTATATATATATATATATATAGTATATATATATATATATATATATATATATATATATCTGTGTGTGTGTATACACATTATTATCAAGACGGTAGGAGAATCAATACTAACGGAATAGTCTTCGTTTAGAGCACTTAACTCATCCCCATCGAGCCAAGTTGCTGGAGTGTGTGTGTGTTCTGGCAATGTATACTACTAGAGCGAGCGAAGTTAGCTCGTAAGTGTCGAACTCTACGGGAAGACAATCCGGTTTTCACTTACTCTTCTCTCTCCGTCTTTCTGTTCCCATACTTTCTTTTTACGGTGTAAGTTTTAATGAAGTCTCGATCGGTGCCTCTTTTTTTCTGAGCCTTTTTTTCGTGTTACAGTTATTGGTGGGGTATAAATATTTTTTCTTAATCTATCCAATTTTGCGATTCTCCTACGCCGTTTAATGGTGAGCGTAACAACAGTAAAATTCTGTTTGATTATTTCCTAAACTTTTATTTTCGCGTTTGTTTCAGATCCGAAATGATCATGTTATTGAACGGATAAACATTTCAGGTACTATATATATTAGGGTCGGTGGAACTTACTATTATCTATATTCCGTACCGCAAGGAATGAATTTATATAACTCACGAATGGAATCGGGTGTTTCCCACAATTTCAATTTGTTTTTTTGTGTTCATAAAGACGATTTAATAACAGAATATGATGAAACTTTAAGTGAAACGAAGATGTCTATGTATATAAATAGAAAGAGAGAGAGAGAGAGAGAGAGAGAGAGAGAGAGTTACAAGGATTAGGATGTCTCAAAGACTTGTTAGTCCATCCGAGGAGACATCGTGTACTCACTTATCTAATGGTTTTGTAAGAGAGAGAGAGAGAGAGAGAGAGAGAGAGAGAGAGAGAGAGAGAGAGAGAGATGATTATGCTACATCCTTCATAACCTATATGGAAGGCGTCGGAGAGCCTGTGTTTGTGTGTGTGTGTGTGTGCCTGCAAATGCCCACTTCTGCTCAAGTGCGAACTGGCACGTCTTGTTTTGTATCTTTGCTATCTTTACTATTCACTTACGCCAACAACTCCATAACCACCGCACTTTACTTCTTGTTTAGACGTCGATTATCTTGCTCTTTCTCTCTCTCTTTTTATGATGATGAATGGTGCAAGGTGCTGATCCCTTGTTGGGGGAAGTCAAATGCGCATCTTGTTTTTCATTTCATCCGCTTCTCCTCCTCCTCTTCGCCCCTTTTGCCTCACTGGCATCTCAGACTCGTCACCCAAACAAGTTTCACTCGTCCCCTGTGCTCCTTTCAGCCCGGGCGACGGGCGGTCCATCCTAGTGGGCCCCACTTGCTACACTCGAGTATTCGGGTATTAAATATCTCGGCCTTTGGATAGAGGAAATGCAGCCTGGTTCTCGAGGCTTGCTTTTTATTGACGTTCAAGTTGATCGTCTCCTTTCGTCCACTCGATTTGGTCTATCAAGGTTCCCTAGTGGACGTTTGTCTTTTTCATTCTCATTGTCGCGTTTTTATTCGTTTTATGATTAGGTCACTTTCATCTCATTTTTTTTTTTTTTTACTTACCGTCTGTTTTTTTCTTTCATTAGCCACCATAATGCTTTCCCTACTCTTAACTATTACCTTATTCCCTACTACTCGGCCAACGCGGAATCAGAGGAAGTTATTTCTGGTGATAGAAATTCATTTCTCGATATAATGTGGGTTCGGATCCCACAATAAGCTGTAGGTCCCGTTGCTATTGACCAGTTGGTTCCTGGCCACGTAAAAATATCTAATCCTTCGGGCCAGCCCTAGGAGAGCTGTTCATCAGCTCTGTGGTCTGGTAAAATTAAGATATACTTATTCCCTACTTACCATTATCACATTCTTTCCATACATATCCAGCGCTTGTCCTTCGGACTACGTTGTATATATATATATTATCCCCTATTTCACATATCTCACCTTTTTCCTTTTCTACTACTCTTCCTCTTTCTTTCCATACTTGCCGTTATTGTCTTTCTTTCCCTACCTCTTATTGTCGCGCGCTTTCCTAAAGAATGCTGGTGAATCCTAATGCCTCCCTTCGCTGTGGGCTAAAGATTGCGCAGTTGTCAATTGCAGTCCTTGATCGCGCAGCCCTGGTTCAATCTGATTCCTTGCTACAGTCCCCACTCATATATATTATATATATATTATATATATATATATATATATATATATATTATATATGTGTGTGTGTGTGTGTGTGTGTGTGTGTGTGTGTTGTGTGTGTATTATTTTGATGGAGTCAAAGACATTATTTGCGGAGACAGTGTTTGTCTTGTTTATATTTTACTCATCTTTTCTCCGCTGATTGAAGTTTGAATTAAAAAAAAAAATATTCCTTACAGGTTATGCCGCGACCTTAATAGAAATTGCATAAGATAAAATATATGCTTGAATCAGCTATATATATATATAATATATATATATATATATATATAGTATATATATATATATATATATATATGTGTGTGTGTGTGTGTGTGTGTGTGGTGTGTGTGTGGGTGTGTGTGTGTGTGAATGTGTATATATAATATGTATATATAATATGTATATGTATAAATATATATAAAAGGCCCATAAAAACCCTTGTTTAAAGCTAAGGACTATATTTCGATGGACTGACTCCCACCCTTATCAAGTAGTGAATGATAGAGGATGTTTTAATGGGCCTTTTATACTTAAGACGTTTCTCGTTTTAGCAGAGAAATTTATTTGTGTATAACATATATATAAATATGAAATATATTTGAATGTGTGTAGATTTGTAGCTCATTTCTTTCGTCGTTTATTGAGCTGATGGTTCTCTCTCTCTCTCTCTCTCTCTCTCTCTCTCTCTCTCTCTCTCTCTCTCTCGTACTATTTCCGAGTGAATGAACACCAGTAGCAACGGCAGCTTGTATCATCATCATCATCGTCATTTCAGGGTACAGCCGCCATCAATGTGCTCTCAAGTGCAAACGTGCGTCTCATCCACTTTTTTTTCCCCGGAAATGTGTTGCCAGGAACATGATTAAGCTTATTTAAATAAGAATTTGTCATGTTCCTTGTCTGGCCTTTCATCACGTGAATAGGAGAGAGAGAGAGAGGAGAGAGAGAGAGAGAGAGAGAGAGAGAGAGTTTATAGGGTCACCTTTTCAGACAAATTGTTGAGACGAAGCCAAGTAAGTAAGCGTGGTCCGTCTTTTATGTTAGATGTTATACATTGGTATATGAGGGTGTGGTCTCACATATTCTCATTCCTACTCCCCCTCCCTCCCTCCCTCCCTCCCTCCCCCTTTGTTTTTTTTCAATCTTGCAGCCCGCATCAACGCTACCTCCACAACACCCCCCCCCCCCCTCCTCCTCCTGTGTTCTTGTGTTAAGCGTCTATAAAACAGAAGTTTCACGTGATGCATTATAACTGTTTATCTGCGGAGTTCATGACTTTTTTGCGGTTTCTCGCAGCTAACCGTGAAGAGCAGCGGCTCTGGTATCCGAGTGAATTACCCACGCCGGCTGAATATTATTAAAATAAACGAAAATCTTGGCGGTGTTAATTTTTCGCTGGCATAGGTCTTTGCCTGATTCACTGGAAGTGGGGAAATGAGTCGTAATCCCTTTATAGTCTCAGGTCATCACGCCTCAAGTCTTGCGTGATTGCAACTCTGCAGGTAGCTTCGATATCTGTTAAGATTTTCAGACCCTCCTCGGATATTGCAAAGGAGTGTAGGGGGACTGTTCTGTTTAGAGCGAAGAGTAACAATGCAGAACTACGCAGCTGCTGCCGCTCTGCCCCGAAGGTTACGTACCCTGACACATGTGTGCAACTTTGGCTGGGATTGGGCTTGTGGTTGGTAGGGCATGCTTGGGACGGGGTATGTTGTTCTCAGATGCAAGGTTGGGCTTAAGATAAAAGGTTATGAGGGCAAAAAACAGAGAGAGAGAGAGAGAGAGAGAGAGAGAGAGAGAGAGAGAGAGTGTCAACACACGTCTCTGGTTTTGCGACTTTCTGTGTTATAGCATCCTCATTATGAATTATATCAAAAGGCTAAGACTCCGCTCAAATCGATCAATTAATCCATTGTTTCCCTAAACTGTATATTATTCCTAACTTTGTTTGGTATTACTTCGGTCAGTTGTGAGAGAGAGAGAGAGAGAGAGAGAGAGAGAGAGAGAGAGAGAGAGAGAGAGAGAGAGAGAGATTGTTTTAAAAGCCCAAGGAGTGCCCTAGTCGCTTGAATGTCGTGGAGTCAAAACAAACGTGCGAAAAAAAAAACACGTACACATCTGGAAGGTTCCCTTTGGCATTTAGCTCAGTAAGCTACTGCTGAGAGAGAGAGAGAGAGAGAGAGAGAGAGAGAGAGAGAGAGAGAGAGAGAGAGAGATGATGTTAAGCGTCTTAGATCCTTGTAGGAGCCTGTTTGCTCTTGATTGATCGTCTGATCAAATTAAATCTCTGCCTTACTGCACGGGTGATCATACTTCTTGCGAGTCAAGCTGCATAAAATTTTTAATGTAAATATGTACTTCCTGTTTCTCTTATACTCCACAGGCGTTGTGACTGAATTAATGAAGATATTAGGATACTTAAACCAACTAAATTAGAACCAAAAGCTAACCAGGTGTGATTTTCGCCTTATTTCATGTTTTGCAAATATATGATTCTCTCCCACATATTGGCACAAATAAACGTCACCGTCTTGACGTCATTTCACGAGATGTTGGTCCGTTGATCAATATAATCCTCGGGAGGAGGATGGGAGGACTCGTAGGTCAGGGACACTGGGTGCATCATTTTAGATGAATAACCCACGAGAATCAACCGCGCTCGCACTTCTCCGGTCCTCTGTTTTTTTTGGGGGGACGGCGCTTGGGCGCTCACGTTTCACAGCCAAGTGATTCGCAGCGTTGAGAGACGGGAGACGTACTTTGTTGTTGTATGCGTGCGTTCCTCGTCCTTCGTTTTTGTGAATCACTTGGTGTGGTAAATGTGAGAACTTCAGTGCCGTTCCCAAGTTTACAATAAAGTGATTCACAACATTGAAAGACGAGGAACGTTGAGATGCAATAAAGGTTCGTTCCTCTTCTTTCAGCGTTGTGAATCACTCACTGCATTGAAAGACGAGCATCACATACATACATACAAGAGTAAATAAGTTCCCCGTCTTTCAATTCTGTGTGAATCACTTGTTGTGATTCACAACATTGAAAGAGGATGAATATATTTCTTACTGTACATATGCAATGAGATGGTCCTTGTATCACTTGTTACGAAACATGTTCTTACCTGCGCTTTTAGATATGTTGAACAATTGGGTTGATATGGAATTAAATAGCAACAAAACATGTATTAGTTCAAGCTCCTTTCATGAGAGTTCATTCATTCAACTCAACGCCCATGCGTGTTTGTTTGTTCGCCTGTACGAGAAGTCAGTATCGTTCATAATTATTCATTAAAAAACGATTGGTCAGAGTTGCCAAACCCTCAGGGCTAGACTATAAAGAGAATGTGTTAATGAGATGTAAACAAAATCCTAATTTTCATCGAGATGCGAGTTTTACACAGTGGGAATATTTAATTTTTTTTTTTCTTCTTTGCTAAGTTTGAACATTAGTTTTTTAATTGAATGGGATTCGTCCCGTAATTTTTTTCGCTTTTAATATTTCATTTCAATAAAGTTTTGCATGGTCTGTTATTAAAGATACATTATGATGTACCAAAGTATTCGGTGCATAGGCCGGTGGAATTCAGGTATAAAGTACCCGGCCACATTCAACTCCGGTACACTTACGGATGTGTACTTACACGTTTGCTCATCTAAATACAGTATACTTACGTACATAATCGCAGTTTTGATAGCACGTATTCATACTGAAGCAGGCTTCCATATATAAGTACACTAATGAATATAACTTTGAAATTCGTAACATGACGAGCGTAAGTAAAGAGCTCCATATATACGTATTATCAGCTGGTTATAATTTCATAGTCGTGGAGTCGTCGAGATATGTAAGCACAAGGCTGGCTCTCTCTCTCTCTCTCTCTCTCTCTCTCTCTCTCTCTCTCTCTCTTCTTTTTAACGTGAAAGCACCCAAGCTGGGAAATGCTAATGGGTCACATATGAAAGATGTTATTTTCATATTTCCGGAAAAAATTTTCGTTACAGGATGAGGTTATTTCAGTAAGTTAAAGGCGATGGAAAGATTCTATTTGCATCGACGGAACAGGAATACAGATGCTGCTTTTCTCGTCTCTTCAAATAGAAGCTGTGGTTCAGTTTAGACCTATAATCGATTCTGGAAAAAGCCCGGTTATTTAAAGTCGCGTTTTCCTTTTAAGGCAGCTGCTGTCCTTTTGCAGGGCATGCAAATGTCAGGCGACCGATTTGCAGTTTGATCAGACGCGTCGATATGTACTGGATCTATTTTTTATACGGGTGGAGGCGGTCCAGTTCAAACTTTTCTGGAGGAAGTTACAGGACGAGAACTGTACTGGGTAGTATTTCAATCTCTATACTCTGTTTTTTTGCATCTGTCCATCAGCCTGTGGTGTTTTTGTATGGTAACACTGCGCCCTGGGCCGGGCTTTAGATAGTTACATTCAGCTTACATTCAACGATTATAATAATATCCTATTTCGAATATCAACGGTGTAATTCGCATACATTAAATTATTAAAACACTTTTCAGTTGCAAATGTACACCCAGATATCCTTTTATTTTCCTAAAACTTACAAATAGCGTAACTATCTAAAGCCCGGGACGCAGTGTTACCATACAAAAACACCGCAGGCGGATGGACAGATGAAAAAAAACAGAGTATAGTCATATTGTTGGAGGAGTGTATTTTGTGGAATGTAAAAACATGATCATAGAACTTACGAATGTATAAACATTAAGTATTCAAGCTCTAGTCATCATTATTTATATCGTTGGAGGAGTGTATTTTGTGGAATGCAAAAACATGGTCAGAGTAGAACTTACGAATGTATAAAACAGTTCTATACTCTTCGTTTGTATGTTTTTTTACGTTGCATGGAACAGTGGTTATTCAGCAACGGGACTAACGGCTTTACGTGACTTCCGAACCAACGCCACGCGGAGGTTGAATTTCTATCACCAGAAATACACATCTCTCACTCCTTAATGGAATGCCCGGGAATCGAACTCGCGGCCACCGAGGTGGCACGCCAACACCATACCGAGCACGCCACCGAGGCGCTTTATAAACAGCATCGTGTTGGTATTGCTATCAAGTCCCAGTTGCCAGAAAACAAGTAACAAGACTTCTGCATAATTTAGTGCGTATTTCGCCCGATACGCAAAATCTTAGAGAGAGAGAGAGAGAGAGAGAGAGAGAACCAATACAACTCGTTAACAAACCGGGGGCGGGGGTGGGGGCGGTAGCAGCGCAGCGAAAGCGAACTTCCGCAGCAAAAGTGTGGTGTTTTGGTGAGCTGTGTCGTTCTTTTATGCATTCATGATGCCGGTTTATGTATGCCGTAGGCTCATCCTCGGTGTGGAGCGTTTTATTCACACGCCATTTGGTGTGATTTATTATTCATCGCTCGTATTCTACGCCCTTGGAATGGATGGGTTGAGCTTACTCATTTTCAATGAATATTTTTTCTGTTCTTTTTTTCGTTGCCCAGTCAGTGACATCCGAAAGTTTTATGCTTTCGTTGATCGTTCTTTTAGATGTAAATATTTTCAAAATAATTCTTGCTTATTATTTTAGCTTGGATTTTGTTTGTTTGGTATCATGGAAACATCCGTTTTAAATTATTAATGACAAAGAATTTTTAATCGTCTACATAGTTTTTACATGATTAATATAAAAATGCTTTTATTTAAGTCTAACGCCCGTCCTCTGTTTTTTTTTTACAGGTGAGTGTCGCAGCCCCGGTAAGGCAGTGTCTTTCACCTATTGCTTATACGGAGGTAACGTAGAGAGAGAGAGAGAGAGAAGAGCGTAGCATGGGGAAATGAAATGCTGATGACGAAATACCCATTTATTAGTCACATTCAGTTAATGTCATAAATGTTGTATCGCATTGTATATGTGACTCCAGCGATGCGTGAAAGCTAATTAAATGTTGAGCGGGATGTCATTAAATGTCACAATCCCATTTTGCTGTTATGCTCAGCGCTATACAACTTTGATAATGTAGGTTGTCTGTTCACTTGTGGTAGGTCAGTGGGACTGTCAGAATGTGGAAAGAGAATGAGAGAGATAGAGAAGGGGACGGGGTGAGGGGTGAGGGGTAGGGGCGGGGGAGACTGCCTTAGTAGAAGAACCCTAACCCTTAGTTAATTGACTTGGCCTAGTAGAATTTATTCTCTCTCTCTCTAGTATATAGGGAAGTTGGGCCCGACTTATTTCTGGACGTTCTTTTCTTTTTTCTCTTCGGTTCGTTCTAAATTATTACTTCTCTCTCTCTCTCTCTCTCTCTCTCTCTCTCTCTCTCTCTGACTCTTCATCCTGAGAAAATTCTTAATTAGGTTTTTTGAGTTTATTGAAATGTTTATATAGAGGCCAAAGTGTTTACTACAATAGAGACACATTTCCCCCTTTCGGGACTTAACGCGTCATATAACCTCCATTTCGTCAAGTTGATCGAATATCTTCTCCTTCCGCTTAATTACCTTATAGACCCCCTCTCGGTCTCTGGTGCTGTGTTAGACCCATCTCGGTCTATTGTGCTGGGGTAACTCATGTGTCATTCTTAGGCGCATTTTGCCGAATGGTGAGGTATGTAACCGATGTCAAAATTATATATTTGTGTCAAATCTTCTCTACTGTGATTTGTCAAGTGCTAGGTTTGAGTTTTCTTACTTAGGGGGACGCTGGCTCACTTACTTTTCCCCGTACATGGCTGTAGGTTTTTGTATTGTCTAAATAGGCAGAGACACCAAGGGCGAAAGCCAGTGTTCCCTTTGAAACCAAAATTCCTGAAGGTTCTTGATCAGGAAGTCTTGTGATGGTCAGTGTTGCCAATTGCTATCTGTTTACCGTCCACACTGGGTATAAGACTTACACAAAACCGTGTAAATAAGTGAAATTAGCGTATCTATTTGTAGGATATATATATATATATATATATATATATATATATATATATATATATATATATATATATATATATATATTAGAACAATTTTATCATTATTGCATTACGATGGCAACCAGAATTCATGGAAACAGTTTGTAAATGCATCGGCGTATGTGTGAAGCCCCACTGAATTGGCAACGATGGTGATAGTGGTCTAAAGCAAAGTGACCGGTGTTGGTAAGAGTAGACCTTCACTTGGAGCAGCTAAAGTGGAAAAACATTGTACTACTTTGGCTTTTTATCTACGCGTCACCTACTGCGAGGTACTATTACTGAACAAGGCGGAAGCTCCTCGGGACGCCTCGGGGATCAAAATATGATGATATACACCCATTTCTATACTGTGTGGTCGACAGATTATATTAATAAACGATATCTACCTAGTACTAAAAACACGGCGTCCCAAGGAGCTTCCGCCATGCTTAGGGCTACCACTTCCGAGTAGGTGACGACGCGTAGATAACAGGCCAAGCTGCCAAAGTAACACCAAAAGGTTAGTCATGTAACCTTAATACAACGATAAAATGTTCTGTTTCTGGACCTTTCAATTTTGTTTTTCACTGCGAAGCAAAACAGAATTTTATATGGTACTGGGTATATACTAGATATATTGTTATGCCAAGCAAGATAATAATAATAATAATAATAATAATAATAATAATAATAATAATAATAACCAAGAGAACAGGCAGTATACGAATTTTTGGAATGGGTATTACAGTCTTTGAAATTGTATAAATCTGACATTTCATCATTGTGTGTCATTACTCACTTGTACCACTGAATGAAAATCCAATTATTGAATCTAATGATATTGTAATTATTATTTTTGCTTGAAAAAAATACAAACAAAAAAGAAAATCATTCCTTTAACGTTTTTAAAGCACGAAAACATAAAACAAAAACAAAAAAACGTTGAAACCTGATTGCAGTGGAAATGTGCTTTGAAATGGCATAATGTGACTTAGTTTACGCTGGACGGCTTATGTTAATTATTCATGGTAGTCTTCATACATTATTAAAAATTGCTAACTATAACGCGTATGAACTGGTCCTTTAAAATTAAAAGACCCATGAAAACAATATATCAGTGTAAGCAAACTTCAACAAACGCAACTAGGTTTGGAGTAGCGTCGTGGAAATACATTGATTTTTTGTCTGAATTTTGTGTTTAAGGGCCTTTTAATTTCACTTAGCAGTGTCTGATGATATTTATGAATGAGAAGTGGAGTGTAATATGGGCTATACCAGGAATACTTGTGGTTTTGAGGCGAAGAAGGGCTTATAGCTGTCGAGACCAGAAGCGTTGTGCGTTGATGTAGTTCTGAGTTTCTGCATCATCTTTTTACGCCTTATTTGTCGGACCTTCCAAACGCCAGGTTCATAAATTTCACTCGCTTTTTTAGCCTTGAAGTAAACTATGTGCATCTATGGATATTCGTTTTAAAGTGTAAACATGAAGAAACGTTGATAATAATCGGATGAATTTGAAGTGTTTGCTGCTCATTGCTATCTATTACCTTTGAATCTCTGGACCTAGAACGCAGTAGAAGGAGCGTTGTATGGTTGCGGGGGGAGGCGGGAATATTGAAGAGTGGTTGTGGTAGTAGAACAGGTTGTAGGAAGATGGAAGAAGAGGAGGAGGAGGAGGAGAAACTCTTCACTTTCAATGAGGAAACCCTCACCTTCAATGTCTCAGTCCTTGAGAACTTTTCTTCACTGAAATGGCATCGAGCACCAAGGCTTTCCTTTTTGGATTTTTTTTATGGTGTATTTTTTCCCCAGAAAGGATCCATAGAAGTTTTTGTATCAAACTCCTGAGGAAAATGAAGTTATAATCTTCCATTTTGACGACTTTTTCTTTCTTTTTTTACTCCCGGAACCCGTTTCTATACAACAAACACAAAAGGGGTTTGGAGAACCTTACAACTCTTTGCCGTAGTAGGTAGAGAAATAACGCTTCGCTATTGATCAGAGCACGAAACAGCTCAATGGTCTCCGAAACTCCGCTCTCTCTCTCTCTCTCTCAAATGGCGATACTCATCTTGTGTGCAAGTAAACATAGCGTCATTGCGTAACACCGGAGAACTTAACATTTGTGCTATGCCAAATCATTAGGTGCTTAATTGCTTTATATATGTGATTTTAACAAGTCCTGGAAATATTAATGAGTAAACAAGAGGTGCGTTTTGGTGTTGACATCCAGGATGGCCGCATATTCGCCATTGTGCGCGCTCACATTTATCGCAGCTCTTCCGAAACCCCCTCCCCCCCACCTGCTATAGAATGGTGCCCTCCAGCAGAACGAAGCCTCAGCTTTAAAAACGCCCCCACCCCTCCCCCATATATTCTCCCTCTCCCCCCCTCTCTCTCATCGCATGTGTAGCCCATCTTCATCCACCCCCTCTCCCCTCCCCATCTCATACCCCTTCCCTTCCTCCTCCCCGGTCCATAGACTCCTTGTCGGTTACACAGCATGCGCCGCCACGTGACCTACTTGTGCGAAATCTATCCGTTGGTGAAATTGGTCCGGGAATGAAAGTGGGGTTGTATTGTGGTATAATTTGTTTATTTGGCTTGAAGACGACAGTTGGTTATGGTGAATTTCATGGCAGAGTATCACTCCAGAGTTGTTTTAATTCATTTTATATTCTCGTTATATACTGATTTTGAACTGAGTCTATTTTTAGCTCTTGTAGCAATCCGTCAACCACACTGATTCTGTCGTTAACTGATCAAAACTCGCATATATAAAGAATAAAAATAGCATCCTAAAATTCTGAAGATTTGTAGCTAAACGTTCTCTAGTCCTCAAACGGTATGTTTTTATCAGGCTATCTCTTTAGTACTACGTTTTTCATATTATAACTAGATATTGATGCGCTGTCGCCATTGTCAAGGTAGATGGCATCAACTTTTTGTGTTGTTTTTGCATCAGCTTGTATATTTATATTGTTTACAATCCATTGTTTACATTAGAAGTACGCCAAGTGCATAAGTGTTTATCCGTCAGTTGTATGGTTTATAACATCAATAAATAGTTCCTATTTCAGTACTTACTTCTGTTAACTATAATGAAAAAGTTCACAGAAATTATGCAGCTAGCTCCCACATATACAGCGGCCGGGTTATGTGGTTCGTCAGCTGCGTTACGTAAGTCCTTTTTCCCGCGAACAACATCGGCCCTTGTTGATATAATACGAGATCCGTTTTCTGTGTGGATCGGGATTCAGGACCGGGAGGGACGGACACGTTTTCTGTTGCAGTTGAACCCAATGCCCCCTTCCTCGCTCGGGAGATTTTATGGTCGTTCCAACTCCGACCGCCACTCCCCCAACCTTCAGATGCCCATAAACTGTTCCAAAAGGGTTTAAACTTTAAAAACTGTTTCGTTTCTTAACGTTTTTTTCTGGCCTGGTCACTTGCTTTGTTTTTCTTTTTATTTTTTTTAAAGTTTCGGCAGTTTTTTTTTCTTTGTCACCTTCGTACACTTTAGGTCTAGGATTGTCTCTGGGAAATGCTTGTTTGAACGGTTGAACCACTGCAGTTTGATTTGCTAGGCATCTTGGACGGGGTTGCGACCTCTTGTTGCCGTCGGTTGTGGATGGTGTGCCCATGGTCTAAGCTCTAAGATATACCTAGACCGGGGGTGGGCCTAGCCGTAGCCGTCCTTCTCTTCCGTATGGCCTTGGGCGCGGTAGGATACGGCCTCAAGTGGTAGATGCCACTGGTTCGAGCCCTTGCATTGCCACACAGTCAGAAGTAGCTGCCCATCTCTTTCTCCATCCCTTTGGAATGGATCGTGCTTAGGTGGCTAGACTTGAAGATTCATTTATTTGATAGTTGTGAGGCCATCGTCCGGTGTCTCAGTTGTAAAAGTTACTGATTGGGTACTGATTTGCGTATTGTAAATATACTCTATGCAAATCAACAAAATTACTCTTATCGCAGAATGAGTCACATATAATCATACATGTAAAAATGATCCTGGGTAGTATACCATAAACTGGGTATAATTATAGGGTTTTGGAGAGTCTTAATATTTGTAATACATCACATCCTTGATTCTCCAAGCTCAAGAGTGGCTGTTTCGAATTTCTTGCAAACACAAAGCTGTTTCGTTCTGCTGGGTTCCTGCCCATGTAGGGATCAAGGGTAATGAAAAAGCTGATAGAGCAGCAAAAAGAGTATGTAATAAAAGATCACTGGATATCCATGAAGTTCCATACATTGATATGAAGTCTCCTATTCGAAGCTATATCCGCCACAAATGGCAGGAGCGATGGTCCTCAAACCTTGCCAGAAACAAGAAGCTGAAGGCAATCAGACCTAATTTGAATTTTTGGCAGTCTTCGTTTCATAGAGACAGGAGGACCGAGATTGTTTTAACGAGACTTCGTATTGGTCATTCCCGATTGACGCACAGCTTTATACTTGAAGGAAGTGAGGCTCCAGTCTGTGCTCGCTGTGACTGCCTGTTGACAGTTGAGCATATTCTGGTTTGTTGCCCAGTGTATGGTGCTGCCCGCAGGAAATTCGGACTTTCAGGGAAACAACTTTCTTATATTTTAGGAGATGATGTTGATATCAATAATCTTGTAAAGTTCTTAAAAGAGATTGATATTACTATAAAAATTTGACTTTTAATAATATTCAATTTTACCTCTCACCTAATACACACAAGTGTATGCAGTTATACTTTTAATTGTATTTTTAATATAAAAATTATATTTTTATTTTATTTATTTTTTTAATGAAATAAGGTTTTAAGTTTCATTCACATCAGATTATCATCACGTTCAATTAAATTTCATTAATTATCAGATTATTTATTTCATTCCATTACGGCGCTGAATGACCATTATAGGTCCCAGTGCTTGGGCTTGTCCCTAAATTTCATAATCCATCCATCCCTAATTATAGGGTTCCCATATCTGAAAATAATCTTATACCCGGGTCCTTGCCGGTATGGGAGTAGGTCGCCTGTACCGATCACGTGGTACCCATTAAACGTTGCCAAAGGGCGTTTGCCCGGTCCCTCCGACTCGCGAGCTGCACTCAACCTCCACTCGCATATCCTTTCACTATTCTTGCTGCCCAGCGTCTCTATAATTCCTTAGTGCAGCTGTGGGGGTTTCACCGTTAGATCAGATCCTTGCAAAGTACTTCATATCTTTATTTTCTTAATCCATGATTTTGCTGTCCAACCACTTTTTTTTTTTTTTTTTGTTTTTTTTTTTTTTTTTTTTTTTTTTGTCGTGATTGCTGATGGTTAAATAATGTTTCAGGGGCTGGCGTGACAGCCCAAATTCCATAAAGAAATAAACTATATTACACACACACATACACACAAGTTTGGAACGTGATAAATGCATAAATAAAGATATAAGCCACGAAGGAAAGATAACTCCGTTGTTTATCTTTCCTTCGTGGTTTATACCTTTATACACACACACACACACACACACACACACAGCTTTAAAATGCTTTGTAATTGTCCCATAACAATAATGATTCATTGATTAGGGTAAAAACGTAACTAATAATCTAAAGTGATGTAGTAATGACAGTCGTATGAGATAGAGAGAGAGAGAGAGAGAGAGAGAGAGTCCTGCTTCTTTCAATAAACGAGGTCGTTGGTCCTAGTTGATGAATTAATGTGGAAGACAAGCGGGAATGTAGTCTTAATAAAGACATGCCAGCACGAATTCGTGAATGGCACGTTTTTGTTTTTGTTTTTTTCTCAGTTCGTAAGTTTTTTTTTTTTTTTTTTTTACTGATGGGTAAGATGGGTAAAATAAGATTGAGAGCAGTTAGCTAGCTAACCATGGTAGGGAATAGTTTAGAAAGTCAAGTATTAGTATATTGGAATAGTTTAGAAAGTGTGGTTTAACCGTAGTTTTACTTAGATGATAGGTACAAATTTTTCTTAACATAGCCTTAAAAATTAACATATTACAATAATGATTTTACACTATATTAATATAGTGAATTTTACAGATTACATATTTTAAATTGTATGGACAGTATAATCATTCTATTTAGATAAAGTTGGTTTCCTTATTTTAACCTGAATATTAACTTTTGTAATAATGGTTTTGCAATATATTTACACAGTAAATGCTACATATTAAGGTTTTCACGAGACATTTTTTTCTTAATAGTATGATGGTAAGATAAGTTTTGATTCATTTAAAACGTTGTATTTTTTTTTTTTTTTTTTTTTTTGTCCAATCATGCAGTGAGCTTTTATAAGTGATCGAGCAAGTCTTGTACTACCAGGTTGCTCTTAATATATAGATTTTTATTTTTTTATCATAGTCTCTCCTGAATATCGGTGTTATGTCAAGTGTTTGAAGCTTGTTAAATTTAAGTGTTATTACTTGAGACGTTTTCCTTAACCGGGAGATGACCCTCATTAATCTCATTGTCGTTAAACATTACTCTTAATGCATTCGGGGACTATTTAGAGGTCACATATTTTGTCGGTTGCGGCACCAGTCTGCCTGGCGCCCTTACCTTATACTATAACGCTCTCTCTCTCTCTCTCTCTCTCTCTCTCTCCTCTCTCTCTCTCCTCTCTCTCTCTCTCTTATTATAAAGTTTTGTTAATTATTGCTTTTAGGGAAGTCTTGTTTATTCGAATGTGTTTGTTTGCGCTAGTAAAGTATGGGCGCGGTGCACTAATTAACTAAAGATGGCTCGTTTGCAGTTAAAACGTTCAACACCTTTGTTTATGTAGCGTGAATGTTATGTACACATTCCCCGTAATGGAAGTCATGTGGGGCCGCGCGTGTTTTCTTCCTTACTGTTGAGTTTAGAACTTCATAGAGTTGAAGAACAGAGCCTCTGTTGTGTGGCCAGGCAAGTTCTCTCTCTCTCTCTCTCTCTCTCTCTCTCTCTCTCTCTCCTCTTGAGACTACCATACTTTGCACCAGAGTTCTTTACTGTGGCTGTGGTTTAGGTGTTTATGTATGTTTGGTTGTCCCCAGCCCGTGGTGTGTGCAGTTGTATTTTTACTTTCGGTGATTTTGGTGTGTGCGTTTGTCTGGTCTGTTGCCGAGGCGTGTTTGTGTCTTCTTTGCATGGATGTGTTTTTGTATGCTTGTCGTCTTCCTCTGGCTGTGTTCGGCGTGGCTGTGATGTTTAATTATTTTGTGTCTATTTCTGTCTTGTCTGTTTGTCGGTGATCCCCTATTTATCTCATTTCTGCTTCTATGATACGCATGTTCCTTCTGCGTATTCTCCTCTGTTCTGTAGTCTCAAACATCATCCACCCACTCGCTGTCATAGCCAGTGTTGAGGGCATTTATATGCGTTGAGCAGCAGCGCCAGTGAAATCCAAGAATAAAGATAGCCAAGTTCATGGGATAAAGCGTTCGCTGGGAAAATAAAGACAACGAAAATTTACTCTCATATAACGGATCCATTCTATTTCCCATCAACAGTTCCAACCCACAAAGAGCAACACCCTCAGTAAGAACTAACGTGTTGATGCGTAGCGCCGTTTTCTTTGAAGCTGTTTAATTATTTATCATTTAAAGAATTCTTCGCTTCCATTGAAAAATTCCGTTGACGATCTGTTTACTTGCAAGCTTTCTTGGAAAGAAGGTTAGTTTAGTTCTATAAGGAATTTGGTGCAATAAAAAGTATTCATACACTCGTATTAGTATATTTTCTGTAGCTGTTCAGATTTGAGAATTATACAACAAAATACTGTTGCTTCGAAACTTCAGTGTTTCAACACATTCATTAATCATCGATAACACTGCTCTGTAAGAAACTTGATATCGCTGGGCACAGTCACACTATCTAACACCAGCCCTTGTTTGTTCTCGTCGCCGGCCAACATATGGCAATGCTGTGCGCAAAAAGTCGAATCGTTTGTCCACGTCAAATATCTTTTTAGTAGACGGTCTGTGGCCTTATCTCCTTTGGCACGGTAGGTTGTCCTGATAGCATTTCCTTGTTGCCAGGTTCTGTGTTGGGCTTGCCTGTTCAAACACCCATCACAAGTTTGTTTAGAATTCGCCTCTTCTTATTGGCTGATGTCATGCAGGAACCATCCTGTTTCATTGGTGTTGCACAAACCCTGGGGGCGATGTGGATGTGGGATGGAGCTTGTATGGATGGCGAGGGAAGGGGCCAAGGGGTGGGGGTTAATTATTAGATAGATGTGTATGTGTTCGTGCGGCCGTGCGTGAACACTCGCGTGCCAGGGCTCAGGAGTGTTGAAGGGCGTGGAGTAACTCTCCAAGGCAAGTGGGGATTATCATGAACCGGATTTATAGTTTTAAGCCATATTTATACAAAACGCTTGCGAGCTCGAGACCGTTTCACGGTGACTACTGAAGTGTTAAGACTTGACAAATTATCTGTATGCAGTAAAACGATTTGTCCATTTCGTTCTAGAGTGTAATTGAACCTGTTGTCATTTGGGCTGTGGTTCACGAAGCGTTCAGCAACGGACGTTTTCGTTTGAAACCCAGTTCAGGCTTGTACGCACGCTAACATATTTCTGTGCGCTTAATCTTCAGCACAACCTTTTATGGTTCGTGCAGCAGTCTCTTTTGAGAGAGAGAGAGAGAGAGAGAGAGAGAGAGAGAGAGAGGAGAGAGAGAGAGAGATATATTGCTCATCGGTCTAGAAGGATTCATGCTTTGCGGGGGGTTGGTTACTGAATAAGACTTGAAAGGAGATTTTTTTATAAGAAACCTCAAAGTGGATCTTTCTCACACTTTGGTGTTTTATCATTGTAGCATGTATTACGGAATATGATTTTAATCAGCAATAGCACAAAGGTGAATCCCACGTAATGCTGTAGTACAAAATTGCTGGTTTAAGTAAAAGTTTTATTTTATGTTTAGATGTTTGTTCATAATAAACGAAAAATTGATTAAGGTTCTTGAGGACAATTTGTACAAAACACTATCCAAAATTGTTACTCTGACTTGCATGTGGAGGTCCGTAATAATAATAATAATTAATAATAATAATAATAATAATAAACCTGGGAAGTTGACTATGGCCAATCCCACATTGATGATTTGTAACTTTTTTCGTTGGCGGAGGAAATTATAGTCGATGAGAGATTATGAAAATTAGCCGGTGTAATTACTGTTATTATCTTGGAAGATACGAGAAGAAATGAAAAAAAGAAGAGATTAAAAAAGAAATACGTGTAAAAGCAACGTTCCCGAGTTCCGGTACGTAAGTTGGGCTTTCTGATGATTACGGTTTTTCTAGCACTCATTAGCAACTCTCCATACCCTGTTGACGAGAGGTTGCCCTCTCTCTCTCTCTCTCTCTCTCCCTCTCTCTCTCTCTCAGCCCAAGTAGAGTTTTGATCTTGTTAAACGAATGAACACTAATAAAATAATATGTGAGGAGCATCTTGTTTAGGTGTTGTTATCCTCAGATACGATACGAATTCTTGAAATCTTAAGCAACACTAGAGCAAGATAGTTGTCCCCGCCCCTCCCCCCTTTTTTTAGTACTATGCTCTAACATATCGTCCCGTTCCTTGGTTTTTAAGATGTTCGCACCTTTTGTGGGCTCGAGTACGTCTAAATTTCCTCAAAAATTTTCTGGTGTGTGTATTTTTAGGAGCAGGTTTATTTATCGTCGCCTGCTCCTTATCAAACTCACGTAACGTGTTCCATGCCTCTTGTTGCTGTTAGGCTCCTCCGGTCTCCCCAGCCTTGTGTTCATTGTGTTAAAATAAACAAGCCCTTGAGTTTGAAGGTACGGGTAAATGACGACAGCGGTGACGCATTCATTTCGGCGCGAACCAAATGACGACCACGGTCTAGGTTTCCCTTCCAGAAGCAGCGGTACAGAAGATCGCAATTAAGCCGTTTGAAAGCACGATGTCATTCTTTTTTAAATAGTTTAGTGCAGATAAAGAATTTGCCGCATTCGCATCCAAGAATGAGAGGTGTGTGACATACATGGGAGTTGTTTGTGTATGCTGACGTGCGCGCGCATAGATACACCGGCCGGCAAAGCCAAGGCCATAGTTTTTTTGGGGGGATAGGGATTTAGATTCTGAAAGAGGGGGAGGGAGAGTGGGCGAGAGGAATTTGGCATCTCGAACTGATTGTGTTGTTATTCTTTAAGGGTGCTTCACTAATATTACCCATTAAGTCTAATTACTCTCGAGTCAGAGTGTAATGATTAAGATGATAAAGAAATGCACAGGTAAGCTTTCAATTGTTGCCAAATTGTTGTCTCAGTTACATGAAAGTTTTTATCGGGTTAGTTTGAAATATATTTTCCATAGTGTATTTCGTCTCCTTTTTTTTTTCTTTTTATTCATTCTTACATCTTTGTCTTTTTATTCATTCTTACATCTTTGTGAACTCATGAATAAACAAGACAAGAGCTTTGGGTACATTTGTTGAGTGGGAGAGTGCAATTAGGAGTTGAGCTGCACTCCGTTGCTTAGCCATCGTAGCCTCAAATTCATCATTTTCTCCTAATTCTCTGTGTTCGTTATCAGCCGTGTTTGCAGGTTTTTGCTTTGCATCATTGTTAATTTGTTTAATTGCTGTGATTCATGGGAACCTAATTGTGAAGCATGAAGAATGCTGGTTGAAATAAGTTGACGTCATAAAATTCGTGTGGCAATATCTGGCGTGTAACCCTGCCCCAAGGTTAACGTGTTGCCAGTTTGCCGCATGACAAACATTTATCTAGAGCTGTACTGGTTGGTTTATAACTACGTGCATTTTTAAGTGTTTGGAATCGAATCCGGATCCTTGTAGAGGTTAAATATAAATTGTAATAGAGCAATACTTTCAAGGGTACATTCATGAACCAATACCATTTAAATCCAATATACGCACAGATAGAGAGAGAGAGAGAGAGAGAGAGAGAGAGAGAGAGAGAGAGAGAGAGAGAGAGAGAGAGATCAGGTCATCGATTGGCAGCCTTCCATACATTGTTGTTGATCACAAGGAAGATTCATTATGAACCATTTACCCTTCAAGGACAGAGGGAAGTAAGAAGTGGGAAGACAGAGTGAAGGGCAATCGACTGAGAGGAAGCCAAACACTTTTCTAGACCCTCCATGATGACATTAGTTTCCCCAAGTCTGCGGCTCTGAGACCTTTATACATTATTAGCAAAACCCTCATCTTGAACTTGACCCAGCGAGGTGCATGATGAAGCAACGTTTAAGCTTGAATGAATGCTCTGGCAGGAGTTCGCCGGCCCTAGATGCTTTAGCTCCAGAGCTAAAGCTGCCTTTTCTCCGTCTGAAAGGTTGGACCTCCCGCGGAGGAATGTACTAGGTCTAATGTGCTCACGTAGTACTGCGTACCTGCCTACGAAAGTTGTCGTCTTGCTTGCAAATTTAAGAATGAACATCATCGTTGCTTTGAAATGTAATAAAGAGCATAAATATTCTAATTGTCCATTTGTAAGTAATGTTAGTATACGATAGCTAGGCACAGTACTAACACATTTGACGCAAATAGCTAATGTAATACATTTAAACGCTGACGTTTTTATGTTGGTATACATTTGCTTTGTGTTAGGAAGTCCGGCTGTGCGTTCGTCAAGGCCTTTGTTAGCGTGCTGGGCTAAGCAAAAAAGGAAGATATATAGAGACAACTCCTAGATAGGATACGAGATATTGCAAACAGGTGTGTCGTGGCGTTTATAATAAAACCTGACTCTTCGATGATTTTTTTCTTCTTTGTTCTGTCCTTGTTAACCGCCCTCGGATGAATAAACGTTGATTAGGTCTCTCTCTCGTCTCTCTCTCTCTCTCTCTCTCTCTCTCTCTCTTACATGTAAATGTTCTTTTTCTATCTTTACTCCATGAAAAAAAGCGTAACTATTACATAACGGACACCCCCATGCTAATGCGTTTTGTGATTATTCCTGAATGAAATGCAATGCGAAAAAAGTTATATAAAGCACCGGATACCTCATAATGCATTCATACCGCTGTTTCGTATCTGGCGGTAGACATTCCATGGAATACGAATCGAGCACAGGATTTTGCGAGTCCTTGCGTAAATCTCACATATTTAGAAATATGCTAGTTAAAGGGATTGCATTTTCTATTTTTTTTTAATGACGGAAACCGCGTTTTTCAAGGTTTAAGGTGTATATTTTACCAGCGTTCTTTCACTTTCCTAGTATTAGTCTTATACTGAGTGACGGCAGCAGTTGAACTGTTCTTATTAGAGCATTTCACGACATACAGAGTAACCGCGTGTATATATATATCTATATATATTATCTATATATATATATATATATATATATATATATATATGTATGTATATATATATATATTTAAAAAACTGTTAAGCAGCATTCAAAAAGAAACGAAGACGTCTGGAAATAATTTTGGCGATGATGTTTACCTTTTGGTCGAAGGTGGTGCGACTGAGCGCTGTGTTTGTTTTCATATCGGCTTGAGCAAGTGCGACTTAGCGTTCTCGGTGAACTCTTGGTTTGTAATTGACGTTAGGCGACCTTGTCCCTAAAACCTTGGTGTTACGCATGACACCTGACACACTTTATCTCACCCCACCATTCAGCCTGGTGGTTATGTCACACTTTTGGTAATTATTCCTCTCTTTTTTGTTGCTGTTGTATGCGTTTTCGTATCAGACGAATGGTTGCGTTCTTATAATATATATATATATATATATATATATATATATATATATATATATATATATATATATATATATGTAAGACATAGGGTTTTGATTAATAATATATTGTTCGTGCATTCTCTGTAACCTGTGGAATGTGGAGGACAGTGCAGAGATAACGACCTGAGAGTAGCTGATCAATGAGTTTCTAGGGGATGGCGTGAGATAAAAGTGCTTAGTTCAGGAAGTCAATGTACGACAGTTTATGAACTCTTCCCAAAGTGCCTTTGTGAAACTAGATGCAGCTAGAACCGCGAGGCGCTAGCGAACTGTGTGTTCGTACGTACGTGTGCGCCTCTTTCTGTTAAAAGCGTTCATACCCAAACCTATGGGAGGGATTTTGACAGAGGGCTTCGAGTCATAGGCAAAGATGCCGTGGCATTCGCCGGGGGAGTTTTTTGACAAAGTGTTTAGTGCCCGGTTGGGAATGGGTAAGTGTTACCTTTACTTTAGCCAAAGGGGTGGCTTGTTTGATATCTTGTAAGATGTTCCATTTTATTAACTTTGTCTTTAAACTTGTGTGTGTACTTACCAGAATGTGTTCTGTATCTTTGGCAGATGGTTTCTGGATTTCGGTGGGACAGAGTTCCCAGGGAAAGGTGTGTGACCTTTTGGGTGACTTGACAATGAGTTGTTTTAAGTAGTCTAAGACTGGATTACTTAGTTATTGTAAATAAACGTTATGTTATGATGCAACTCTCTCATTTTCATTACCTGTTAGAATGGAGAGAGAGAGAGAGAGAGAGAGAGATGTGGGGGTGGTCTGCCTTCCGTTTCGTGTCCACGCTTACCGTATAAAAACATGAGGGTTTTCCCATGTAATATATATATATATATATATATATATATATATATATATATATATATATATATATATGTGTGTGTGTGTGTGTGTGTGTGTGTGTGTGTGTGTGTGTATAAAAACCTTCATCATACAAAGTGCGGTAATTACCTTCCCTCCTTGAGAAAAGAGTGTGGCGTAAGGTTGCGTATACGCACAGTTGTTTCCCCGTGACCTACTTCCACCTATCCGGAAGTATTCAGTAATACATAAAATGATACACGACCTACATCGCCTGCTACGAGGTAGGAGAGGGAAGGCCACAGAGGAGACCTGCACGAGTCGTTTCACAACCTCACTCCAGCAGGTCACAAGTACTGTTCTGCTGTTCCGCTTGCTATGGATTCTCTCTCTCTCTCTCTCTCTCTCTCTCTCTCTCTCTCTCTCTCTCATCCTACAGCTTTCCAGTTCCTTGAAGCTCAAGATAACGTATTTCGTAATGACTTAAACACGTATTTTATGATATTTTTATATGTTGCCAGACGAGGCTTCCTAATGCTACAAATGATGTTGCTAATTGTTTGTATTATGCACAGGCAAACACTCAATCATTACACACATACACACACACACACACACACACACATACACACATATATATATATATATATATATATATATATATATATATATATATATATATATATATATATATATATATATATATATATATATATATAATTCATCCTTCAGTAGTCAGCAGGTTTCATAACAGACTATAAATGTATTATGTAGCAACGTAGACTGTAATAGAGGGGCACCCCCCTAACCTTTGGAAAAGTATGGATAGGCACTCTCCCATTCCCTTTTACCTATGGTAAATGATGCTCAAGGTTTCTCAAGGTAAGGTAGAAAGGTTAATGATACTGCGTGTCTTGTTTATTTACTACGCACCTTTGTTGGGATGTCGTTTTCAGATTGATTTTATTTCTGATTTTAATAATGGTGTTGTCGTTTGAGGTGTCATAATAGAAAGGTTTTTTCCATTATTGTGTTTGTATGTGGGCGAGGATACAAAGAAAAGACTATATAAAACCTTGGCGGGTTAAGTCATGTTAATTCGGTGCAACAAAAATATATATATAAAAAAACCTTAACTGGTTTCAATAAAAGCAAATTGCCGATCTTTGAATCCATAAAATACACATCGGTTGCATTTGAATAATATGGAAGTAACGTACAATTAACTGCCATTGGACAGTCGTGATGAGTTAAAATGAATGCTTATATGAATCAAAGTTCCTCTTGTAGAACAATACATAAAGAGGGAGAAAGAGGAGTGCATGATATATTTATGATAGTCCTCATTCTTCCGTAGTCCGACCTTCACACAGAAGCCCTAAGAGAAATTCATGACGTTTAATAAACTATCGTTTTCCCGAAAGGTTGAAACCTTTTTTTTTTTTCCTTTCTTTATTGAGCTTGATAAGATGTACAGTGGATTTCAATAGATAAAAAAAAAACACTATGACTTTGCACGTGCATCCTCTCTGTTCAGAATCGGTTCTGTATTCCGTATTGGGATTTGTATGCAGACACATTTTCTCTTAGTGGGTGTTTCTGGCAAGTCTTTTCGGATGGACCCATGATGTGACCCACTACAGTCGACTGAGTAACAGGATACTACTGAATTACTATGGATACCTGTACGTATATATACATAGTTGAAAGGTGTAAACTACCGGACAGCTGCTCGGTTGAGTAAAAAAGGTGTATGTATGTGTATATATGTATTTATTTATAATACATACACACATATATATGTGCGTGTGTCTATACTTGCATACAGTTTTTCATCACCAGATGAGTATTCAGGACCAGAAATAAAATAGTTGTAATGCTCTTGAGTACTTTGAAGTTATTGATTACCGCCGACTCCATTCTCTTACGTCTTGAGGCTTTTTCTAAGAAGGGGGACGACTTCCCTTCCGAGAAGTCTTTTGAAGATCCTTCTTGGGATAGTTACGCCTCTACCTAACGCAAAGGAGGCGTCCTTTAAATGAGAGAGAGAGAGAGAGAAGAGAGAGAGAGAGTTCCCTTCCTGTTCTTATCTTTGAGATGTGAGGGAGTGTGCGTGTCAATTAGATTTTTTTTTTTTTTTTTTTTTTTTTTTTTTTTTGTTTTTTTTTTTTTTTTTTTTTTTTTTGGTAGGCCGGTTGGAGGAGGAGGGGGATTCCTTTAAAAAACAATATATTATTTGGTCTGAATCTCGTGTGTTGAATATTTTTCGGATAATTTGATGAAATTAAAAAGGAAAAAAAAATTCCATTTTTCAGAGGCTTTTTCTCCCCTTTACTCATTTGATTATATTTGCGTAAGTTTTTACAATTTTTTTTTTCATTTGTGGACTTGATGAAAATTACAGCAAGACCGAAATTAATTTTGTAAGGATGCATATGTCAGTCTTTTTTTTTTTTTAACCGACTGGAATCAGGTGTTGGTTAAAATTCCGTTCATAATTGTAGCGTCTCTTGGAATGAGTTTTGGAAGTGGATTCCTGAAAATGCTCTATTCATAGACTTGTTTATATAATAATGTGTTTATAGTGTGTGTATTTTCTACCCTCCCCCCCTCCCCTTCCTACAGATAGGGTCAAATAACCTATTTTTCCTCTGAGAAGAGGTGCTGTGACATTAGCATCACTATACGCCGTATGCATATGTTGACGATTCCCAGCGCTTGCCATTTGGCCTAAATTCTGTACACAATTCAATTCATATGCTGACGATAGGCGAGTACAAAAAAAAAGAAAAAAGTTTACAAATTAAACATCCCCCAAATATGAAAGGAAAATCTGGGCGAAAATGAAAAATGAATAAATATAAGTAAATAAGTCGTAGCACGCTCTGCCTCTTTTGAGAAATTAGCACCGAAGATGAAAGTGAAACTCCGGATGGCAGTTTGGAATGATCAAGATTAGCCAATTCAAAGACGAGGATTATCTATCCAGTAGAAAATGCCAGATTCTGGTGAGTAGAGGATGGATTACGTGTTTCAGTATATTTCGGGACTGGTGGCCTCGCAACTTGCGTTTTTAATTAGGTTGTAGTAAAATCTCTTCCACCTCTTAGGCGAAACGAGAGTCTATCCATCACTTTCTCGGTCTTACTCGCGTCTGTCTAACTGTCCAACGATTCCTGGATTATTCGATAAGACTTCATATTTGTTCTGTAATCACCCGCATATTCGAGCTAGGTTGGATTGAATATAGAATTTAGGCCTAAGGCCAAGCACTGGGACCTATGAGGTCATTCGGAGGAGAATCTTCTCCAGTTGCATTATGAATCAATTGTTAGGAGTGTGGACAGTAAGATGGAAGAAAAGCGAATATGAAAAGAGTTACAGTAAAGGGAAACGAAAAGAGTTGCAGTTAGGAGCCGAAAGGGACGCTGCAAAGAAACCTTAAGCGATGCCTACAGGGCACCGCATGAGGTGCACTGACGGCACAAACCCTCTTCGTTAGGGGGCATCTTTAAGAGTCACTTAACATCCGTGTAAATTACTCGCAACGAGAGAGAGAGAGAGAGAGAGAGAGAGAGGAGAGAGAGAGAGAGCAGTAGAGAGAGAGGAGAGAGAGAAGCAAGTAACCATGACAATTTTGCTGGGGAAATCTTATGCACATGTAATATTCCATGTGAATCTTTTCTTGGGTCCAAGCAGAATGAGAGTTCCCTCGGGAACTTGTCAGTAGGGGAACTGTCGTTGTGGGAGACCGAGCGAAATCAGTGAAATGAAATTGCGAGACTTTTAATAACAATAATTCAGGATGTGCTGTGATCGATCGCAATTTCGAGAGGCCCAAAACGAATTCACTGAAATTCGTCCAAATTCGTCTCGGTTTGAGACCGGCTTTAATTTTGAATTCGCATCGTTCGGACAAGGTCTGACTATACAAATTAAATTCGTTTATGAATGTGCAGTAAGTACATAAATTTAAGTTCATCTTTGAAGTATTGAATTTATTTATTGGTGTGGAATGAGCAAACTAATGATATCAATTGAAATTATTTGTTATTTTGATTGTTTGCAAATTTTGCTCATGTAACCTCTGTACTTTTTGGGGCTAAAAAGCTTATATGGTAAAGTGGACAGCGTGCTACATACTCTGCCAATCATGAGAGATTAAAATGTTCATTTGTCCATATTTCGCTAGTGATCAGGAATACAGAAGTATTGGGAATATATAGTTGTAATTTATAATGTTTCCATTGGTCTTTTTATCCTCATAGTATTCAGAATATATAGTTTTAACTTACATATGTTTCCATGGGTCTTTTTTCATAGTGTACTATTGGATTACGGTAAGAGACATTCATATTC
>NC_061102.1:23450470-23511622 GCF_015104395.2 Macrobrachium nipponense
CCAGAGATGTAATGGAACATCCGAAAATTTGTTTTAATCTTACATATATATAGTAACCAACTTACGTGAATATTCATTGATGTATTACTCTACAGCTTTGAATCATCCAACTTGGAAAGACCTGGTTGTTTATAGATACAAACACTAACTACACTTGTAGTCATCTTTTATAAAGGACTATAGTATGAATTTATGAATATGGTATAGTTTTTAATTGAAACGCAATAGAAAGACAAAGTAATCGCCGGAATATTGTATTTCAATTTTCCCCTGAGGTTTTTGACGGAGACGTGGAAAATAGAAGTCATTAACCCGTAATCGGCTGTTCTTTCGGGAGATCGGATTATATACTGGTTCAAATCACAAGCACTTTTTCGTTCGTGAAATTTCTTCGTGTTTGAGTATTTGGGCTGCTCTGGCTGTTTCAGTCTATCTTAAAATTTCGGACGTTAAAGAGTAAGCCGTAAATAAATAAATAAGGTTCCTAATATGTACGTTAGGCCTTGGGTAGATAGGAGATTCAACCGGTAGTACTGTCGACCTATAAAAGAAAAGCCTTTCTTTAGAATCAGGTCAATCACTCTAATCCTAAACTTGCCATTCATGTTTGGGCAATTATTGTCTACTTCACTGCATAGGCCGATGTAGAACGCCGTGTTCTGTGTTATTATTAATCAGTCAGTTTTGTATGCCAGTAAATGATGTTTACATGCAAAAGCGTATCATAAGTTTATTTATTGTAAAGCTTGAAAATAATAGTTTGCGGGTTACAAGTTTGTGAATATTGTTTAGTATCATGTAATTATTTCTGCTAGACCTCGTTAGTGTTAAGTCGAATAAACATAAGACAAGGCAACTCATTTGTCTTTGTTCAGGTTGAAAAATTAAGTCATATTTCACTTGAATTTTCTATATTTCTTGTTTAGAAACACGATTCGGTGCAGTTAAGGCTGAATTTGCCGCTGAAAGTGCATATGATCTCATATAAAAACCTATGGTAATTTGACACCACGTTTCAGTATATGCACCCTTTGAATCGTTTGTTGTCCACATTTAGGAAACCGTGAACAGAGTCAAGAAACTCTTTCGTTTGTGGTTGGGAAGGTTTACTTTTGTTTTAACAATATATATTGAGAATATCAAATGTCATTCTGTATGCCATCGTCTCAATCGTGTCTTTGTTTTCAGTTTTAACTTTCAATAGTGATCAATATTTAAACAATAGGTGTTAAAACGAAGTCTTGCGTGCCAGACCATCTTAAAGGAAGGTGGTTGTTGGCTGTTGGCCAAATAGACCAGTAGACGAGCGCTCACGTGCGCACACTCACACGCGGACGGTTTGACACAGCTAACCGATGTTACTCAACCAGGAATCTAATCAACAGTACATCATTTCAATAGGCTAAGTTCTCTTAGCATTGATTTCGTTGCTTTCCGCTAACAAGACCCCAAGAAAAAGAATTGAGGACGATTTATTGATATTGTTACAGAACCAGTACAGTTGGCACCGTTACCATTCCATTAATATCAAAGCCAGTGGTGGCTTTAGATTTATTTTGATAATCTCCATCGATCATTTGATTTCCTAGGACGATATTACAATTTGACGCGGAAGGCGTCGTTCAGTGTATTCCTATTGGGCAATTCTGTGGGCTAAAATCAAACTGAAACTTTTTTTTTTTTTTTTTTTTTTTTTTTTTTGGTAGCTGTAGCTATACGTCTTGTATTTTCAAAATAAAACTGGCTGTTTTATACGTCTTCTGAATACGTTCACGATGGTATTGCGTGTTTCAATTTTATGTAGAGTAATTCTGCAACATTGGCGGGGAAGGAATCTGCTCCGAGAATGTCGCAGTAGAACCTCAGGGTTACGAGAAGCTAGTAGGCCTAACGCTTACGTAGAAGGTCAAGCCTACCTCGTCTTCGTATTGATTATTGAAGTCCAGCGATGCCTAGTGACCCAGTTATCTAGGTCGAGTCTTAGGCCTATGTTTGGGTTAACTTTTTCTTTCTCAAAATAATAGGGTTTGTAGCTCAAGATATTAGTTGGTGACTAGAGTGTCGTAACACAAATAGCTTTGTCCTCAATAAAATTGCTGTGTTGATGCCGTTATTCTACAGCTTAAATGGAATTTTGAAGGATTTTGAAATTTCTTATTAGACCGAAACATACGATATCAGGCCATATTGATAATAAGGGCACCCACCAGCTTGTGAACATCGAGTTAACAAAAAAAGCAATAGGTTTGACTTGGTTCTTTTATTGGAAATAAGGGCACCAGCTTGTTGAACATTGAGTTGAAAAAAATGGTTTTGACTTGGTTTCTTTCTAGAACTAGAATAAGACCAAACTCGTTATTTACCATCAACATCACTTGTCTAATTTTATCTTTCGTTCTATTAAATTTATTGGCATTCTCTCCAGTGCTATAATAAGGAAGTGTTTCGTTTGTTATTGGTATGCATTCGTTCTAACTTTCCTTTTCTCTTTTCCAGAGTTCAACTCGCACTATGTTCAAATGCACTTGGACGGGCTGCCAAGAGATGACTTCAGCCTGCGATGCTATTGAAAGGCATATTCGCTCCACACATCTTGGGTAAGTGCTAAAATACATGCATGGTATTTTTTTTTCAGTCCCAAGTTCTTGTCTCATAATTATTTTTCTTAGATTAACTGGAGCATGATAAGGACGAGAATAATTTATGAAAGTTTCCGTTTAGTCTTTGCCACTCAAGATGACTGTTTAAAAAATGCGCAGTTCCAGCGCACACACCTTAATTTCAGCGGTATATAAAACTAAGTACAGTATCATCAGTTACTTGGTATTAGCGTTACAAGCGTAAGTGAATCATGTAGTGGATGTATGAATTTACTAGAATTCAACCTCACACGTTGAGTGCTATATTTCACATTTGGGAAAAACACATCACTATCTGTACTTTATATGGGTCCAAATTAACCAAAAACACCATCACCAGGTACATATTGACTCTTGTCTAAGTTACAAGTTGAAAAGCTTGTGCTTCATGATAGATAGTCAGCATCAGCATAACGTAGGGGAGGAGTGCCGCGCGCAACACAGAAGGGGGGGGAAGGAAGTGACCCGCCAAATCTGGGGCAAAAGGCTGGGTAGCAGGGGCCACGGCGGGCATAGGTGTGATATGGGGCAGCTTATAAGTAGGTGCCAGGGAATTAATATAGAATCTATGAGTTTTATGTCCCTTTTATCTGAAATATATACATGATAGATAGTCAGCATCAGCATAACAGTGAATTTGGATGATTCCTCTCTCAACACATAATGTTGTGAATGAAATTACCCTGCAAATCTGGTTCAAAAATGCTTTTAGCATTTTCCACTTCGGTCAAGGGTGTGATAGGTAGCTTATAATTATGTCCATGTAATGAAAGATCCTGAATTTTATGTCCCTTTACTGAAATATCATGAAATTTAAAAAAAGAAAGTTTTTTTGAAAACGAAGAAAGCTTTTTTAACTGAAATATCATGAATTTTGACAAGGCAGAAGGCTTTTTTTTTTTTACTGAAATATCATGAATTTTGGGAAAGAAGGCTTTATTTAAGGACTCTGTCAAAATGTTCTAGCTTCCAATGGTACAAACTCCAAAGGCTAATCAGCAAATGATGTTACAGACGCCAAGAAGTCAACAGCGACCACAGTGAGAGTGACAGTGACGACGAGGACGACCACGAGGAAGAGTTTTATTGGACAGAGGTCGAAGTGAATGTTGCCACTTGGGTTGATCCATGTGAGCCACTGGTCACCCACAGTGTTCCCGCTCCGACCCTGCCAGCACCTGCTGCCATGGCTTTGACATTGCCACCTACGCCTGTCACCTTGCCCAGTCAGCCACCCATGATTGCTGATGCCCCAAACATACCCGCTCAGCCGTCCCATCCAAAATACGTTCATGTGTCATCCCCACCGACACTTAGCCACATGGATATGGCAAGACCTCCACATGAAGGTAAGGCCATTTCATAATTTTTTTATTTGAAATTGGTAATCTGCAGGTTTTCCTGTAAGTCAAACCTGCATTGCACATTATTACAGTAGTGTTTTCCTCTGACACATCTACAAAGTTGCTTTATGCAGCATTTGGGTTGATTCGACAGTGTGAAAAAAACTGATCAACTCTGCCCAAAAAGGTTGTTTTTTGTGTACAATAGAATGTCTTATGGGGTAACACATGTAACCAGATCATTATCATTTAGTGTTGTGTCATTTTTCTATACACGAATGTTATGTAGTTCAACAGCAGTCTGAAGTAGTACCTTATATACATGAATTTAAAACAAAAACCTCACTTTCAGATCCGCAGTACAAGCGTCATTTGTCAGGGCCGGTTGCTAATCTCTCAAGCTCATGGCCACGTAGTTCTGCCTACTTAGTAAGTTCTTTTTTTATTGTATTGTAAATTCTGATACATCTTATACTATGAAATATGATATGAAACTGTTTTCTTTATCTTTATTTAAGCCATGTACGACTGTATAGTATGGTTAATGGTTGAGTTAATGAGCGTTGATTATTGCAGAGTTCTGGACGAGGAAAAGTGAGGGTGAGTTCCTCCCCAAAAGCTTCCCCTGGTAGGGGAAAGAGGAACGGAGAGAGCCGGAAGTGTCGGAAAGTGTATGGCATGGAGCAGCGTGACCTTTGGTGTACCCAGTGCAAGTGGAAAAAGGCGTGCAGTCGGTTTGGAGAGTGATAGAATACCTTACAAGACTCTCTACTGAGGAACATGCCTGGCTGTGTAATGTAGAAATTAGTTGAGTGTAATGATTGTACATGTAATTGGAAGCTCTATGGCTTAATTTAACATATTTTAAGTCAAAACTGGGGAAAAATCTTAAATATCTGTGCAAACGTGTGGAAAAACCCTTTGAGATAAATGATATTGTATTTTATATTTACAAAATAGTAGTTACATTTAAGGGGATACCGTAACACTAAGAGGAAATGACATGCTGCTGTGCTGGACTGTGATTTCTTTTGGGCATCGACAATGGTCACAGAGGCCCAAATATCTCCACAAATAGAAGTTGGCATTTTCTGGTCGAAGAACTTTGCTTGGCTATGATTGGCCATGTGCTGTTTTCGTCCATGAGATCTCTCTCGGGTCTCTGGTTTATTGGAAATAGTATGCAGTGCAGGAGGTTTTATATGTTCCACTTGAATGCAGCAACTGAAACTTGTTCTGGGTGAACAGTAAATACCTCAACCTTTTAGAGAGAAGAAATATCGAGTGTTTTTTCACCTGACATATAAAGGCTTCCAGTATTCAGAATGCATAGCAAACTTGGATTCAGAATGACATCTTTGACTTTGAGTCACTTATGGAAGACATGACTTGTGTTTCAGCTTTGTATTGTAATGTACAGTAAATATAAGAGAATGGAGTTTTGGTGTATGTTAGTTTAGTCAACTTGGATGAGGCAAAACATAGGTGAAAAGCTTGTTATATTTTGAGGAAATGAAGAAAAATTATATGTCAACGAATAAAGCAATACTCCACGTTCGATGCTACAGAAAGCCTCACCTATGCTTCCAAGTCCTTCTAATCTTAATTTAATATTTTAGTTTCAGGTGTAAAATGTCTGACATGCATGAAATGCAAGCACTTGAAATGTACAAACAAAAATCAAGATAATCTTGCGATGCTCACATCTCTGTGCAACTGTGAATGAATTAACTATTCTCATAGACTAGAGAGTGTAGAGGACTTTTTCATATTTTAGGTGGCAAAATACTTGACAACGGATGTGTAAGTTTATTTTTTCTCTCTCTCTGTAGCTACTGTTCTGCCATAAAACTTGTCATAAATATGTTGTACTTAAGCAGGAATGTTAAAATACTGGAAGATATTTAGAAATTTTCCTCCTACTGTTAGTCTTCAAATATACAGACATTTATTCATAACAATACATGTAATGAGCAGTCCTACATTGTTTTTAATAAAACAGTGTATCATGCTACAGAAAAAATGCTCATTTTTTTACTAACAAAAGGTTTTATAGCAGGATGGACTTAAAACACTCTCTAGATTAAAATGCTTCTCTTGGTTCTAAATTATGATTACAGTTACAATGCCTGCATTTTGAATAGATTTATAGCCTTTTTGATCCAGGGAAATGTTTGAGAATATTTATGCAAGACACATATATATACAGTATCATATGGCAACATAACATATCAGTCTTGTGAAGAGCTATTTTGCAAAAATGGTAGTAAATTTTTATAAAACGTCCACGTTTAAGTAAATTACCTTTTTTCTCTTATGATGAGGTTGCGCAAAGGTTTGTTTGGGACCATGTCAGCAATATTTAATATAGTTAAAACTGTAACAGATTGCAAAATGAGGTGAAAATAATATGACAAAATATTGAAGTATGTTTATTTAGTATTTGTTCATAAAGATTAAAGGGAGAGATATTAAAGACAATATCTAGGCCTAGTAGACCTTCAGAATATTTATGTTGTGAAGTTTTTTCACTTGATGCACCACTATATTCATACTGAAACAACTGTCTTGTACCATAAGTTTAGAAGACAGTCTTGACCACATGATTAATAGGTGTTAATGCATAATTGCTTACTCACATAAAAGTCAGTTATGTTAACTGAAATTACCAAACGATTCTCCTGGATAGCTAATGTAGACTGGCAGATGTATTGCTATTTGGATTACAATGCCAATAGAAAACTGCAAAATACTGTATGTTTTGTGAATGCTTTGAACTGACTCAAATATATTTTTATTTCGTGTTGAAAACTTCAAGACCATTTCATAACAAAACAGTTACCTGAAAATGTCAGTGAACTAAGTTTTTCATAAATCTTCAGCCATAAGAGCAACCTAGATTTTTATCCATCCTCCAGGATGCTGGTATACAAGAACAAATTTACGTATATGTAACTAACAGAATGTTTAGTTCAAAACGCAAACCTAAGAAATGTAAATCAAGTAATGTTGTGTAAATGCTAACTGAAGTTTTACAAGCAATATATCCATGAATCTATGAACAGAACTTTCAGCATGTAGGGTAAATAAGTAAATATACAAATTCAACCTGGATGAAGAGACAAATCTTCATTTTTAGAATATAAACATTAATTATGCTTCTGTAATGCAGTACATGAGGCACATATATACTTTAATCAGTCTTGTAGAACAAATATTGCATATCTACAAAACTAAACCACCTTAAATATTTTTACTTAATCATTCATGCACTACTAAGACATTACCTCTGTTTGCAGGTCAAAACATAATTGACTTTGCATATGTTTAACCAATTTTTGAGTGCAAGTTAAGTGAGAATGTAAAACAGAACAAAATGAAAATGTTAAGCAAAAACAAAATTATGAATCCCTCAAAAAGTAATGCTAAAAGGATTAAGTTATGACTTAATCACTGCATTGTGTTGTCTACTTGCATTTTCCAGAATCATTGAGTTTTGTTATGGGAGTACCATCTGTTCTTTTCCTTAAGCTAGCACATTGATTTCACTGATAATTCACAAATAGCAAAAGGTTTGAAAATCGAATGAAAATATTAAAACAAAGATCAACATTTACCATCAACTTTATAGACTTGGGATAGGATAAGCTTATTTTATAAAAAAATGCATATATTTCTAAATCACTTTTGGGTTTCATTTCATTAAAAATTATAGTACTGTAACTGTGTCTAGAAATTGTATTCTAGTTTTCTTATAGTACTTGTTACCGCATTCAACAGGAGTGCTGTTGGCTGGAGGTTCTCCAATAATCATCAAGAATTTTGAAAGACTAGCTGAACTGATAAAAATGTAAATTTAAAAGTGGACTTTGATCATCTGAAGTCAAATGTTTCACAGCTAGGTTCTTTAGACCAACTTCTGATATTCTATTAATATAATCATTGCCAACATAATGTACCTCAGGTTTCCTTTTATTTCATTAACATAACTGAGAATAAAATAAACCCCAGTAAATATTTAAGTGAAGTATAGTGCTTGTGTTACCTCATCTGAGAAAGAATCTTTGATGATCCGTCCACCTTTAACTGTGGTCTGGACAGTCCTCTTATTTTGAACACCACTGCCATTAATTTGTGAGGCATTACAAATTAACATCGTGTTGTGATGTTTATTTTTTCATATGCAGTTGTATTATATTCCATTTTATTAAGTTGCATATCAGTAACTTGTCTTTTGAAGTACACTTACCTTTTATATGAAGAGGCTAAGAAAATGCTCATTCTGTTCAGGTAGTTGGACAACCAGGTACATGACAGGGACACTGAAAACCTCAGTTTATCTGTTGAAAGTACCAACTGTATAATGCATTATACATTGTAGTTGCTTAGTTTTTCATATACATTTATTTTTTATAAAGATAATAATGGTTTAGGATGCCAAATACTGGGTAAAATGTATTTTTTATTTTTAGTAAGCAGTACATAATTTGCTTTGTCATAGTAAAATGCAATATATAAAGATGGTCTCTCATTGCGTACTAAAGTAATATCCATATTCAAGGGAGATGAAGTCCACTACCAAATGAGTGCTTTAAATAGATTTTATAACAAATGATCTCCAAATACTTAGAATTAGCTAGCATATTATGAAAATACATAGAATATTAATATATTCCGGTAAAACTGAAGAAAGGCTCTCGTCACTTCTGGTGCTAATGTTGCCATAAGTCAGAAATAAAAAGGAGTGATACAAAGTATGAGATACGTATATCCCAGCGTTATTTGAGGAACTAAAAAGAACTACTATATCCCATCTAAACTATGACAACTATATTCCAATTTTATTTATAAGAAATTATTCTTGACTTCACTTCCCTCAAAATAAATTTTTGACTCTTAAATGCTGTACATTCATCAGTATCAAAATGTGACAACAAAATGGCCTTGGGATGCACAAATGTGTGAGTTCACAGAAATCTCTCGTATAGTAGATTATAGATAAATGTCCATATTGTACAGTACATTAATAAGACACAGGCAAACTGTTTTGTGAAAAGTCTGCCAACCTAGTCTAAGAAATAAAATGGATTTAAGCCATTACTAGTTTATAAGATGGTAAAGTTTATGGATTTTATTTATTTTTTCTTTTCATTTAGAATTGGATATTTAGTAATCTACTAATTTTCAGGTAGTGGAAAATCTACCTCGTCTTCATTAAGGAATCCGTCATTTATGCACATGATGGCAACGTGGGGAGGGTGGGAGGGAGGGTCGGGTTATAAGGAGTGGGCGGCACTATGTGTATTTCACTGACTACCTGTCTTTCATTTTATTAAACTTTTTTTTAATACTACACATCACATAATGCCTATGCAATAGAAAATGAACACTGAACTGAAAAAGCATCAGTCTGTATTAGTGGATAACTTTTTCGATGCAATTGCCAAGATTTTAAAAACAAGGACCTCACTGCAAAGAAATGTACATTTGATATTTTAAGCCATAGTACAAAGTATTTTATGATGTCTTAGTTTATATTATATAAAGCTTTTGCTATATGCCACATCATATTGTGTTTTATAATTTAGGCTTACAAAGAGTTTATGTATGATCCAGATTTCATCTCTTATAAGTGTATGTGATGTATATATTGTGTGCTTATAGGTGTTGGCTGTTCTTCTGCTGTATATACTGCTACTGATTTTCTGTTATTCCCTATGGATTACAGTATATATGTGTATACATAAACATTGCATATATACATAAATTAAGAAAACTGTTATGAAATTGAGAATATTTAAAATTGTTGTTTGGTTTTATTGATAAAAAATTAACAAAAATGTAAAATTAATATCCATAGGGTTAATATATATTTTCCTTTATATATATATAATATATATATCTATATACTTTATAGTATGTCCTATAGTTGTATGAGTGGAAAAGCACTACGTAGATGAAGGTGACCTTTTTTTTTTTTTTTTTTTTTTTTTAAGTTAATGTGGCTTCGTGCTACAAGATTCACATGCGGGAATGATCTGGGACGATGTTTTAACTTTTTAAATACCGTAAGTAGATTAACAATTTGAGCATGAGCAGCAATTACATTGGATATGGTAACTAACTTCTATGCTGTACTTACTTAGGTAATAAAGTACGGATGAGATATGTTCTGAATTTGACAGTTTCATATAGTTTGATTAGCATAAAATTGGTAAGACTGAATACAAAAAGAAAAAATCACTGACATCTATTAGTCGATGATCCAGAGAAAATGACTTCTGAACATGCTCAAAAGTTTGTACAGATGTAGAAACCAGTGTGAGATCAATATATTTGATTTTAAATACAAGTTTTATATTGGTAATATATTATGTTGCTCTTCAGACTCTGTTGTAATTGTCTGTCAGTATGGTTTATCTTAATAAATTGTGCATGAAGAAAATGTACTTTTATTTAATAACAACCTTTTGATTTTTATGTCCCTTTATGTTAACAAGCCTGATGAAATATAACAGATTTTTAAAAGTAATTTGTATTTTGCGTAGGTGCTGTACAACCAGACACCTTTCCATAGCAGGATTCCTCAGTGCACGGTGCAAATATTCCCTGAAACTTGGTAGCACGGCAGTTAATAGGTGGTAGGTATTGTACAAAAAATACTTATGCAAATATCACCTTTTTCAACAATTTTTGTATTCTACGATGATTTCAAGAAAATATTCATATTTAGTCAAGTTAACCCTTGAATTTGTATGTGCATGGACTTTTGTCTCCACGATCCTTGGACAGGCATTTGTAAACATACGTGACACAGAAATGACAAGGAAGTGGAAGAAGCTCTGGTAAGATAGATAGTACCAAACACAATATAGAAACTTATATATCTTAGTACCATAGTAGTACTACTACTACTACACCACTACCATATTTGGCTGGTCAGGTGATCATTATCTTACTTCGGTTACCTAATCTGAGTAATAGTGATTTCTACACGCATTTGGTGATGGATTGTTTCCCGGAGGTAAGATACTGATGTTCATACCTACCACGTCGTGTGGGGAGGGTTGTTGTGGAGGTCAGAGGTGAAGGAGCATTCATGGTGGAGGAAGACGACGAGAATTCCGAGATCTTTGCTGTTGGCGGCTTAAAATTTGAGGGTAAGCTCAGGTTTTGATGTGTACAAAGTCGGCGAAAGTGAATTGTACACAAAGATTGATGAGGCTAAGCTCTTTGTAAATTCATTTTCAACCTGTAGTGAAGCGATTAACTTATTGAAAGTGTGAATATCGTTTGTGATTTTAGTTTTTTTAGACTTGTAGGCTACACCCTTCTGAGATAGCTATTGAGTACTGCTAAATTTTATTTTGAGCTTACAAATACATCGCTCAAAAAAAGTCACCGGTAAATAAGTCACAGGAAAAAGAAAAAAAGTACAACCGTTAAATAAGTCGCAGGAAAAAGAAGTCACGTAATCTTTAATAGGGTGACCTCTCCAGGTTGTAACCCGGTATGTAACCACCATTTCGGCGTATTTATAGTACAAGTTCGTTGGGAAATTTTTGTTAACCCGGTGTGTATCCACGTTAGGTAGTGCGTCGTCTGGGCTCTTGGGGATTGCCGTAAAATTAAGTAAAAAACCGTAAATATCACAATTATAATGACCCCCAAGAAGAAGAGCTGAAGTTATGCTGCCTGGATGAGTTGACAACTGTACAAATATTATAACTACCATTATTGCTATCACTATTGTCGTACTCTCTATTAGCATATACTCTAGAAGCTAATCCCTTTTGATTATTACGAAGTAGAAATGTTATGGTGTTCATTCTTTGTTCCCAGTAATCACCATGTTTTACCGATTAGAACTAGTTGATACAGTGATCGTCAAGCATCTTGCATAATCTTAGTTTATGTTTATCAAACAAGTATACAGCATAGACCTACACACGAATATTCTTACATTCATGCATAAATCAAATTTCTTTTTATACAAGATGTACTGTGCACAGATGTACATTGAATAAATGTGCTGCATCATAAACAGTACAAAACATAAGTATACGTACACGCAAGATATCCTGTACACACATGCACAGAATGAATATACAGAACCAAAAACACAAAATAAGCATTTACATCTGCCGAGACACACATTCATATCTAGGCACATGCGGTAACACACAATAATTTTATATGTCACACTATATAGTTTTGATAATTTGCCAGACAGTGTAAACTCTTCACGTATATGTAAAATTGATGTATATATCTATATGTAAATGGTAAGTTGGGTTGTTCCACATCCAGTGTTTATAGTTTTCAGTTTTTAAGTAGATATGTCTATTAGCATAGTGCTTAAATGAAGGTATCTTCAAATACAAATTTTGACACTTGACAACTGAATCATTTTGGTAGTGACTTCCTTTCATGTCTATAGAATCCACATACTTTTTCTTGTTTCTGAAGTTGCTCTTATTACATTATTACATTCACCTGGGTAAAATATCTAGGAGTGCGTGAGATGTGGATTTTTCTTCAAGTATAATGTGCTCTATTTTAGTCTAAACCTAGTTAATATTTAGAATAAAATGCCTTCCTTTTCTGCTAATTGATATAAACTTGATTTGAAAATTCTTTTAATTACTGGTATAGTATATCAGATTTTAACATTCAGCTTGATAGGGAGACTTACTGCGTGAATGGTAATGTTTTAATGCCAGTGCATTGTCACCAGAAATAAACTGTACCTCCATTGAATTATTCTGATCTCACAGGTACTTTTGTGGTCTGACTTTCCATAAAACCTCTCTCTAGATCTGTTTACCTCAAAGAGGGAGGGTAAGGCCTAAAAGATAAACTTGTTGAAACTTGGCCTAGTATTCAGATCCCATGCATTGTCAGCT
This sequence comes from Macrobrachium nipponense, assembly GCF_015104395.2. Lineage (NCBI taxonomy): Eukaryota > Metazoa > Arthropoda > Malacostraca > Decapoda > Palaemonidae > Macrobrachium > Macrobrachium nipponense. The sequence continues at coordinate 23,463,359 of NC_061102.1, forward strand.
TTTCCCCTCATGGTAATTTTTATTAATTTTATCTTAATGTTTTCAGATTGTTCAAGAAATAATTTCTTGATTTCTTTGTGGTTTAAATGAGATTATGTAATAACCTTTTGCAGGAAACTAACTATTTTAGCTACCAACCCCTATGTCAAGATTTAGATTTCCCTTTGTATGCAGCACCTCGCATCATGTCTGGACAGAATTTTTTTTATGTTGATGTTGATCGTAAAATTCTTCAAATCACTAAGAAGACTTGCAAAATGATCACTGGATCTGGTTTAACCCTTCATCAGTCTTAATAGGACATGTATAGGTACTCCATGATTCACATTAATTTACATGCACAGCATATACATACATATTTGCATAAAGACATGAGTATATTATCAACATGAACATGCACTCAAATATAATTGTATTTATTTGCTCATATGCAGACAGTGAGCAGTACTGTATATTGAATGTTTTACTTATACCATATATTTAAAACTAGATTGATATTGTCCAGAAACTTCTGTCCTGTATGTGCTGCAGTTGGCAAACTGTAAAAAGTGTTCTTTTGATCCTATCTGATGATGCCATGTTTAAAAACCTCGCAGAAAAGAATATTTTCGTCACCATTGCCTTCAGTAACCAGCTATGTACTCGTACTTGACGCCGTTCTATAGAAACCTAATTTTTTTCCCATAAGTGGCACCTATTTGGAGCCAACTTGACCATTATTGCTCTTTAGTGCTCCTCGGGAAGCTCTTTTTACCATTAGGCTTAATAGAGATCTTCAACAGACCAACAAGTGCCTCAGTGGCATGGTCGGTATGGTGTTGGCCTGCCACCTCGGTGGCCGCGAGTTCGATTCTCGGCCATTCCATTGAGGAGTTAGAGATGTGTATTTCTGGTGATAGAAGTTCACTCTCGACGTGGTTCGGAAGTCACGTTAAGCCGTTGGTCCCGTTGCTGAATAACCACTGGTTCCATGCAACGTAAAAACACCATACAAACAGTCAACAGACCAACAGATTTTTATGGTTTTAATGTATGTAGTAAGCTACATCTGCTGTAGTATCGTTAATGTTGCTTCCAATTTGATACTGAATATTGTTCGTCTTTTACAGCCGGTAGTTTAATTAGTTTTTGTCATTTCTTTAGCTTTAGCAGGACTGCATGATGTTAATACAATATTGCTGCCTATTATCAATCATGCAGTTGTTTACCACGCTGAAACCTGTTTACTAAAAGTTTCAAGTCATTAATTTATTGACAGACTTCTAAATTGTGAAGAATGCTCCTTGGGTGCCCAAGCGTAAGAAAAAATAAAGGTCAGGGATATCTCGAAAATCCTGACAAGGAACATTTCTGTTTTTAGTATGGACCAATATATAATTATATATAGATATATATATATATATATATATATTTATATATATATATATATGCAAGTAGGAAACAATCCGATAAAACAGATCTGCAGCATGAAGATGATTCCTCACAGTGATGTGCATAGACCTCTAAATACAGCTCGTCCCTAATGGCTACTGCATTCTTAAAAGGAGACTTAATTGCAGTCAATAATTTGCCTATCATCTTCAGATTTCTTCCTAGGCCCACCGCCTCCACCAGCGTCTGACTATTGTCATTGTAATGCCAAGTTCCCTTGTATTGAAACTGCACCGTTTGACAGCCTCTTCCTTTTAGCGCAACTATTGCCCCTCGTTGGCAAAGAATTTCCTCTTGCGAGTTCATTCTTATAAATAAAGGTTTCTTGAGGTTTATAAAACATTTTAAGGTAAACCTTTTCTCTCGGGCAAAAGTTAAGAAAGGTCGTAGTCTCGGGCCCACTTTAATGGATAAATAGCTTGTTGGAAAAGAAACCATCCCCCACCCTTATTCATAAACCCAGTCTCAGAAACTATTACCTTTCAACATAATTGGAAGAGAACATATGCTGATCATAAAACCACTTATAAGTTATACTTAGTGATAGCATATAGTTTACAAACAATCTCTCTCTCGTCTTGAAAAAATGGGTTGTGGACAACGATTGCGATTTTGTAGCAATTGCATCGACATTTACTCTCAGTCAGTGTAGCGACAGTATCTATTTTTGAAATGGAAATTCCGCAGTAGGTTCTAATCAAACCATGCATAGCTTTGTTACCGCTTTTTCTCTAACTCCAAGAAATCATGGCCTTTGTTTTTATTAACTAAATATCTCATTCAAATATTTCATTAGTTTAATAGTTAATGTTTTAACAAAGTTTTCACTTGAATTTCTCAGCTGCCAAGGAGCGTAGTAATTCATTTCAGGTTGCATAGTTTTTCCCATCATCTATCTAGTTACGGATGTTTCAGACTTCATAATTTTAAACTTGTTTGTGAAATAACAGCTATTTTATATCGAGAAGTCACATATGTTAAAGAATATCTTTCCTTCAACTTAACCAGTTTCATATTACAGTCAAGTACTAGACTGTTTCACAGAATACATATTCGTCTAGGTGTGATTTGCACTTTCCTATGTACGAAGGTCACGTGAGATAAGAATAGAGGATATTCACGGCTAATTATTCCTGATATTTTTCCACATTAAAAAGTTTATTATGGATATTGCTAAACTAACTTCCATAACAGTAGGGACTTCGAATTAAGTTCCTCGTATACATTTTGAAAGTTTTGCCCACCGATTATTTCTTTACTGATTTATATCAGACTTTCTTTAGAAACTTGGGAATACCTAGCTCGGGGGTCTTGTGTTATTGTTATGTGAAAGTGGGTTCTTATACTTTGAAACTTAGGTGACTGAAAAGCTCTGTTTGATACAAGAGAGAGAAATCCTGAAGTATTGACATGATTGTACCGTTAAGACCGGAGGTATTTCAGTTTATTAGTTTTACTCAAAAAAAGTATGAAGAACTTTTCATTATTTTCAAGCGATTAAACAAAACTCTGTGAATTTTGTACAAAGCTTGCCATGACAATAATGCTGCTTGCTTAACATGAAACAGGTACCACTTAAAGGTTAATTATGCAAGTACTGAAGAGTACCTTATCAAGAGCATTACCATCATGGCATCTCTGCATATTTCAAGACACTCATTCCAAATTAAAAGTGTTACTTTCCCTCACTCTTGCGTTGTTGTCAAAATGTATCATACATAAATTATTTAACAAGTGAACTATAAATTTCAGTTACTTTAAGGGCCATTTGCAATACTTTTTATGGTTATTAAGTAAATCATTAAGTCATACTGAACGCATGACTTAAGGATAATTTGGTTTTTCTGAAAATATCTTAGGCCAATGAGTCTGTAAGTACTCTCAAATTCTAAGCGTTACCTTAACTGAGATTAGGTATTTTTAACAATGGTGTCTTAGGTATATGAATGAGTGAGTTCGTAGGTATCTTTGAAGGAGAGTAGTTTGACAAGGCTATATTTGGCATATGGATGAATAAACATTCTCAGTTATGTGAACAGTTTATTCGACTTAATGTTATGTTGATAGGTAGAGAAAGGTAGACTTTCTTGGAAGATTAAAATCTCCTTGAGAACTAGTCATTTGTTTTTTTTCTAGGACACACTTGAGTATGTTTGAGACATTTGACACACAAGGTCAGTTCCTTCCTTAGTAGACACATAGCTGTTGGGAGAGTTGCTCCTTAATTGAATACTGGGTTGCGATGCAAGCAAATCACACCTATCTCTTTGCTTGCAAGGTTCTCACAGAGGGACTGATTGTCCATGAACGCTGTAAATTGGGGTAGTTAGGTTAAAGAGGGTGCTGAACAACAAAATGCTAGGATCTGAAAGGGAAGCAATCTAATAACCATTGAGTTTTGTTACACGTAGACTTGGCCTATAGAATGGTTATCAAAAATTAAATATTAAGAGAAGATTTCTGTATAAAATTAGGACCCAAATCAATTCTGAAATTGCCCGTAGTTTCATTGCAAGAGGGTATGTCCTAAGTTGTTTGTGACTCTTAACGTCAGTTATTTGAGAAATTCAGTTATTTAGTCAATTCCAAAGCTAGTGCAACAGTGTCTTGATATATGGAGAATTTTAAGTTACGGTATAGTGGCTTTTTTAGTGTCGAATTATTGCATAGTTAAAAATTTTGTTATTGTTAAAAATTTTACTGTTATAGTTGAAAATGTAACTGTTATTGTTAGAAATTTAACTTTATATTTTGAATAATGGGAAAATTATTGTCATACCAAATTGTAAATTGATTATACAGAAACTTGGTATTTCAGCTTTCTGCTCAGTTCTCACCAAGTACTATATAAGGTTTCATTTAGCTAGAAAGAAAGTACCCATTGCCTTTTTTTAGGTCCTAATGAAACGAAATAAGCTTGAAAACTGCCGAAAATACTGTAGGAGTACCAGAAGAGTTAAGGAAATTATAAATCTGTCCAGTGCTGCCATTGTGATGTAGGTTTGGTAAGCTAAATTTGGAGACCCATAGCTATGCAGATTTTACCCACTGGCCAACTTTTGCAAGAGTCTGGGTAGCAATATTTTTTTGCAATGTTATGTTATAGAAACCGGATATAGGAACCAGATATGGTTGTAATTTGATGTAAGTAGCTTGGACATTGTTCTTATTTCTTCCTCTCAACTTTCCAGTCTGTCTAGACTTATATAATCTGTTCAGTCTCCCTTTAAAGCTGTTACATAGAAACACTAGAATTTTCTCTCTCTCTCTCTCTCTCTCTCTCTCTCTCTCTCTCTCTCTCTCTCTCTCTCTCACATACACACAAACGCACAATTTGTTGACCAATTTCTACATACTTTGCTGTAAAGGAGTCTCTCTCTCTCTCTCTCTCTCTCTCTCTCTCTCTCTCTCTCTCTCTCTCTCTCCACATGTTTTTTTAAAAGCTTAATTTCACACTTCTTGAATTCCCGGCTTATTCACACTACATACTCCAAGGTGCTTTTTCCATCACTCCTAGACACAGGGATTAAATACTTCAATCCTAACTTTCTCACACATAAAAGCTTCCTTTGATCACATTAAATACTCACTCTAAACACACTTAAAACGTTTGTTAGTGTTACGCTTTTCCATAATCACAGATATGACGATAGTAGGGTATGAAATAGGTAGTAGTAGGTGTTTGGGTGCGTAAACAGTGTAATATTTGCTTTAGTACCTAAATTCAAGTGAATTCTATTGTTTTTTGTCATTTTTTTTGCGATTAAGTTAGTCGGTTCATATTTATCTTAACAGTAGAGAAAGGAAGCCTTTCTTTAGCACTTGTACGAAGTGAGAGCTGGAGCAGTTGTCTGTAAAGATTAAATATTAAGCTGCAAACGTCAACGGTTTGAAGAGAATTGTGAATTTTTGGTTATTAATAGACGTAAGCTGAAGTACAGAGATTCCTTATATATATATGTATAGTAGGTATATATACACTGTATGTACACAAAACTGGAAATATTAAAAATAAAAATTTCTCTGAGCCTGCATTGCAGTGCCCCGAAGGAGGGAGAGAGAGAGAGAGAGAGCTCCCTCAGCTCGAGGTAATGAAACCAGCCGGTTGCCAGCTTTGAAGTCGACCCAAATGGCTTAAGAATTAAGGTTCCTAAGCTGACATCTGATTGTCCAGATGGGAGGAAGTCTTGTATATAATTCCCTCGTGCTTTGTAAAATGTTTGTCGATTTTATATGCCATTAGGGAAGAGATGTTAGACCCCCAAATGTCAGAGAATGATGTTAAATACAGTTAAGTCTAAGGTGGACGTGGCCGGGTTATACCACCAAGACAAGCCTAGGCTTACGTTCACTTTCATGGCCATAGTTTCGTACTTAGACAAATGTTTAGGTTGATTTGTAGTGTCTTGTGAAACATTGCGCGAGAATCTGTAGCCTTAAACCACCAGAATTCCGTCCTGAAGTATAATGGTTCCCCGCAAGAAATTTCGCAAGTCCTGTTACCCTATGGATGACTCGTAAGGACATCTGCGGGTGTAAACGTAAAATTTGGCATTCTGTTTTCCGTGTTAGTTGAGATTTCTAGTCTTTAAAAGTTTCTCTAACATCATCATATTAGAAAATGAGTGTTGTTTTGTTTTGTATAATTACACCTCATAGAAAACAGGAGAACAAATAATGAAAGATGATGACGAAGATGAATATATACACACACACACACACACACATATATATATATATATATATTTTTTTTATATATAGATATATAGTATATTATATTATATATAATATATTATATTATGTATTATATATATATATATATATATATTATATATATAATATATTGAATATATGTATATCATTCATTGAATAGAATGGCTTTTTCACTGTTAACCAGCTTTTTTTAAATTGCTTCATATTTTCTAATTATTTTCTTTACTTCTTTGTTCAGGTTACTAATGGACACATAATGGGGTTCTTCCATTTACTCCAGTATTTTTACACGCGACAGCTGTTTCGTCAACCTATACGTATTGACGTTATCAAGCGTACTGATACAAATATGTTGTTTTGATTAAGCTGACCTTGTGTCAGCACGGGCTCTTGCTCACAGAGCAGCCCGTAAAAGATACAAATATGAGCCTACATGCGTTTTGTGACGTCATGAGGACGGAAAGGTAGTACAATTGCCAGATACCTAGTTTTAAGTATTTACAAAAGACTATAGTGAAACATAAAATAAGACAAATAAATAAATATGTTAACAACAGAAATTATATAAAAAGTTGAAAGTAAGTTATTATATACACATTATACATAAATATATATTAATTACATATATGTTTAATTCACTGAATGTCAGTGTGCGCTCCTGTCCGCGTGTGGTGGTTGGGGCGTTGCATGGCGATACTGACTGCTTCTGATATCAATAAACGATTGTAGTTGCCTTCCTTGTGTATTATTTTGGTGTTTGTGAGAAGTTCTAGTAAGGATGGTTTTTTTTATTGTGGGTATCCACAAAGTGCTGATGAATGGCTCCTTGGTTTCTGTGGGCATGCATGCGACGTTTGAGTGTAGTGGTTGTGTGTCCGATATAGCATTTTTGGGGGGACTGACATTGCTCGTCAACACAGACAAACTTGTATACTATATCAGATTCAACCTCTTTCTCCGTCGATGGGGCCGTACTATTTTTTCATTACCAATGAGGCCGTAAGGTTTGGTTTGCAGTAAATTCTTGCTGTTATTTTGTTATATGGCGCTAGGGGGTGGTTCCTCTTCGCAGTATACCAAGGATGGCTTTCCTTTCATCTTCGTGGTGTTTGTTGTATGGTATCTGATGGTATATCACTATTTCTTTGTCTTTGTCTTGTGTGTTGTCCCTTGGGGTCGGGTTATGGAAGCCTCTAATCTCTTTTTGACAACTTGCTGGATCATGTCATCTGGGTATGAATGTTGTATCCGTGAAAAAAATTGGTGCCCTAGAAGTATTAATATATATTACTATATATATATCTATATATATATATATTATATATCTATATATATATATATATATTATATATATATATATCTCGATTGTATTAGCCATTTTGGTCTTGACTTAGTACCAGACAGAATCCTTTACTTTGAGAGCTGAAAATGTTTTACTTCTAAATATTAATTGACAAAGCTATGAATAATTTGTTAAGAAAATCTATGATTTGTATACGACATTGTCAATCTGTCTTCTGTTTTCTCTAAGATTTCTTGTAAGATTTACTCTCGCATCTTCGTACAGAATTTGTGTTGTGTTAAGTCTCGTAAAAGACTGTGCAATATGTATATTTTTGTCATCATTGGGTTCTGTTATTTCAAATAACATATCCTGACCTAATTTATGTACATTTGCTATTGTGATAGGAAGAAAATTCCAATTTTCTAAGCATTATTTACCATGATTTTGAATTTTATTGTGTCACTGCTAGTTTTTATTACTTTACATAATAGTTTTCCTACAAGGTTATTTTTAAGTGTGTTCAGTGTCATTTATGTCCTCCACATGTCTAAAATCGTGTACTATAAAGTATTTAAAATGATAAAGTTTAAAATCGTCTTGAAAGATCAAAAATAATTCTAGAAGATATACAGTTCCAAGATACAAAGTTAAAAGTTATCTTATATAAATTAAGTCTGCTCAAGACATAAAGTTCAAAGTTATGCTAAAAGCCTTAAAGTAAGTCTTGAAGAACATTTTGAAAGTTAAAACTCATCCTGTTTGTCACGTTTATGACAAAACTTTTGATTATCTATGTCAGACATATGGCGTCGTTCTGAAAGGTGGTACCAGCTTGGGGCTCAAACGCCTTCTCGTCTTAGCCTTGGCATTTCATTCGTGTATTTGAAATAAAGAACGATTAAATACCACGATGGCCATGTTTGAAAGCCTGTGTGAGAAACATTAACAAATTTCATAACATCGTCAGTTAATTAGATAAAGTGTCGGATGTTTGTGAGTATTAATCTTAGAGGACTGTTTATTGAAGCCTTTGCGAAAAGGTTAGTGTGTAATAATGTGTGTTTTGATGTACTAGAAAGGTTACTTTAGGCCTAGTACTTTCACCAAATACCTTTCCATTAAGTCATGCTGAGATCCTGAGGCTGTGAGGAATAATAGATTAAAAACAAAAGGTTTTCCCTGTCCTTGATTTAGATTAGGAAACTATATTTAGGTTACATTGCTGATGTGAAGCTTGATTTATATAGAAAGTGATCCCATGAATAGTTTGGTAATAAGGTTCAGATGAATTATGCTATGGAGAAACTAGGCAATTCTTACAGAAAAAGTAGCACATTTTAATACATATTTTTGAATTGTAATGGTTTGGGGGCTTCAGGTGCTGACAGATTTCCTCAAATGTTTTTATACAGAAAAAGTGTTGTATAAGTTGACTGAGCTTTGTGTTAGCTCGTAGAATTGGAGATGCATGTCCCAGATGTGAGAACCTTAAGTAAAGGTGGTAAAGCCCTGTCTGGGCCATTTTGTTGCATAGAGAATAGTTATACGAGATTTTATTTTGGTGCTGTGGATATTTAGATGTATGACCGGTGTAGCTTTTTACATTGCTCCAAAATGTAATGCAGGAGGTATGCTGATTTGTAGTTTAGGATTAAATAAGTCATTTTTTATGATGTTGGTTTCTGGTTTGAGTCCTTACTCATGGTTCTGTTTCAGTGTTATTCCACGAAAGTTAAGTTTTGGAATAATTGAAGGACCGAAGCTTCTCATAGTTTATGATTGGTAAACTTTGGTTTACAGGAAACCTTGATAATGTCTAGTTTTCTACATACACATATAAAAAACGTAGAATTGTCAGCCTAGTGCAGTAGTGGAATCTTCTCATCTCCAAATGTTTTAGACAGAAGCAAAATTCATTCTTGCTGTCTGCTGACGTCTCCTGAATCAGGTGTAACGGTTTTATTCTCTCTCTCTCTGTTGAAAATCATGAAAGGCAGGCAATTGGAAATAATGTTAGAAAATGCATAACTCTTTTGCTTGAATTTATGCATCTTTCTGCAACAAATTTTAAGGTTTGAAGAAGCCTCTCTCTCTCTCTCTCTCTCTCTCTCTCTCTCTCTCTCTCTCTCTCTCTCTCTCTCTCTCTCTCTCTCTCTTGGGCTTATGTAAGTCTGTTGACTCTGTCCATTTGGGTTTTCAGTTGCAGATTTAAAAATAAAAATAAAAAAAAAAGATTCTTAAAGTGTTAGGTTGTTCTTATAAATTGGTTTATGACAAGAGAGTATTGACAGGATTAGTCCAGGGGGGCAGTGGTATTGGACATTTAGATACTGTTTGTGATAGCCTGTAACAATCTAGGACTATGTATTTTGTTCCACGAAGACAGAATCAGGATTCACCATTATTAGCATTGTCTTAATACAGGATACAAAGATTAAAGCACAGGATATGTTTGATGGTGATGGTGTTTGGAACAGGTCCAGGATTCAGGAAAAATTATACTGGTTCAAGATTGATTAGGATTGAGGAAGTCTTTGTTCCTGGTAGATTTTGGTTCAGAGCCTGTTAGTCTGTGGTACTTTTCCCCTTTCTTGGCTATTAGAAAGTGTTTTGTGGTACGTACTTTAATTTTTCTTGATTTCTAGAAAGTGTTATTCTGGGGTACTTGAGCATTTTTTTATTTTTATGGGGTCTGTTAGTCTGTGGCACTTTCACATTTCTTGGTTTGAAGTCTGTTGTGACAATTTTGCCTGTAGGAAGTTTTAGTGTGTTATATTTTCACTTTCAAGAAAGTCAGTCCGAAAATTATCCCGAGAAAGTCTGATTCTTCATGATAACCTACTTTCAGAAAGTTTGCTTTTGATATTTTTTGCATTCAGGTGGTCTATTGGTTTGTAATACCTTTAGGTTTAGATTGTATACAGAGAAGTTTGTGATATTCTCTCTAAAGAAATTCTGTTAGCTGTGACATATTTCGGTTTTAAATTTCTGTTGTTTTCTTCTTTCATGTAGGCTGTTATGGCTTTCAAGATGTCTGGTTTGTGGGTTTTTGCCTCCCAAAAGGTCTTTTAGATTTTCTGTTCCTTTGTGATTCTTATTGGTAGTCTGTTAGTTACTATTATTTTTTTCCTCTTAGAAGTCTTGCTAGTCTGTATTTTTGTATACAGAAAGTCTTAACTTGGGTTTTTATGGGTAGAAAATGTAGTAGTTTGTGACTCCTTATGGCAAGAAAGTTTGTTAAGGAGTTTGTCTGGGCTTTAAGGTCTGTTATTTTGTCTGAGTTCTTTTCTAGTAAGCTAGTTAGTTTGCTGCTTAATGTGCCAAGAAGCATACATTCTCGTTTGGGAGATTGGGAAATCTGTTAGTATGAGAGTTGTTCTCAAATACACTTGTACTAGCGTGCTTAGTAAGTCTAATCGTAATTGTGAATTTTATGCTTAAGAAGTTTTGCTACAAAAAGTGGGTCAGATTTTGGCCTGCAAAGAATGTCTGTTTTTGAGAGGTTTTCCCTCAAATATTTATTGGGGAGGTTTTACCCTGGAAAATGTTAATTGTAGGTGATTTCTGTCTATTGTGTTGGTTCTTGAAAGTTTTTTTTTTTTTTTTTTTTTTTTTTTTGCCTGGAAAATGTTATCAGTTCAGTATAAGTGTTAGTTTGGATGAGGTTTTTTACTGGAAAATATCAGATTTGTGATTTTTTTTTTTTTTTAGCCACGAAAATCTGTTGGTCTGCAAGTTTTCTATGTGTCAACTTACTTTTCATCCTTGCTAAAGGAAGTCTTCTTAGCAAGTATTTTTGCTGTTAAAGTTTTCATTTATTGGCCTAAAAAGTTTGTTGTGCGGGAGGAGTTTTGTTTTATAGGCCTTCAAGTGGAGTTTATAAGCCTGCAAAGATTGCCATTTCAGGAGCCAGAGTTGATTCTACCCAGAAACTGGTGTTGATAGACCTACCAAGTTTGTCATTTTGGGAGTCAGTTGATTTTGCCCAGAAACTGGTGTTGATAGGCCTGCCAAGTTTGTCAGTTTGGGAATCGGAGTTTATTCTGTCCAGAAAGTGGAGACTTTCCTTAAAAGCTTTTTATTTTTACCCCTTGTTTAATAATGCTTCATCTACAGTGCCATTTTTGTATAGAAAGGGTCAGCTCGAATGAGATCTTTGGCTGCAAAGTATGTCAGATTGTAGAATTTTTTTATACCAAGAAAATATAGTTTTTTAGGCGCAGAAGCCGTCAGTTACGGAGTATTTTTTGCCTAATAATACTCACGAGAATAGACGTTTGCATTCCCTTGAAAATTCTGGATATAAAGGGTTACCAATCTGCCAAGAATAAGATTTAAGTCCAACATTTAGATTGTCCTAAAAGCTGACCAAAAAATTAGTTTTTGAAACTTGTAGGTTTGGTTTTAACACATTAAAGGCAGATCGTGAGGTGTAATGCCTAAATTATAAAAAGTAAACTTTCCATGAAGCTTTTCCTAACTAGTACTCATTATTCTTGACTGCAGCAATGATAGCTCTTCCATAAAATGGTCCAAGATGAAACAACAATGGCAATTATTCTGTAGCTCTGCTCTGGCGATCAATACAAAGTTGCAACTCTTGGTACCTTGCAGCCCTGTTCTAGCGTGCGAAACATTTTTTTAGGACATTTTCAGTCAAGTGGCCTTATTCTGATAAGCACAAAGAAGTTATTTTTATTGTTAGTTATTTTGTGAACTATATAAAACTAATTCTTTTTAATGTTCAGTCCTGTTCTGGTGATCAATAGAAAACTGGTCTTCCTAGTCTTGTTAAACTTGGAATCTGGAAGATTTGAGATGGAATCCTAACTTCAAAACACCCGAAGGAATGTTCCCATCAAATCCTAGATTTCCCTCCATAGTTACCTGTTAATGAAGTAAACCTTGGCTCCCTAATCACGTCTTAATATCTGAGGTTATCCCTTAATAAGGTCATTACCTTTCAAGAGGACGATTTCTTGCCCAAATTCCTTATTATTGAAAGGTTATTTTAGCAAATTACCTGTTAATGTGCCTAAGTTTTGTCCTTGATTACATAATTACTAGTTAAGTCTAATCCTGTCCCTAATTACTAGCTAAGTTTTGTCCTTGATTGCATGATTACTCGTTAGGTATAATCCCATCCCTAATTGCTAATTAGTTAGGTCTAATCCTGCCCCTAATTACTAGTTATATCTAATCCTATCCCAAATTCGATATAAATGAAAGGTTATTCTACCAAATTACCAGTTAACGAGCCTAAGCTTTGTCCTTGATTGCATAATTACTAGCTAGGTCTAATCCTATCCCTAATTATACTGACAATGGGATGGAATTTGGTAAGACGTATCACACAGACCCTAAAATTTGGCCCGGTAGTCCACGTGCCCAGTGAAGGCTGACGTTAGTCCGACCTGCTGGGGAAGGAAGAATGGGACAGGAGGATAGTAGCTTTGCACGTCTCCGACCATTTACCCGACTCGATCACTTACATTGAATGGTGTCATTAGGCCTATAAGACGAATCGGTGGCATTTTTGGGTAGGGAAGGGGGGAGTGCCTCAAGGAGCGGTTATTCCACCTGAAGGTGTTTCTGTCACTTGTCTGCTTTTGGGGAGACTGTGTGCGTCTTGGTATAATTAATTGCTTTTGTTGTAACAAGACTTTAGGATGACTTGTAATTTAAAGTAAAATAAAGTTATAGTTTTTCTTTGGTTTATTTGTGAAATTCCTGTAATTATTTTGCTCAGACATCTGAGAATATAAATGAATATTCTATACTTTGAAAGTGAATCTTGCAGATAAAAATATCATGTAAACTGAAAATAGCACCAAATTAAGTAGATATAACCTTTAAAAGTATTGAATTAATGACATGAATTTGAAGTTATTAAGAAATCCAGTTTGAATAATCCATTGGTGCATATCCAGTTATTAGGCCAAAAAATGCAACTGAAATCATTTTAAAGCTAAATCTTTAATTAAAAAATGTAAAGCAGCAGATACATGATCTTTGAGAGACTGAAACTAATCAGCATAAAATGTTGTATAAATATAAAAATGATGTGGCGGTATATTTCTCTGATTCAAAATAAGTGCCCCCATAATTAAACATTGTAGGTATAATTAAATTCACATGAAAAGTTTAGCCAGGCAAAGGTATTTGAAGGAAGGAAAACTAATGATAAAAATATGAATTCAAAACTGATCATATCAGTTTTAAAAGTTTGAGCTGAATGAGACTAACTTGAAAAACAATGAATTTGCAATTACACATACTATAGAGTATTTCTACCTCGGATAGGAGCTTATGGTCAGACATGTTTCAGCTTTTTGCTGTCAGATTTGACAACAAAATGGCAATATTTTTGGTAGATTGAAGTCTATCATGTTCATTATCATGACCAGACTTCAATTTGGCCGCAATTATTGGCATTTTGATATAAAACTTTGTCAAAATGCTGAAAAATATGTCCGGTTAACAAGCTGTCAGACTTAAAATGTAGTACAAAGTTTCTCTTCATAAGAATTAATTCATTTTATATATAAATACCTCTGAAAATTAGGTTGAATTAGCCTTATCAATTAATATTTACTAGTAAAGGAATATTCTCAGCTCTCAAAGTCAAGGATTCTGTCAGGTGATAGATAAGTCAATGTTTGGTGGTTAATATGTTCAAGATATATTTATCATCGTTACCGTTTCTCCTTATTTGTTTTCGTGTTTTCTATGAAGTGTAATTATACCAATAACACTCGTTTTCTACTGCGAAGACGAGAGAAAAACTTAAAAAAACTAGAAATATCGACTAAAACGGAAAACAGCATGTGCGTTTTATATCCGTAGAGTTCTTCACAAGTCATCCATTGAGAAATTGACTTTGGAAATTTTTAGGGGGTGGGACATAGTACTACTTCAGGACGAAAGCCTGGCTGTTTAAGTCATGTTTTATGAGACACTACAGGTCAACCAAAACATTTGCCTGAGTAAGAAACTACAGCCATGAGAGTAAACTTAAGTCTAGGCTTGTCTTGCTGTATAGCCTTGCCACGCCAACCTTAGGCTTACTGTACTTCACATCAGTCATTGACATTTGCGAGTCTAACATATCTCCCCTTGTGACAGAAAACTGGAAGACGTCTTGAAGAGCACCAGGGAAGTATATGAGACTTCTTCCCAAATGGCCAATCAGCTGTCAGCTTAGGAAACTTAATTATTAAGCCCTTTGGGTCGGCTTCAAAGTTGGTAACCGACTGGCTTCATTACCTCCAGCTGAGGGAGCACTCTCTCTCCCTCCTTCGGGATACTATTGCAATGCTGGCTCAGAGTATATATATATATATATTTCACGGGTTTAAATAAATGTCAGATTGTCTCATGGTCTTTATTTAATCTTTAAAAATTGCCTAAAATACTGATGTCATAAGCATGACGTCACTTTAAAAGGATGTCTTGTCTGACTTCATATGAACAGATACACCCTTACCTGCATACAGTAACGACAAAACCGAGTCACCTTTTGTAGTGACGTAATTACTATTCCAAATCATACTCAGCCTATGTATGACGTCACTGATGGACCATTTCAGCGCTATCAATGAAAACTATGGAATTAGTGAAGTCAGGCGGCCACGTTACTCGTCATTTACGTTCGATAAATAAGACTTCAACGATTGACATGGCAGTTTTTTTCTTTTTTGCATGAATATTTATTAATGTGTGTGTATATTTTATATATTATATATATATATATATATATATATTGTGATATATGAATAGATATATAATAATATCATAATATATATATATATCTATATATATTATATATATATATATATATATATATATATATATATATTATATATTATAGTATGTATAGTTTTAAAAATAACAAGTGACAACTTTCACATTCCCCAGACTTACTATTTGCTGTTGGACCAGATTTTGAGTGTTCGAGAGAGAGAATAACCTAAAATGCCATTTTCTATTGATAATTTTTCTACTCTAGAAGAAAATGTAAAAAAGTAGTTTAATGGTAAACTATAGTAATCTTGTCTGCCCCGAGACTAAATTTCAGAAATCAAATAAAATCACTTTGAAGATAAAAGATATCGATATTATTATATGACGAACGGCGTTGCTAGTAATGCAAAGAAAATTTCTGATTCCTATTCATACTAAAAAGAGGGCATTACATGCTATTAATACCAATAAAGATAATTTTTTAAAATCAAGTAACGTTTCCTCAAAGACATCTCTATTGAGTGCTATGACAATCCTACCATAACGTTTAGTTGTTTGAAGGCGGAGTATTATATATTGTTTTAGCAAGACCACGAATAAATCCTGCATCGAAATATATGATAATTATTATTAAGGGAGTTCTATATATCTAAAATTGAACCATGATCTTATCAAGGGAACTTTCTGGAGAATGAGCGAAGTTCTCAACAAAGGGACCAAGTTCTTCGTTCTGGTAGCAAATAATGGCTGTTGCTCATCCTTGTCCGGAGAGGATGCAGGATTACCAACATCCACCGAGGCTTTAACACGCAATTAAGGGCAAAGGACGAACGCTAGTCTTTACGAGAATGAATGCATTGAAGACTTTAATTGATTCCCATAAGGATTACTTTGTCATTTTCGATCCAAAAATTAGCAAATGACGTAGAGAATGCTGAAAACCTCTGGTTTCGCATTGTGAATCCTTTCAATTCTGTTCAAGAAGTCTCCTGATGTTTGGTGTGGGCGTGGTTCTTTATAGCCCCCTCCTGGGCGTGGTAGGAGAGTCTCTTAGATAGGTGCATGCTGGTCATACCAAAGGTGGGCATAAGTAACGTGGTTGCATCTGGAGCGAAGGAAATCGGCATGTTGTCATCTTGTGCCTGCATAGACAACGCCTCCTTTACACCTGGGTGGCTGTGCGTTGAAGGAAGGCTTGTAGTAATTGTAATTTAATTCAGATGTTATTCATTACACATTCTTAAGGTAACTGTAATTGTAATTTTTCATAGAAATTTCTGTTTAATGTTAATTCTAATTGTAACTGAAATTTGCTAAACGGAAAGTGATGTCAGACTACAGATGACGTCTCATACTGAATTATTTCTTGGAAATCAATAAAAATCTAAACATTTCCTTAATTTTTCCTGATTTATGTGGCACCAGACAGCATAAATTAGCCATATTAAGATGTCAACATAGTTAAAATGACCGCCTTTGCTCTCTGACAACTGAAAAATGAGGAGCTGAGTATAAATGGGGAGGAGCTTAGTGATAGAAAACGATCAAGCAAATATCCTCGGGGACTATGGTATCAGAACACAAAGGGAGATATGTGCCAATAGACCAGACGTGACATTGATTGACAACATTAAGAAGAAAGTATCACTCATTGATGTCGCAATAACATGGGACACCAGTATAGAAAGGAAAAGATTGAAAAATGTCAGGAGAGAGAGAGAGAGTTTATCTGTAAAAACTGAAATGTAAATATATACACTGATCTTCACCCTGCATGTGAAAATGGCCTCCATAGGCTCTCTATTAGCCTGTTTAAGTGTAGTGTCAAGGAATAGGCAGAATCCAGACTTCGAATCAAAATATAAACGTGAAAAACTCTACGGGTTCTACAACGAATGTTTAACTACAGCCCATGACATCTTTGAAAAACTTTGACTTTCATAATCAACTATTTTAGACATGCCAACCTTCGGTGCGATATTCAGCAATTCAAGCAATAATGAGAAAATCATAATTATGAAAATATATATACATAAAATTACTGCAGGTGAGGCAGCAATTACTTTAAATTTAACACAGGAATGTGAAGACCCACAAGGAAGGCTACCCTCTATGCCCGATCATCAGCCAAATGCTCGCCCCCGACTTACGCCTTGGCCAAACGCCTTAATAAAATTCTTACTCCCTATATCCCCTCCAGGTGCTGCCTCACGTCATTGGTGGAATTTTTGGAGAAGATCCGTGACTCCTCCGGTGCGGGAACCATGGCATCCTTAGATGTCGAGTCCCCATTCACCAACATCCCAGTCGACGAGACGATAGGGATCATCATGGAGCGGGTATATAGGAATCCTGACATGAGACCCCCGAACATCCCAGAAGACTCATTAAGAACCCTGCTGGATATCTACACGAAGAGAGCCCCTTTCACCACCCACCAAGGACAGATGTACCGCCAGAAGGATGGTGTAGCGATTAGGTCCCCCTTAGGAGTCCTCTTTGCTAACTTCTACATGGGAGAAGTGGAAGAAAGGGTCTTCCTTCAACACAGATGTCCCCGCACATAAAGACGCTATATAGATGACATCTTCGTACAGGCCAACTCCGAGGATGAGGTAGAAGCCCTTCGACAGCAGTTCCTGTGTCACAGTGCACTCAACTCTTCACTATCGAGTGCAGCAGCAACAATCGGCTCCCCTTCCTCGACGTCCTTGTTACGAAGACGGATCAGAATCTAACTACGAAAGTCTACACCACAGCTACGAACCTTGGACTATGTCTAAATGGAGATAGCAAGTGTTCTGCGCGGTTCAAGACTACCACTGTCAGGGCCTTCATCAGGAGGGCCCTCTTGCACTGTTCAACGTGACAGGATACGCATCTCGAACTTGACCGAGCATCCGAGATGCTGATCAACAATGGGTACTCAAATAAACTCGTAACCCGAGAAATATGAGCCACCCTCGACAAATGGTGCAAGACGGAGGAAGAGAAAAGGAACATTCCAACCCTGGAGGATATAAAACTTTTCTACAAAGCCTTCATGCACCACCAGTACAAGGATGACGGAACAGCCATCAAGAAAATAATAGAGGAACACGTCTGCCCTATAGAGGAGGGGAAGAGAGTGTCCCTAATTATTTATTACAAGAATCTGCGTACAAAGGACCTCCTGATGAATAAAAACCCTTCCCCCGCCCGTAGGAGACCCCTTAAAGCAGTCCAACGTCGTCTACCGATATGTATGCCCCGCCCAAGGATGCCCTGTGATTTACATTGGTATGACGACGATCTCCCTTTCTAAAAGCATCTCCTGCCTCGCCCAAGAGAGAGCCATTAGGCAGCACACCCTTACACACCAGCAGAACATCATGAGAGACGACATCATCAGGAATGTCAAAATCATCGGGAGAGCCCCTGACCCACGACGTCTGCCCCTCCTAGAAGCACTTTTTATTCTTCAACAAAAGCCTCCCCTCAACACCACTCAAGAAGCATTCCTGATACCAACGTGTGTGAGGAGGACTACGCTAGTCCCGCAGCCCGGACCATTGAGATACAACAAACGAGATACCGACTGTAACCCCTACTGGTATTTAGGAGTAGACTTGTAAACTGTGAAACTGACCGTCTGCCGAAAATATATGGGTGACTTACTTAACAAGCACCACTAATTGCTCGTTAGATTTTGGGTCTAGATCCAGTATATGAGAGACCAGATGAAACTAATATATAATATATCTGCAGACTCTACTGATTATAGAATGACTAGTGACAGACATTTTGGAGGGTGGGTTCCCCCTGACAGACGCACTGAAAAGGGGGTGTTAATTCGATCTAGATCCAACTTAGGAGATACCGAGTAAAATTTACACTACAATAGCACTGCACATCCTAGAATACTGTGGTGGTAATGACAGACATTTTAGTGGGTAGTTACCCCCTGACAGACACCCCACAACGAGTTGGGGGAAGTGGGAAAGGGAGGGGGAGACAGGATCTCCATCCAACATCGGAGATACCAAGTAAAATTTGTACTACAATAGCACTGCACTTCCTAGAATGCTGTGATGGTAATAACAGGCTTTTTAGTGGGTGTTTACCCCCTGACAGACACCCCACAATGAGTGGGGAGGGGGAGACAGGAACTGCATCCAACATTGGAGATACCAGGTAAAATTTGTACTACAATTGCAATGCACATCCTAGAATGCTGTGATGGTAATGACAGACATTTTAGTGGGTGGTTTCCCCCTGACAGTCACACCCTAACAGGTGGGCAGGTGGAAAAGCAAGCCCTGATAATGAATGTCTAGATTAGTATAGTGGGATACTATTGACCCGTATTATACATTATCGTGATATATTTAATAAATATTTTTTTCCTTTCGCAGTGTTTCCCAACCTTTGGCACTTTGAGGAACCCCTGAGACAATTTTCCTCATCCCAAGGAACCCCAATACACACACACACATATACATATATTTATATATATATATATATATATATATTATATAATATCTATATATATATATACCTAATATATATATATATATATATATGTATATATATATATATATATTGTAAGCATTTGTATTAATTACCTTTAGTAAAACAGAGGGGAAAAAATCTCGCACGATAAAATAAATTATAGGACTACGATTTCTCACGCCATGTTTAACGAAAAATATATACTTATAAATAACAAATAATTAAATAAAACACGAATTCTTACGGAACACCTGGCGATCGTTCACGGAACCCTAAGGTTCCGCGGAACCCCGGTTGACGATGGCTGATCTAACACAAAAATTATTCATTTGTTTCATATAAATAACAGTCATCTGTAGGCCCATAATAATTCAGTCATATTATTATTTTGTCAAACAAGCAATTGACTTCAATTATAGTGGGGGAGCCCGGGGCTAGTTGGCTACAGGGGTAAGTTGGCACACTCAAAATGACTTTAAAGTTTACCATTAGATGACTCTAATACATATACTGTGTAATTGCCGCGTGGTTCCTCAATTACCAGCAAAATTCTATATGAGAATTTTTTATTTTGATGGTAGTAAGTAAATATTTTAATCTTTCTGTTATTTGCTATTACATCTATACATTCATAAAGTTTATTTTTCAATTACAGCATAGTTTTCCTTATGGTTTAAAGATTCTATACCATTAAAATTATTAGTTCAAGGCTTCTTGGTGTGGACTGGTAAGCGTTTTTGTACCAAATGGTAGGGATGAGGCAAGTTGGCTCAAAATAAATGGGACAAGTGCAGACTTGCTTCACGTCATTTGATAACAATAGTAAGCCTATTTATTTATATAATTTACGTTTTGTTTCTGTATTTTTGGAAGGATAATGAGATTAGTGTCCTATTATTTCCTCTACATTGTTCTCACAAGTTGCAGCCCCTGGATTTTAGTGTATATAGACATCTGAAGAAATGTGTTAACAGGGCATGTGATTCGTGGATGACTGGTAATCCAGGATCAAGTATGCCCATCTGTGACATTCCTGGTAAAGTTTCCTCGGCTTTACCTCTAGCTGTCACTTATTCTGATGTTTTCAATTGGTTTAGGATTGATTGAATTTCAACTTTGAATTACAGACTATTTCAAGATTTTGATTTTACGGTTGGTTATGTAACAGACTGAGAGAAGTCCGAAAAGACACATGGGCTTCGGATCAGTCATCAGCGTGATACAGAGTTTAAGAACTGCTCCTGTTGATCCAGAAGAAAGTTCAGCTGAAGAGAGCCTGTGTTGGTAAGCCAGGAGAAGTGTGGGTCCAGTGCAGGGCATGTAACATGTGGGAGCATGAAGACTATGACGAAGATTTATTTCACACCTGCCACAATTACAACTAGATGATCTGAAGTAATACTAATGCCTTATATTTTGTATTTTGGAAATTCAGAGGGTATTTTTGCTATTTGATTTGAAAGCAATGTAGTAATTTTCTTTTAATTATCAATGTGCCAACTTACCCCATAATGTGTGCCAACTTACCCCGTGGGGCAAGTTAGCACGAAAAGTTATTTTTTTCTAAAGCTTATTGTTATCTTTTGTTGAAAGCAAACAACAATTATTTTGCTCATGATAAAGACGAATGTTAATATTTTTCAATGGTGGCAAGAATTTTGCAAAAATGTTTGTTTTATATTCGCAATAACCAAAATTGTAAAAAGTGTGCCAACTAGCCCCGGTCTCCCCTACTCGCTTTAGCTTTGTTTACGAGATGAAAATTAATGTAGCGGTGGTTGGAAGACTGGCACTATAAAGTAGCATATAAGTTCTTATCATTATTAGAGTTATTGCTGTAAAATGTCTATGTACATAACATTTGTTAAATAGAGTTATGCGCCCATTAAATAGATAGTAATACATATACGCTATAGTCAGGGTACAGATCTTAATAATTGCGCTATAGCGAACTCGGTTTGTTTTATCGAAGCAGGACTACCTTCTTTTGGTTTCAACTGACTTTTATGCTAATGAAATCATAGATACATTTTTGTATTATCAGTTTTATGAATGAATATTCTTGTTACTACAATCGATTTTTTTCGGCTGGTGTAAAATTCGTCAGATATAATACGCCTGGCTGAGGAAGGACACAGAGGATCTCTGTTTTTTAAACAATCTCTCTACACACCTAGTTATTTCGAACATTTCCATTCTCTCAAGAAGATTATGAATAAATATAAGACCAAAGAAATAATCACCTAGCATTAATGAAAAGAAAACAAGAGAAATGAAAAATTAGTGTGATTGTCAATTTTTTCTATCGTTAATGTTTAATGAGTCAGTGTTTAGCGAATTGTTAGGGTTTAGTGAGTAAGCGTTTAGTGAATGTTTATGAGTAAGTGTTTGATGAATGTTTAGGGTTTAGTGACTGTTTAATGTGTCAGTATTCAGTGAATATTTACTGAGTCTTTAGGGTTTAGTGAATGTTTTGTGAATGTTATTGAATGTTTATTGTGTAAGTGTTCAGTGAATGTTTTGTCAAGACCCTTTGCATCCATAGAAGTTTTGGAATCTTTTTCCTTATACAACTCTATTATAGCAAGTAGAATTCTCTCCAGTTGCTATTCTACAGCTTTCACGGCCTCCCATCTACAGGATCAGCGTGTCTCACTTTAGAGACTTCAATTTGATGTATGGACTTTATGGTGTTAGGTCAGTATCTGGAATGTGTACAGAACGGAGAACATTCTCTCGCTTAGGTGTATTAAAGAAGTTGTGGACGGACTGGACAACTCCAACAGCATGCCTGTTGACAGTATTTTCCTGCAATGTATCCTGTAGTGCAAGGTTGATTAAGTGCCCACAACAGTGGACATAGATGGCCTTGGGTGCAACCTCTTGCACTCTTGTAGCTACACATTTCTCTTTGCTACTCATGCTAGATGCCCCATCATAGCACTGGCCAACTACATCCTCAATTCTCAGCTCCATGTTGTGAAGTACATCCAATACCAGTTGGAAGACTGCCTTTCCCTTTACAGACTTTACTTCATGGAAGACTCTAGGGTCTCTCTCTCTCTCTCCTGCACGACATATTTGTTCATAATATTAGCTTCTAACATATTCTATAATTATCATACATATTACTTATATATACTCTCAATTGTAATGGTAATTCACATGCGATTATTTATCATTTGGTTACAAATACAGGTTTGTATTTCTTTTTATTCTTATACTTATTTAAAAAAAAGCTTTCCCGAATGCCCAAATATTTCAACCATTTGCCCGACAAGTTTATTTCTACTTTTATTCATTTTTTTATTTATTATTATTTTTTATATAAAATAAAAAAAAATTCCTTCCCCCAATGCCCGAATATTTCGATCGGTTTGCCCGAACTTTAGCCGATTCCCCGACCCAAAGGGGCAATTGCCCCCTACCCTGCCCCCCTGGATATATAGAACTCCCTTAATAATAGTTATCATATATATCGATGCAGGATTTATTCGAGGTCTTGCTAAAATAACATAATAGTTCCGCCTTCAAATAACCAAACGTCATGGTAGGATTGCCATAGCACTCAATAGAGATGTCTTTAACCGTACATTCACTCGATAAAAAATATTATCTTTAGTATTATTGGTATTCCTAGCCCGTAATGCCCTTTATTTAGTATGAATATGAAGCAGAAATCTTCTTTGCATTACTAGCAACGTCTTTCGTCATATAATATTATCAATATCTTTTATCTTCAAAGTGATTTTATTTGATTTCTAAATTTAGTCGCAGGACAGACAAGATTACTATAGTTTACCATTAATCTACTTTTTTACGTTTTTTCTTGAAGTGGAAAAATTGTCTTTATAAAAATTGTGTTATTTTAGGAAATTGGATAACTAGAGAAAAATTGAGTCTCTCTCTCTCTCAGAGGTCCCGGTAATTAGTCTTTGACCTAAAGTCTGCGTATATGCTATTTCGACACTCGAGTCTCGATAGCCATTTCTCTCTCTCTCTCTCTCTCTCTCTCTCTCTCTCTCTCTCTCTCTCTCTCTCTCTCTCTCTCAGACATAGGCGTACCGGCCAGGGGAGCAGGGGGGCAAACTTGTCGGACAAATGGTTGAGATATTTGGGGATTCGGGAAAGCTTTTTTTAATAAGCATAGGAATAAAAATAAATATAAACCTGTCTGTGACATATAATAAATAATCGCATGTGAATTACCATTACATTTGAGAGTATATATAAGTAATATGTATGAGTTATAGACTATTAGGTGCCGATGCTTTTATTATAATTTTCTGTTAGACATCGTATTTCTTTCATTTTGAAATCTTTATCATTATTTATCTATCATCGGCTACAGCTAGTGTACAGTAATATAAGATATACTATAGCCATGATTTCCATAGCATTATTACCAGATAATTTGGTTAGGCAACACAATTAGTAATGAATATAAAGGTACAAATAAGTACAAGATAAAGAATAATGTAATAAGGAACGGTAATCAGTAGGGAAACTGTAATATTAGAAACTGAATACATATCATTCTAATGAGAAGTCAATGTTACGGTCAGCATAGTACCATACGTCAATGTTCTTATGCATTCTGGCTATACTGCTACTGCTAGCGAAACAGGATGCACAGCAGCCAGCAGGCAGACAGTTGATACTCCTGTGACTCCTCTCTCGGCACTCCTTATCTAATTATTTTTATGCGAGTAATATATATATATATATATATATATATATATATATATATATTATCTATATATATATATATATATATATATATATTGTATGGTACGAAAAAGAAGTGTTTCAGTCTTCTAACTTTTGATAAAACATTTATAGATATGGAAAATGACTCGGTGTGTCCAGGGGAATAGATCAGAATTTTAACACTTTAAAAGAAGGATTATGAGTCAGCGCAAACAAGAGTACTACTATGGAACGCTGCTGACGAAATTGAAGGAAGTTATTATGGCAACAAGGACACATGTGATATCTCTGAAAGATGAAAATTAGGTCGCTTCGACCCTTGGATGAAAACTGGGAAATATAACAAGAAAAACATAGAAAAATGTAATATATATATATATATATATATATATATATATATATATATATATAATATATATAATATATACATTGTTTTTCACTCTCCTTCGCCATTCTTCTTCTTTGATGTAACAAACCGTCTCCGATGCCGTCTCCATATGCATCGTCAGTCTGGGATTGGTCGAGGCCTCTAAGTTAACCCCATTGCAGGATTTAACCCACCTACCATTTGGTACTGTTGCGCTCTTATTAAAATGACTTCTGTGCTCTCGTTTCAGAGTTATCTCTCTTATTCTCTGCTCCAAAAGATCTACCAATCTATTTACAGTTTTCTCATTATCTGTGTCCTTCATTTTACGTACAATGTGTATTTTGTTCATACACCCATGTTTTACATATCTCGTGCTTGTCACAACCTAATTATTCTCTCGATACATCTTACTTAATTCCTACCATATGTATCTACTGCCTCTCGCATTATAAGGCAACACACGGACACGTTTATTTACTTTGCAATACCAGTGATTTCATTTTACCCTCTCTACTTATTGGCGTTATTTGTCGTCCGTTTCTTATACTGCTTTCCTTTTCATTTCTCCAAATCTATGCCAGTACTTACAAGCCGTCCCCTACCGACGTCTACCTATCATACTAATTACATAGCATTTTTCTTCCTTTTGCTCGTGACAATGAATTAACTAGTCTTCCGGAGGAGTGAGGACATAGAATGGCCCCTGTAAGTGAATGCGTATCATTACTATTCGTGCTTCTTTTCCATTGTCCTGTTTTCCTACCCAATCCGTATTCCCACCTTTTCTCCCTTTGTTGTCATTCCCACTTACTTCTTCCTTTTCCTCTTTCATTTTAATTTTGTAATTATCTCCCCTTGTTTGTATGGTGTTTTTACGTTGCATGGAACCAGTGGTTATTTAGCATCGGGACCAACGGCTTTACGCGACTTCCGAACCACGTCAAGAGTGAACTTTTATCACCAGAAATACACATTTCTCACACCTCACTGGAATGCCAGAGAATCGAACTCGCGGTGGTGCGCCAACACCATACCAACCACGCCACTGAAGCGCTATGTGCTTTTCCTCTTTAATTTTGTGTGATTCTCTTAATTGTCTATCAAGTTATTGAAGTTTTTGTTTGTTCTTTGGTTATTAGTCATATCGTCCAGTATAGATATAATCGTTTTCTTATACTTTTTACATTTCTCTTGAAGATTTTCACCTTCTTTGCCAAGTGCCTGTTGGCTTCCCGTCACTACTTCTTGTTCAGCTAGCATGTTCTAAACATATAGTAGCTTTCCCTGTTTTTTCAGCTATCTACCCAAAACTTATCTGGTAACTGTTCTATAAATGTACCTCTCATAACCTATTTGTCTACTTCTATTATATTCTTGGCATATGCATCACTATCACTATCTTCTACATATTTATTTACTATTCCTCGGCACTCTATAGAAGCAGACTAGTCCTGATATCTTACAAGTAAATTCTATGGCACAGAAGTTACTTGCAAAATATCAGGACTGGTCTGGTTTTGTTGAGTGCTGAGGAATAGAAAATATGTGGAAGATAGTGATGCAAATGTTCTATGTAACAAAGTTGTGGCATGCTAAACTTGTCCACCAATCACACATGTTACATGATACATGATGCACTGTCTCCTATACATACGTATATTACACTAAGCAGAAAATTTCATCTAACCTAAGCGTAACTCCTCCTATGGCTGTCCCCTTGCTCAGCTCCTCCAGTTTAACTATAGTAAATTCACATCAACTGTGCATTTGATATCTAGGCCAGTCCCTTACGACGCTCCTGATTGGTTGTTGATAAGCCATTCACAGGGCTGGAAACTCTCAATCTCTCGAGAGAGTTCACATGGGTAGGATCTATGTTCCACTTCTCCTTTCAAATGTACCCCTCGGGAGAGGTGGAACATACATCCTACCCATGTGAACTCTCAAGAATGACTGAGTTTCCAGCCGTGACTGGCTTATCAACAGCCAATCAGGAGCGTCGTAAGGGACTGGCCTAGATCTCGGATGCACGGTTGATGTGAATCTACTATATTTCCTTGTTAAAGCTGAGCGCTTTTCTTTAACAATGACGAAGATTAATTTTTAAAGTACCATGGTGTTTTTGAAAAGCATTTCGCAGTTTCCATTTGTAAACGAACTATGCACGCTACATTGTGACGTCCCAATGCCCTAAACCATTTTATTTTTCACTACGTCAGCCTATGCTGAGTTTCACACTATGTCGTACGTAAATGTGACACGATATCGGACCTACATGCGACTAGCAGTCGACTATTATCTCTAATGTACCTTTTCACACTATGTCGGTCCGGCACCGCATTACAGCCGACAGCCCCACCGGCCATGTCCGGTGCTGCACCCAGACGCGATTGCAGTTGGCCATTGCCTTCAATACGTGTCTTCACACTATGCGATTTTTTCTTGCATATACGTGCGACAGCAGTAGACTTCCACTGCTTCTGGTGATAGGGTGCATTGGGTATTGAAAACATTTGAGGGATATAAATAGTGTTATTCCCGTTGCTGAATAACCACTGGTTCCATGCAACGAAAAAACACCATACAATAATATTAATAACAATAGTGTTATTCGTAAATAAGAAAGAACTACAGGTATGGATAGCTCAAGTATAAACTACTGAGAAATTATTTACTAAATGATTTGCTGTTTTTTCATTTAGGTTACATATACGTTTTGATACTGAAATTATTAGAAGGTTATCGGTAGATTATTGATATAAAAGAGGACTAAAAGCTTTTGATTTCGATATATATGATTTTTTGAGAAGTTTTTATAGATAACACTTACGTTTTATTTACATTAATTAATGAAACAGAGAGAGATATGGATTTTTTTTATATCAAAGTAAAAGATTTTAGTTTTTTATATAGATATATCAGTTTATACTTTTGGTAAATAGAGATGTTTCAGCTAACACTAGTTGTCTTCATTTCTCCTTTTTAATTCCTATATGGAAAAGCAAATTTACAAGGAAAAGTCCATGTTATTTCCTCTTACCTGATGGTAACTGCCAGTTGTTGTGCTGGCGAAATATCATCTCTGAATGTCGTATTTCTTTTAGCAACTGGTCATGTAGACGTGACAAGAGTTCCTCAAAGGTTGTTTTAGACATTCTGAAGTAATTGAAATATTTATCATTATCTCTCTTCAGCTTCTCGAAAATTGTGGCCTTAGTGTATTCAAAGGGTGTACCCAGTGAATTCTAGGTTTTCTCTTCTTTTTTCTCAAATGTAATGAATAAAGACAACAATTTTCTCCTCCTGTCCATCTAGTCACCACTACAGGCTGAGAGCAGACTGCAAGCGCTTGTCAAAAATTGGATCACTTTGTACGGCAGTCGGACAAACGTACGATTTGCGCAATTTTGTGTCCGACAAGAATCGCATTGTGTGAAAGGGCCCTAAGCTAAAAGACATTAAAGGGTCTTTGCAGAAGCTTAATATGTCTATCCTGAAACAACTTTAAACTCTGGACTCGCTTAAGTTAAACTTGATTAAGTGTCCCTGCCTATTACTTCATCACGGCGCGCGCAGGGTTAGCGTCATAGTGGTTAGCGTTCTCTGACAGGAAGTTGATCGGCACAATAATTGTGTTAATAGGCTATTAAGTGACGTTAGGGAAGATCTTCAATAAGTTCTAGCCACTTGTCATTTTTTGGTTTGTATGGTGCTTTTACGTTGCATGGAACCAGTGGTTATTCAGCAACGGGACCAACGGCTTTACTTGACTTCCGAACCACGTCGAGAGTGAACTTCTATCACCAGAAATCCACATCTCTCACTCCTCAATGGAATGGCCGAGAATCAAACCAGCGACCACCGAGGTGAGACGCTAATACCATACCAACCACGCCGCTGAGGCGCTTTAGCCACTTGTCATGGCATTAATTAAGGTGATTTAATCCACTATATTACCAAAAAAACAGTCCTTACGTTGGGAAAGACTTTGTTTAGTATGCATACGATCAGCTTATAATCAAATACAAGAATACTGTAGTCTGTTCACACAATAGCTGAAAATACAAGATAACCCGTAAAACACTTAATGTGCCATTGCTGGGGTCATTTGGCGTAATCAAAATGACAATTTTTTTAATAATTTGTATTTTTCCTAATTACACAAACCCGATGTCTTTACATGTTAATATTCTGCGATGAAGCATATTTTTATGTATAGACCGAGGGTTTTTATGTTTTGTAGGAACAAACATGCTGTAATGATATGATACGATATCATACCATTTGCAAAAATTTGCCTATTCTCTTTTGCAAAATTACTTTTGGATTACAAAGCAAGTATAATTGGTGCTTAAAGATTGAGGATTCTATTTCTCCTCCAAACGTCACCTAGTTGTTAATCCCATTTATTGTCTAATCAGAAAGGTATTTCATTCAAAATTTTCAGTTTGAATTATAAGTTTTCCCTTTGTTCGAGCGTCTACGAAACACAGCATTGTGGGTTAGAAATGATACCTCTGGATTATTTTTGTATTTTTCATGAAGGAATGAAGGAGGGTATGATGTATTGAAATGTTACTGTTTCTATTACTGAGAAACAATGCTTTTGTAATTGTCTACTGTGTACATTGTGTATGTTTGTAAGCCAGAAGAGTAGAATAAATCTTAAAAGATCGACGCCTAATTTGAGTCTCCCTCCATGCATGCAGCTACAAACCACATACATTACAGAGGGGAGATCTGCAAGTCACTTAATTACTCCACCTTCAAATTACTACACCGTATTCCTTTAACCTTTCTTGCGAATCTTGCGAAAGCTTCTCCTTTTAAGATCAATCACGGGATGGAACTTGTTGATCATTTTCCTGAGCTTTTTTCAAATGCTCACTTTTGTAATCCCCATCAACTTCCTTCATTACCACATTTTGAGCATTTAACTTTGCTCCTGTAGAGCCTCTTTCGAGACTTCTCCTCCATGCCAGAAGCCTAAAAACTATTACTGGAATTTTAGTCTCGCATAATTACAAATATAATCAATATAACATGGATTAATATGAGAATATACACTTATAGATATGTATGATAAAGTAGGTGTAGTTGTGTACGAAAATCACACTTAATTACACAGTGTGACATGGATATATAGCCTGTGCCTAAAAAAATGTTGTGGTTTATCCGTCGAAGAATCTTTGAAAAAAAAATCTGCAGGGGCCAAAAAAAAGGCATAAAACATGGGGAGAGAAACAAACATTTTGTAAACTCATATACAGATTATTTATTAACAGAAGCTATTCTCAAGTGAATATATGCATGGAGAAGAAACCAGACTAACATTAGTAGCGAGAAAACCTGAATTTGTGATTGTAGGGTTTAATTTTTAATTTAATTGATTCTCAACCTCAATCGTAAAGTTTTGCATCAAGGGAATTTCCACTGGGGGTGGGGGGGCGGTCATTGGTGGCCAAGTATTTGACAGGAGGGACCCGGGCCCCGCCCCTGCACCCCCATAGTGACGTCCTTGATGCTTTATTTTTAGCAATATCAGTTCAATGGATAAAGCACCGCCCGATTGCCTCATCTCTGTGGTGACATTGTTGACCGGAAGTAGCCTAGGCCTATATTTAAATTAGTTTTAGTAATGAAAATTTCTTTCTCCCGATATGACTGCTACAGACATCAATGCAGTGAACTCTCAAAGCAATAATAAAACATTAGAATATGCTGTAAATCGATTGTTTTCTACCAAGTATTGCATTAGGCTATTTCTGTGATTTTTTTGAAATTCCTAACTTAGCATTAGGCCTAGCATATACGCTCACGTGCATGACTAACGTCAGTGAAATTTTTATATTTCACCTAGCTATCCACAATTCCTTTCATTTCAGACATCCCTTATTCAGTTAATGTAGTAATTCATATTTTTGTCCTGCGTTTTCTGGTCATTGAATGGTGTATGGACTCATGGAGGGGTGGAGGTGACTATCAAAATTACATCGTCTCACTCCATGAATGTCATGAAGTCTCCGAGTCTGACCGGCCACAAAAACCAAGTTACCTAAACTGTTTTTTTTTTTTTTTTTTTTAATAATATCCTATTTCGAATATTAACGATGTAATTCGCATACAGTAAATTATTAAAACACTTTTCAGTTGCAAATGTATACCCAGATATCCTTTTATTTACCTAAAACTTACACATATCGTAACTATTTAAAGCCCGGGACGCAGTGTTACCATGCGAAAACACCACAGGCGGATGGATAGATGGAAAAATACAAGTACCTATGGTGACAGAGTTTGAGTAAGCTTGTAATAGTGTTCTCCTGAAATGTTAAAATTTGCGAGGTTTTTGTTATTTCATGATGAAAAAGTATACAAAACCACTTCACTAATAAACAACACTTTATACACGTCACTTTAGGCCACTTAGAAAACCGTCACTAGCATAAATCGATTTGTAATTGTTGACCACGAAAGAAGGAAACAGTGAGTTGGCCGACATGGGCTAGCCTAGCTTAGCCTAAACACGTGTGAACATAGCAAGTTAACTCTAACCTGCCGAAGGAGAAATATCTTCATTAGTGATACTATCTTATCATACGTTATTAATGGTCTGATGTATTCAGTTAGTATTAACTCAGGCTATCCCATCTTCGTTTATTCGGGGTGAGAACAATACGACGACGTGCTCAGCATTTCGTTCTTTCTTGCCAGCTGTTTACAAAGTAACAAAGTGCGCGGGAGCCGGGAGGGAATGCCGCTTGGGTAAAGTTCACAACATTACAAAACAGAACCATTCCCTTTTTTATACATATGCACAACAAAAGTTACTTTTACAGAAGCGAGAAAATACACAAAATACACGAATACAAAAATCACATTCATGAGCAAAAATTGAATACTGAAGCAAAAGAATTCTTAAAGAACTTCACGCCTACCATGGCATGGAACTACATAAAGGAAGCTCACTGCTGATATGTAAGAGAAACTCAACTTCTCCTTCACCGGCACACACCATTCCATGCTACTATATGTTTAGAACATGCTAGCTGAACAAGAAGTAGTAACGGGAAGCCAACAGACACTTGGCAAAGGTGAAAATCTCCAAGAGAAATATAAAAAGTATAAGGAAACGACTATATCTATACTGGACGATATGACTAATAACCAAAGAACAAACAAAAACTTCAATAATTTTATAGGCAATTAAGAGAATCACACAAAATTAAAGAGGAAAAGAACATAGCGCCTCAGTGGCGTGGTTGGTATGGTGTTGGCGTACCACTGCGAGTTCGATTCTCTGGCATTCCAATGAGGTGTGAGAGATGTGTATTTCTGGTGATAGAAGTTCACTCTCGACGTGGTTCGGAAGTCACGTAAAGCCGTTGGTCCCGATGCTAAATAACCACTGGTTCCAGGCAACGTAGAAACACCATACAAACAAGGGGAGATAATTACAAAATTAAAATGAAAGAGGAAAAGGAAGAAGTAAGTGGGAATGTAAACAAAGGGAGAAAAGGTGGGAATACGGACTGGATAGGAAAACAGGACAATGGAAAGAAGCACGAAAAGTAAAGATACGCATTCACTTAATGGGGCCATTCTATGTCCTCACTCCTCCAGAAGACTAGTTAATTCATTGTCATGAGCAAAAGGAAGAAAAATGCTATATAATTAGTATGATAGGTAGACGTCGGTAGGGGACGGCTTGTAAGTACTGACATAGATTTGGAGAAATGAAAAGGAAAGAAGTATAAGAAACGGACGACAAATAACGCCAATAAGTAGAGAGGGTGAAATGAAATCGCTGGTTTTGCAAAGTAAGAAAACGTGTCCGTGTGTTGTCTTATAATGCGAGAGGCAGTAGATACATATGGTAGGAAGAAAGTAAGATGTATCGAGAGAATAATTAGGTTGTGACAAGCAAAAGATATGCAAAACATGGGTGTATGAACAAAGTACACATTGTACGTAAAATGAAGGACAGATAATGAGAAAACTGTAAATAGATTGGTAGATCTTTTGGAGCAGAGAATAAGAGAGATAACTCTGAAACGAGAGCACAGGAGTCATTTTAATAAGAGCGCAACAGTACCAAATGGTAGGTGGGTTAAATCCTACAATGGGGTTAACCTAGAAGCCTCGACCAATCCAAGACTGAACATGACGAAGCATATGGAGACGGCATCGGAGACGGTTTGTTACATCAAAGAAGAAGAAGGACGTGCGAGAGGGCGAAGGAGAGTGAAAAACAATGTATATTATATATATATTACATTTTTACTATGTTTTTCTTGTCATATTTCCCAGTTTTCATCCAAGGGTCGAAGCGACCTAAATTTTCATCTTTTCGAGATATCACATCCTCTGCGTGTCCTTGCCATAATAACTTCCTTCAATTTCTTCAGCAGCGTTCCATAGTAATACTCTGCTGTTTGCGCTGACCCATAATCCATCTTTTAAAGTGTTAAAATTCTCATCTATTCCGCACTGCCTTTCCAACCACCATGGACAGTTTAACGGTATATTTGATTTTTTTTAATTCAAAGGCCATCTTTGTTAATACGATTTCCTTCTGAATTAAAGGCAAAAATTTAAATTAACTAAATGCAACGGCAAGTATTGTGACAGAAATGAAATTTGGAAAATAGTGTTAGAAACAAGACAAACGAGAGAGAGAGAGATTACATGAAAAGGGCATATTTAGATAAATGAAGGTTGTTTTCTACTAGTGTCTAGGACTATGATAATTTTTTATCACATTATCATGATCATCGAGTAGTTTAATCAGACCATCGTGTTAAAAATCTCAGCTCAAACAGTGTTTGCGTTCATACTTCAGAGCTATCTCTTATCTAACAAGTTGCAACTCCGTTTAAAAACCTAGTGATTAGATATATGAAAAATCTTGACGATTCTAGGATTGTTTTTTCCTTGATGACTGCATATGAAAGCAGATAGCCAACATGCATGTTTCAAAGTTCCCACAAGTTTCGTGCAATTAATGGAAAAATAGCTAATTTATTGTAAGGAATATTATCAGGAAACTAACTTAGAAATAGCTTTCATGGGCTGTTTAGAGATACCGGAAATTCATGTTTTTCATAGGTTTTGCTAATCTCCACTACAGACCTTATTGCATAGTTTTGCTGTAAAAACAGAGTCCTTAATTTCTAGGTAAACAAAGCGCCTCAGTGGCGTGGTTCAGTATGGTGTTAGCGTACTACCTCGGTGGCCGCGAGTTCGATTCTCTGGCATTCCATTGAGGTGTGAGATATGTGTATTTCTGGTGAAAGAAGTTCACTCTCGACCTGGTTCGAAAATCACGTAAAGCCGTTGGTCATGTTACTGAATAACCACTGGTTCCATGCAACGTAAAAACACTATACAAACAAAATACCAGGTAAACATAAGCTATACTATATATATAATATATATATCTATATATATATATATATAATATATATATATATTATATATATATATAAGATATGACAGCAATCCTAGGTGAGTAAGTCAGTTGGTGCCATCAGTATAAACTGCATAATGTGGACTTTAGAACCTACATGTTTGATGTATATTTAATATTCAATGTGCATTTTATATGATTTTTTAAGATGTTACATTAGACAGGATGGAGAATGGTTATCCATAAAGATATTTCTTTGGTTACAATAATTTCAGTTTGAGTCACTTGCTGCATTTCAGATAGCCCAAACAACACCTTAAAATTTTAAAGATTTATTCAGGGACTATTTAAAAGAGCAGTGCAGTGACTGAATCCAGATATTTGACTACCATAGCAGGCCCGTGCCGAGGGTGGGGTCGGGGTGGTCGAACAAACACCCCCCTCCCTCCAATTTCTGGAAGTCCATATTTTCTGTGACTATCCTTTTCGTTGAACTGTACTTACAAAGTAATAAATAATTATTGTTTTATTGTTAAGTCAGAGTATATTATAATATAACAACAAATAAAGTAATATGCATGTTATTGTTGACATAATAAATTAATTAATCAATAAAACTGAAGAAATATTCTTGAATTTCAGTGCAAACTTTCAACATTAAAGTAAAATTCCTTTAATTAAAGTCGGTACTTTGAATAACATCTAATCGGGTAGAATGGCATAGACATGCGCATACCCAATTTTTCTTCTTAATATAACTAAAAACATTTTCAAGTATTTCATCTTATATATACCGATATATGCAGTGATATTTATAGAAGAAAATGGCCAGTTTTGGGAAAAACGAACCCCCCCCCATATATATATAAATATAAAAAAAAAACTATTTACGGGCCTGCGTTGACTATCATTAAGAAGACAGGCATCTCCTGAAAATTGGGTTGCCAGAGAATCGAATAGAAAGTCCAAGGGACAGGACATATTGTCTATGTTATTACATAGTTGTAGGTTTGCAGGTCCCTAATATATTCGGTGACCTGATTCGGGATTTTGACATCAGTCAATAGCTAAACCTGATGAGACGATGACACCTCATAAATCATCGTAAAGATTTCAACGGGAGAAGGTCATTATATTATAGGATGTTTTCCATCTTCGTTTTGTGTAGGAATACAAAAGAACATTTGCTATAAGTCAAAATACTATCAAGAGAAAAGAAATTCTTGACCGGGTCCTCTTCACAATTTGAATTTTACTTTCTTTAGTTCAAACTAATTCCGTCAGAATTTACGTTGGCTGGGAAAAAAAAAGAAAAAAAAGCGGATCCAAATCGGATACTTATAATAATAGTCAGTTAAGTTCAAGGTATGGTACATAATATACAGAGAATAGTATAAGTCCAGGGCATGATACATTATGCCCAAGACATGGTATATATCATGTGGGGTTGTATCTGAAGTCTATGGCATGTTGCATTATATACATAGAATAGTAGATATAGAAAATTCCTGACATGTTAGATTATATCCATAGAATACGTAGTACATAAAGTCCAGACCATTGTATAACCATGTGAATTCTACAAGTGGGTGATATATAAGCCATAATCACCAATTTCTTTTGATGCCTGTTCATTGTGATTCCATTGCAGTCTCGTGTCAATCTCTCTTAACTAAAATTATGCAAGATAACCATGGTGCGTTCTTTCAGTCATGATAGTTTAACGGTCTGTGGTCGAGTAATCTCGGAAGCGAGTTTAGGCCCGTTGCTTACAGTACTGTCACTTACTCAACATATAACGCTTTCATGAATATATACCCTGTTCAATTTACTAAGCATAGGTGTTGCCTGAGAGACATTATTTTATTAAATGAATAGTTGTCCATCTAATTTTTGCTTTCCTGAAAGTCCTGCAAGGCATGCTCATGATGGTGCTTAGTAAATATTATAAACCACTTATATTTATTGTGCACAGTATGGTTGCATACCTAACAATAAGCGTTTATACAGGTCATGAGAATTTATTTCTAATCATAATGCTCTATATACGTGTCCTCCTTAATAAGTGCATTTATATTTAGATTTATTGTTTAATGAAGTCGTCTCAAATCTCAGAATAGAAGGAAAAGAACGTTGCATTGGTTAATGTCGACTGCGACCGACATTGACCAATCAGAGAGGCGAACGGGTAGGCTGTGGCTAGTGTTTACATCCCTGGCCAGCTGGAGTTGCCTTGTGCCACTTCACCGTAAGTATTTTGACGTTTTGCCGATTTCTCTCATGAAAAAGACCCACATCTTCTCTGCCAAGGAAAGTACTAAATAAGACTTAATCTTAGTTAGCCTTATATTAACAGGAAACGCTTATGTGCCCATATTAGTGACTGTTAAGTAGCAAAGCCCTTTTCGGCATGTCACCTCGGTACGGACTGTAGTAGGAAAAGAAAATAATTTATTGCCTACGGCCATTGGGGGGAACTACCGTAGTCTATGCGATACGTTTTACAGCGTAGTCAAGGTCATCGGCCATCTGGTAGCATGACGTCATACGATTGCTGAAACAGCTTCGTAATAAGGAGGCAGCCGATAGATACTTCGCTTAGTGATCAACAGCAGTCGCTTCGGGACGCTTGTAGCCTACGACACTTACAAGCAATAGGCCTTCCGTAAACAACTAGACAGAGTTTTGTTAAGTAAGTTTTATCATAATGATGATAGTGAGGTTAGTTTTACTTGGTGTTTCTAGAGGTTGCTAATGGTTTCCTTACTGGCTAGGTTAGGCAATTAGGGTAAAAAAAACCGCATGGTACAGGGGTGGACCATGTATGATCAATGTGTACAACCCCCAAAAAATACATTATAACGTGTCCTGACATCGGAGATGGGCATCAGACGCGACTTGTTGTTGGTGAGAAACGGAGCTAAAGACCTCTACTCCAGTGTCAGTAACTTCTGCAATCCAAGACCTGCAGTGCCCTGTAACCCTGATCCATCGCTGTAGCAGTAGGTAAATTATATAACAGTTGTCCATGGTTCATTTATTCCATGATGGCAGTCTGTTAATTAAATTTGAGAGGGTGTTCTTCCGAGATTGTACTAGGGTAAACAACCGCATGGACTGGACAACACACCGACGGTCACGGCTGGACACCCTCCGAAAAAGTACTTATAACGCGTCCTGACACCGGAGGTGGTCATCAGCCGCGAGTTGTTGTTGGTGAAAGACATAACTAAAGACCTCTACTCTCCTTTCGAAGTATTTTCTCCAAAGTTAGAAATTATGGCCAAATTTAAAGCTTTAAAACAGAGGGTAATGGAAACGGTGGCCAACGCAGTGCAAACTTCATCAAAACGCTTTCGAAATTTTTACTTACGATTAAATAACTTAGAAGATTGATGCCATTTCGATGTTTGCGGAGTTGCTTGTGTCAACAAACTTCCCATTTTCTGTGATAAATCCGCACACCACTTGTTCCCATAGACACTGGTGCACTTTCATCACAACAATTGGAAAACGGTCTCTGGCCTCGACGTTTTTAAGGAAACTACTGTTTTGATAGAAGAAGCCGAAGCGTGCACTAGATAATTATTTAAATAAATAGTAAAACATCAATATTATACATATTTATGATGATTCATTTGAAAGTATTCGTTATTGAAAAAGCAACTCGATTCCTGACTCAAATTTAAGTAATTATTTTTCGGAATTAGAACATTTTTTAAGTCCTGTATTATGACGTCATGACATCTTGACGTTCGTACCTATTGTAAATAATTGCTATAGTCAACTTTCTAGCAGAACAGTTTACCAGTTATTCATGCAGATTGTTATCAGCTATTCATGTAATTGTTATAATCATAATGCGCATGTATATCATTATTATTTACTTTTTGGATATATGAAGATGTTTTACTGCCAGATTACCACCGTAGTGTGACGCAATCGCTTTCGCTCCCTGGGCCTCTTGTCTGTTTTCGCACCATAAGAAATTAATTGGGCCGAATTTGCAATGACCAGAAAGTCGTTAAGAGAGAAAAGTTATTATTGAGGAGCATATGTTTTGATTGAGAAAAATACAAATTTATACAATAGCTAGCTTGTAAAAAATACTTGATTACAAAAAACTTGATTGACAACTAAGCAGCATGTCTACTATGGGTTTCAGAGACAGTGCAAGCACGTTTTTTGGCAATATTTCTGTAACGAACACTCGTATCAGAACGAGATTTTGCTATAGTGTATTACACCCAGTGCCGTAATTTATAAGGGTATCGTGAACCACTTCCCCCCACCTCCACTGCCACCCCTGTCCTTCTTCCTTCCTTCACTTTCCCTTCTCTCTCTCTCTCTCTCTCTCTCTCTCTCTCTCTCTCTCTCTCTCTCTCTCTCTCTCTCTCTCGCCAATTGGTATGTGTTCACCCTCCAAACTGGGTATAAGACTTACACAATTTTATCATTATTGCATTACTAAGACAACTAGAATTCATGGAAACAGTTTATAATAATGCATCGGCGCCTGTGTGAAGCCTCACTAATGTGGCAACGATGATTTTGCCATTCTTAGCATGCAAACATTAAAGGTTACATTTATTTCTGGCATACAGTTATTTAAACAAATCAGAATACTAATATAGACGTAAATCAATGAAAAGTGCTAGCAAAAAAAAAATATATGATCCACTAATCGTCGTCTGCTCCACGATGGTTTTCGGCAGCCAGATGTACGACAAGGTTAGAAACGTTGGATTGTATCTACTTTAGAAATATCTGTAATTTTTTGGGGTAATTTGGTTGCAAAAAAGGGATAAGAGACATGGATTAAATAAACATTTTGAAGTATCAAAGTAAAGTTAAACTAAATAATGAGTAAAGTAAACAATTAAGGGAATAAAGCTTTGTA
This sequence comes from Macrobrachium nipponense, assembly GCF_015104395.2. Taxonomy (NCBI): domain Eukaryota; kingdom Metazoa; phylum Arthropoda; class Malacostraca; order Decapoda; family Palaemonidae; genus Macrobrachium; species Macrobrachium nipponense. The sequence continues at coordinate 23,502,411 of NC_061102.1, forward strand.
CCTCATAAAGTGTCGTCGTCTGCTCCTCGTAACTGTGTTTGTGGAGTGAGCACTTAGGAACCAGGAACAGCAACGTGGTTCAAGTGCAATGTGGAGTGAATTAAGACCACAATGTGTATAATTACAATCAAATAAGCACTGTGGAGTTTCAGTTGTGATGGCAGTAAGGATAAAACCACCGATTACAAGGTAAAAATGAGTTCAGTTCAAACCATGACCTTGGGAATAACAAGTTTCATACTTTCACTAATATAGGCAACAAAATGTTGTTTTATTGTACTGATTACAACTGCAATCATGAGTAAGATCAATAAACGTTACATATATACGCTAACATTGTTCAAATGAGTGCTGGGAAAGATGGTGGATTGTCCGTGATTAGACCGGCCAGCCTGACGATAGCTGCCACATTGGATTTCAAAACTGCCTTGAAAACATATTTTACGAAAAGCTTATGGGGCTTTCATATATCACATTATGTTGACAAAACTTCAATCTTTTGAATGGTATGCTTAGAGTTGTAATTGTATTCTTGTTTCACCAATTAAATATCGAGTGAATAAGACCCGGCCAGCGTGATGATGGTGGATCGTCCGTGATTGTTTACTCTATTATATCATAAAGGGATTAAAGAATATATCATCTTGATTTTCAATTGATAACAGATCCAAAAATAAATTTAGCCCCATACTGAGAAAGTTGTGAGTCTATTTTTGTTCTCTTTATTTATCTCTGCATTTGTCCACCCATCTGCCCATCAGCATCTGTGGTACACTTGCCTTGTCATTGCAACTCCTACGTGGTTAAAGGAATTTCCATCATACTTGGTACAAATGCACATCAATGAAGGGAGCTCATTCATCTGTTCATCCATAGTATTCTTTGTCAAACATGTGCGAAGGTAGACCATCATGCATTAGTATGTATAAAGGGTTATGGTTTGTTTGTATGTCCAGTAGTGCATCTGTCACTCCTACCTTGTTATCTAAATTCCTGTGAGGATGTTGGGCTTTGTTTTTAATCTAGATACAAAGGAAGGCCATCATGCTTAGATGTGCATGGAAGATGATCTCTCTGACTGTGTCACGCTTTGCTATTGCAACTCTTGTACAAATGAAGGAATTTCTGTCAAATTAGGTGCAAATGTAGGCTGTTAAAGCAAAGATGCACAGAAGGGTAATTGTCTATTAGTGTCTCATGCTTACCTTGAGAGATGTCTTCTTTCCTTGATAAAAGCTGGACAATTAGAGGGATAGAAAGCAAAGAAAAGCATAAAACTCTTGAACAGAGAAAAACGAGGTAAATTGTAAGTTTTTGCCAACCCTAACGGCAATGCAATGTGCAATGTTCGCCCATCGTGGACACAAGTAATATCTATGGTCACTGCTCAGAGCCATCATACACATACAGTGTTGACTACCATTATGTTTCTCTTTTTTAAGGGGGTTGTAGTGTCTGGACAGTTGACATGAATTTGGTGCTGTATATGAGTAACTTGTTTGTTATGAAACAAATTTACTATTGTACACAATTGAAATATCTCATGTACAGTTGAAAAATGTCAGATAAACATAGGAGTCTGGGATTTGAAAGATGTGTACATTTTTTAAGACCACCATGTAAATAGTAAGGGTTCATAAAGATTTTAAATTTAAAGGTAACACTCAATACTATAATCAAATATGAAATCTTTAGGTAAACTATTACCACTGGGCAAATGTCTAAGGATTAGGGAATTTGATCATAGTAGGGATCAAGTAATTTGTAAAATTTTGGTTTTGCTCAGGTTAAGTTGAATACTTCACAGTTTTGCTCATGGTTTGTGTAAAGGCTTGCTGTGAATTCTTTGTGTACCATAGTCGAAATGATTAATAGTTTCATTTTACACATAGTACTCAATTATCTTATTTATTAAGCCAACATCATGTCAGCAGTGTACACGTTAAGTGGGCAGAGGAGGGTTTCAAATATGCCGCAGCAAAAGTTGTAGTGGCCCCACTCTAATTGTTTTGGGTTTATATTGTAATTGAAGGTTCTGGTCACTGAATGCAGTAGTCTATAACAACTTTTTGTCTGTGTGTGATGGTCATTGATTTAAAATCCTGTGGTGCCCAAAATTGCAGGCGCACTGATAGGAGTAATACCCAGTGACACCATTCATTCATTTTTCTCATTGCCAAAAGGAATTTTAACCCTATTTTTGTTAACAGATTTGGTGTAGGTTTTCATTTTGGTTTAGACTGTGATAAATGACTTGTAGGGTTAAAAATCAAGATGGTGTTGCTAGAAAGGCCGGTTGAATGTAATCTTGGTCTTTATTAATCTTGATTCTGACCCATTACCTAATGTTCATTTTTTCTTCTCATTTCAGTATTAATCTCCCGAACTGTGAAGACCACCTGGAAAGACACACACAGCTATGGGGAGATAGGAATCACACTCAAATACCCTATCCATGTTGTTATGTTCTGCTAAACACTACTAAGAATCTCATTTTCTATTCCTGTGATCAATTGTTTCTTAGTTCCTTACTACACCTTATATTGTTTGAATTGTACTTAAGCCTCAGGCTCCAGTAGTGTTGTTGAGATATTTATTTTGGTGAGCTTAGGGGACCAAGATGTTTTATTAGATATACTTATAAAACAAACAAGTTTTTTCTCTCTGATTAGTTTGGTTGTGATTACTATAACTTTTATTTTGTTGATTTTCAACTCTAGTTTGTGGGATAATCATTGCCAACAGTACAGTACTTAAATACAACATTCCAAGACAATAAGTAGCCAATATGTTTGCCAGAGCCAATGGTCCTGTCAGTGGAAAACATGGTCCTCTAGTTGGTGCCGTGGACCAAGGAACCTCATCCACTCGTTTTCTAGTAAGTAGATTTTGTTTTAATGTGCAGGTGATAAGAAAAGGCAGATATAAGTATATTGTTGTGTATCTAGATGATAAAGTCTCATGAAAGATGAATTATTGGCATTTAACTAGTTTCATGTAAGTTCATTAGCAAGTTGAGGTTTTTGGTAGAACTTGTTAATCTGATATTAGAAGGAAAGTCGTGTAACTTATCAGTGATAATTCTGTCACTTCAACGATCATTTTCTGCTGATAAGAAGCTGGTGATTACAAATCTTGACCTTGTATTTAACAATAGAGCAGCAAAATAACTGAAGAGAATGCCATGTGGCTTAGAGCTCCATATTCTGTGTCATGTATGTTTACTTTAGAGTTACAAGTGTATCTTATGCATGGACACACACTTCAGGTGTTGGTGTAAAAGCATTAAGAGTAAATGTGATGTACCTGCTCTTGGTTTTTATCTAAGTAACTTTATTGACTTAATATATTGATTTCTTGGATAATGACATGCTCCCTGCCTGTCTTTTTCAGATAAATTTCACACTTGAAGTTGTCTCATAAAAGACATTTTTTTTTCCAATTCATTATCTGCTTATCATTTTATACTCCCTTATCTGCTTGTCAATTTTATTTTATAGATAAAATATAACCAAATTCACAGGGCCCCACTTCTTTTGATCTGTCAGTTATGCAAGTAAATATTTGAGTACTATCTAGTTTTGAATCACTTTTTAAAACTTTGAGTATGACTAATGCTATGTTACTTGCAACCTATATCCAAAACCCTTCACATTCTGCGCCACTCACCTGTCCTGTGATTTCCCCAGTGCTTCCAGAAAATTATGGCCTTCCATTCTAAGTCTTGTTTAACTGTCTTCCTCTCCTCCTCCTCTCACCTAACATTTCAAAAGTATACACGATTGATGATGTCGTCTTAAGCTGTGTATACAAACCAAACAGTCAATCTCAGCAGCTTCATCCTTTCTTTTCCACATACAACAACCCCATTTTACCACCATAAAGAAGAGTTGGCTCAGTAGTCCCTTGAGACACTCGCACTATGGCTTCCATTGATAATCTCAGATTTGTTTAAGGATTAATCTTCTGAACTCGCCTTGCTCTTTTTCTTGAATAACCAGCTATCCATTATATTTATACCGATTACCAATAGAAATCCATTGCTTCCTTATTAATAATGTTGGCCCGTCATCCTGGTTTCCATTGACCCTCAAACTTTATTTCTTGACATGTTGAACATCAGAATTCTTATTTTCTAATTCCAACACTTTGCACATACCTACATTTGTCTTCCCTTTGATCTCTCATATGACACTATCCATAGAGATTAAATAGTCATGGATACATAATACTTTTGTCTTAGGTCTATTTACACACCAAAGCAGTCACACTCCTGTCTACATATCCTAACACTTCCATCGTAAATTCTATGAATCACTCTCAAATCAGTTTGAAAATATCAATACAGTGATTGCAAGTAATAGTAATGAAAATATATGTAGTTACTGACAAGTTAATAAGTAAAACTGGATATACCTTCCATTGGAAGTAGATCAATAAATAGTTAAATGTGGAAAGGAAAACATGTCTGGTTGTGTCTTGAAAGTGAAGGAATCCCTCCCTGTAGTACAGTGGAGAATTAGCCGTTAGCTTTTTTTTTGGGGGGTTGGGTTGGGTTGGTTATTAGTTGGTTACCCAAGAATGTCATTGTTGTGAGAGAGAGGCATACTACTTGCTTTTGTCAAAACTTTACATTCTATGAGATTTTGTCTGTTTTGGTGATATGGATGTGATGTAAATCGATTACCCCCAATTAGTAATTAGTGCATTTTATGGTATGATAATTTTATTCTATCAATATTTACAGGTTTTTGCAGCTGGCACTGGGGAAGTATTAACTTACCACCAAGAAGAAGTAGCTCAGATCTATCCAGAATCTGGTTGGGTAGAGCAGGATGCAAAAGCTCTTTTGAAATCTGCATTGACATGTATAGAAAAGACAGTTGAAAACCTCAGGTATGTAAAGAATTGGATGATATTTTCTGTAAGAAAATGTAACTTGTTGCTATGAATGTTTTTGTTTTCTAAATTAGGCATTTGTGCATGCCATATAGAGGTGTTTTTATCATATAAGCGAAATGTGGTTGTTGAATGTGCAGGAAATGAGGACAGATACTGACCAAGTGATGCTATGAAACTATACTGTAGGAATGTTATGCACCATAAACATTTAAAAGACAAGAATATTCTCAGCAAAATAGTCAGTGAAAATGTCTCCTTACTTAAGAAAGTGATAAGACCAACCTGTCGGAAGCATCACTGAAGAGAAGTAATGTCTTCTATGAGTTTACTATATGCCCAGTGGAAGGCTGCCACAACTTGTGTATCAGGATGAATACCACCAAACTCAGTTTCACTCCTGTCACCTTGAAAAAGGGACCATCTTTTATCATTACATACCAATAAAATTATAATTATGTGAAAGTGAAGAGCTAAAAAATATAAAAACAGACTAGGCTGCTGATACATGCACCTTCTTGACTCTTGATGTACCCTCTTTAAAAAAAAAAAAAAAAAAAAAAAAACAGGCATCAGCATAGCAAAAGAAACATTTTCTTTCCACAGTTACAAGGAGAAATGTAAGAAATCAGCTGTTTCCTAACCTGGTGCCAAACATTGATGAGAAAGAGAAAGGTGGAAGAAAGAGAGTGAGAAATCACACCATATGGCATCTTCTTACCTAACTGGGTTTTCATACTAGTCATAAAGAGAGAATACATCAGTCTACCCCATCAGATAGGCCAAGAAGATCACAGTACCCACAAAACATGACACAATAGTATCTAAACATGGTCAATCAAAATTCAGAGCACCAATCCACTTGCTAACTGTAACTCACTCATCTGCTATCTGTCGTAATTCTTTCCCTTTTGTAATGTCTAGTGGATGACTGCAAGAATGGGAGTCAAAACATCAGAGGAAATAAAAGCATCAGGAAAAAAAGTTATATAAATATAGAGTATTCTAAACAAATTTAATGTTATGGAAACAGCTATTATGATCAAAGTTGTATTACCCTTAGATAAGGATTCCTCCATTATTAATACAGTATTAAAGACTGCAGTAGTGTTATTACTTTTGCAATGAAGTTCAGTGGAAGCTGGTAATTTGCTTGTTTTTTAACTTTATTTCACTGGTATATTCTACTTCAGAGATAATAATATTATAATAATAATGGTAAAAACAAAATTTGTAATAACACCTTGAACCTTACTTCAGTGACTGACACTGTTAGTTATATTTTAGAGACTGCTATAATTGCCTGTACGTATTAATAAAATAAATGGTCATCAAGGTTACCACACAAAATAAAAGTTGTAAATTTATTAATGTCCACATTCAGTGCCTAATAAAGGAAAACCATTAGAAGATAGAAAATTAATGTAAGGTTTTTGTAGATGAAATGCTTAGTTAGTTGAATTGCAGCCTATATTATTATCATTTTTTTTTTCATTATATACAGAGGAACTCCCGTATTTGTGCACTCTTGATTAGTGGACACACTTATTTGTGGATTTCTCTCTGGAACATATACCCTCTTTATTCGCAGAAAATTCACCTATTCACGGTATTTTTCTACAAGAAATATCTACGAAACCCTTTTTTTTCCTTAGGCACTTTTTGCAATGAAACTTAAAAAACCAGGTATAAACATTTTTAGTGGGTTTTTCTTGAGTTTTAACTAACAAAATAAGCAGTTTGAGCGTTTTTATAGGGGTTTCAACTATTCACGGATTCTAGCTATTCCCAGGGTGTCTGGTACGCATCCCCACGAATACAGGGGGAACAGTATGCATAAACTACAAATCCCAGGCCGATCAGAATAACCTGATATAATTAAGGAAACCCTATTCATGCAATATTGTATTTGCTTAAATGTATAAAAGTGTTGTTCCATTGTAACCACTAAAGCTCAGCAAAGCAGAATAATTTATATGGAATGTGCTGTCGTGCGGTCACATAATTGTGGTTGACAAGTGTCATTAATTAATCAAATAAATGGCCATCTCCAAATTAATTTTATTGCAAAGTTAGTTACACTTTCTATAAGATTTATGCAATATATGTATGGAACTATGATCTGAATTTGTTAGTATATAGTAATACGTATTACATATTTACTTCACAAAACTGCAGTGCAAACTGTGCATAAAAGGAGCTCATTATGTAACATTTTTACATTTTATAGTATTGTTTAAGTTTGTGTCACAAGGATGATAGTACATTAATACAGTATACTGTATATTGTTCATGTCAGGCAATATTGAGGATAGTCTCAAAATAAAAGAATAAAAAACTGCTAAGATGCAAGTTTGTTTATCCACTATAGATTAACACCAAAATATTTAATTGGTATTATTTTTCAGTTTACTTGTGATTACTTCATTCATCCCAAGGAAGGGTATATATAAACTTATATTAATTGCCAATTATTTTTCATTGCAGAACGTTAGAAATTGACCCTGCTGATATCAAAGCTGTTGGCATCACCAATCAACGAGAAACGACAATAGTATGGGATAAGACAACTGGTGAACCCCTTGCAAATGCTATCGGTTAGTAAGCTCCCAATCACTGCTTTTTATAGGTTATTGGAAGATGCCTTTGCTATCTAAATAACTTCAATGAAATTATTAGTAGATGATATTTTCAGACTCATCCATAGTAGTTTTAGGTTTAATAAAAATTTTACTGTTATTCATTAAGAACGAACCCCCTCTGGACAAACCATATGAAGAATGTTTTCTCAGTGGCCTGGCAAATTTTGGATAGTACTGTACGTATTAGTACTCTTGCATAACTTCTAGACATTTATGGGAAGGTTCTTTAGTTTCAGAAAACTACTAATATGTAATGATAATGCGTATTCTGTTGCGCTTGGAAACTCAGTTGTCTTGTATGGTATGTGAATAGTGTAAGCTCTTCTAGTTCTGTAGGATCATCCATACTTAATGCATCCCCAAGTTTACTGACAAGGTACTATTCCGTGTCTACTTGTTACTCCTCTTAACCCCTCAACTTCAAGACATTTCCTTCCAGTATTTCACTTGCTCCAAGTCCCCAAGAGAGAGATTCTAAAGAGGAGCAGCATTCTTTCATCTAGTCATGTGTTGTTTCCGAAATGTTTTGGTAAAGCAAAAGGTTTAGGAAGTGTTGCTCTCCTCCTATTTCTGTATAGCTTGTAGGATGGTCAAACAATGCTTGGAATTACCATGTTCTGTTGGTAGTGAGAGACATTAGAACCCAGATGAATAGTGAAGAAGTTGAAATCTTCTTTGGGAATACGTCTATAAATGATCGTTCGCAACTAAAAGCAGTCATAAAATAATGTTTATTTTACTAGAAAAAGAATTAACATTCCTTTTTTAAAGTGTGTATTTTTGTTTAATTGCAGTGTGGTTGGATGCTCGTACAGCAACAACAGTAGAGGAGATACTTAAAGAAACTCCTGGCCAAAACAAAGACTATGTGAAAGACATTTGTGGTCTACCTATTACCACCTACTTCTCAGCGCTTAAACTTCGTTGGCTGCTGGATAACGATAAAGAAGTTCAAGAAGTGGCTGCAAAAGGAAATTTATTATTTGGCACAGTTGACACATGGTTGTTATGGGTATGTACATCCTTTATTTTGTTTGCTCTTAATTATATGTTCCTATAAGAATACAGACCTTTGTCTTTTCATGGATATCTTTGGTCAAAATTTTCATTTCAATGTCAGTTTTCATTGTCCTAAAAATGAACTCCAATGATAGAGATTTAGTCATGGAATGAAATTAAATGAATGGAAGCAAATCACATTTATCATAATTTTCAGTTGCATTTCTCCAGGTCCAAGGATATTTTGTCAAATATATCAGTGTTTCACATTCAGTTTTCTGCGACTTAAAAATGAAGATAAGTATTATTATGATCTCTAAAGATTAAGTTATAATCATAGAATAATATACAGGCAATTACTGGAAAACCCTGTTACTTGGAATATTGCAATAAAAATTTATAATAATCAGTTTTCTCACCTTCTTATAGTGAACCCTCCGGGGGCTACAACTACGCCATTCAGAATCACAGTTATGGTGCCGTAACCTGGAACTGATTTTTTTATGAATAGGTTTTAAAAAGTGCTGTATGTTTGGAACTCCATTAGTTGTAGCTGCTGTAACCCAGGGAGTGCCTTTGCAGTGTCATAAAAAAAGGCTTTTTTTGTTCCGATACGAAATACGTTAATACAAACCCTCGGTCCTAGCAATAGGAAGGTAACTAGCGGCAGCT
>NC_061102.1:23512122-23530263 GCF_015104395.2 Macrobrachium nipponense
ATACTGTTCATATCCGGTCGAGAGAGTTACGCTGCGCACTTCGATAACCTGATATAGATGAGGGTCATTCATTGTGTTTGTTAATTCAGCAGCGAGCCTCTGTTCACTGACAGTGTGTTTGAACCATCTACGGCGAGTTATGGTTCACGTGAACATAAGTTCAGTGGACTGTTCAAAGGGGCATTTTAATTTTAGAATGACAGGGACATCAAATACACTGGAATATAAAATTGTTTCTTAAGAATATACGTAACGACGGAATCAGCTATAGCGTCTTCCTTTCAGTCTAAATGTCCGTCATTCAAGATGTGCATATTTCGTTCTCCTGCACCCTTCTGAAGACCCAACATGAAAACGAGGGGCCATACGAAATTGCGCCCCCTCCAACTTTCCATGAAGCAAATGGACTGAGGCTAAGACGCCCTGTCACGAGGAGGAGCGTCTCCTTCCATCCAGGAGGACCCTGCTTCCTTCCATCCTGCTTTCCACGACTCCATTTCTTCCTCGGAATCCAAACACGCGCTCCTCATGACATCTCCGGGAATAAGTTGACCCTTAAGAAACACGAATTACTTGGGAGGGAGGAAGAGGGAACCCACCTAATCCATACTACAACCCGGCCCCACGCTATCTCTCTCTCTGCTCTCTCTCTCTCTCTCTCTCTCTCTCTCTTTTTCAACTGACCTGGTTTCGGGCAAACTCTGGGATGTGTGAGAGGGGAAGGAGGAGGAGGGACTGGGTGATTCGAACGAAAGGCAGAAATGCTGTTAATGGGAAAAGGGATATCTCGCACACAACCCTTTGGCTAAAGGTGAGAAGGTATGCAAACGGACAATCCGCACAAACGCCGCATGTCCCGTTTTGTACGCACACTTGGAGCAGACAGGGCAGGGGCCTTGGGCGTTTCCGGGCCCCCCCCCCCCTTTCCACCCCCTCCCCCCCCCCCCCCCCCCCCCCCCCCCCCCCCCCCCCCCGCAAACCGCCGCATGTCCCCGTTTTGTAGGACGCACACTTGGGAAGCAGCAACAGGGGCAGGGCCTGGCGTTTCCAACCCCCCCCCCCCCGCCCCCCCCCCCCCCCCCCCCCCACAACCCACGTGCATCGCTTTCGTAAAATTACGTAAGGATATGAATCTCTTACCGTAATCCAATAGTACACCCTATGAAAAAAGACCCATGGAAACATTGTAGTTAAAACTATCTATTCTGAATACATGAGGATAAAAGACCAATGGAAACATTTACAAATTACAAACTATATATTCCCAATACTTCTATTCTGATCACTAGCGAAATATAGACAAATGAACATTTTAATCTCTCCTAATTGGCAGAGTATGTAGCACGCTGTCCACTTTACCATATAAGCTTTTTAGCCCCAAAAAGTACAGAGGTTACATGAGCAAAATTTGCAAACAATCAAAATAACAAATAATTTCAATTGATATCATTAGTTTGCTCATTCCACACCAATAAATAAATTCAATACTTCAAAGATGAACTTAAATTTATGTACTTACTGCACATTCATAAACGAATTTAATTTGTATAGTCAGACCTTGTCCGAACGATGCGAATTCAAAATTAAAGCCGGTCTCAAACCGAGACGAATTTGGACGAATTTCAGTGAATTCGTTTTTGGGCCTCTCGAAATTGCGATCGATCACAGCACATCCTGAATTATTGTTATTAAAAGTCTCGCAATTTCATTTCACTGATTTCGCTCGGTCTCCCACAACGACAGTTCCCCTACTGACAAGTTCCCGAGGGAACTCTCATTCTGCTTGGACCCAAGAAAAGATTCACATGGAATATTACATGTGCATAAGATTTCCCCAGCAAAATTGTCATGGTTACTTGCTTCTCTCTCTCTCTCTCTCTCTCTCTCTCTCTCGTTGCGAGTAATTTACACGGATGTTAAGTGACTCTTAAAGATGCCCCCTAACGAAGAGGGTTTGTGCCGTCAGTGCACCTCATGCGGTGCCCTGTAGGCATCGCTTAAGGTTCTTTGCAGCGTCCCTTCGGCTCCTAGCTGCAACTCTTTTCGTTTCTTTTTACTGTAACTCTTTTCATATTCGCTTTCTTCCATCTTACTGTCCACACTCTCCTAACAATTGATTCATAATGCAACTGGAGAAGATTCTCCTCCGAATGACCTCATAGGTCCCAGTGCTTGGCCTTAGGCCTAAATTCTATATTCAATCCAACCTAGCTCGAATATGCGGGTGATTACAGAACAAATATGAAGTCTTATCGAATAATCCAGGAATCGTTGGACAGTTACAGACGCGAGTAAGACCGAGAAAGTGATGGATAGACTCTCGTTTCGCCTAAGAGGTGGAAGAGATTTTACTACAACCTAATTAAAAACGCAAGTTGCGAGCCCACCAGTCCCGAAAAATACTGAAACACGTAATTCATCCTCTACTCACCAGAATCTGGCATTTTCTACTGGATAGATAATCCTCGTCTTTGAATTGGCTAATCTTGATCATTCCAAACTGCCATCCGGAGTTTCACTTTCATCTTCGGTGCTAATTTCTCAAAAGAGGCAGAGCGTGCTACGACTTATTTACTTATATTTATTCATTTTTCATTTTCGCCCAGATTTCCTTCATATTTGGGGGGGGGATGTTTTAATTGTAAACTTTTTTTTTTCTTTTTTTTTTTGTACTCGCCTATCGTCAGCATATGAATTGATTGTGTACAGAATTTTAGGCCAAATGGCAAGCGCTGGGAATCAGTCAACATATGCACAACGGCGTATAGTGATGCTAATGTCACAGCGCACCTCTTCTCAGAGGAAAAAAAATAGGTTATTTGACCCTATCTGTAGGAAATAGGGGGAGGGGGGCGGGGGGAGGGTAGAAAATACACACACTATAAACACATTATATATAAACAAGTCTATGAATCGAGCATTTTCAGGAATCCACTTCCAAAACTCATTCCAAGAGACGCTACAATTATGAACGGAAATTTTAACCAACACCTGATTACCAGTCGGTTAAAAAAAAAAAAAGACTGACATATGCATCCTTACAAAATAATTTCGGTCTTGCTGTAATTTCATCAAGTCCACAATAAGAAAAAAAAAAAATTGTTGAAAAAACTTACGCAACAAATATAATCAAAATGAGTAGGGGGAGAAAAAGCTCTGAAAAATGGATTTTTTTTTCCTTTTTAATTTCATCAAATTATCCGAAAAAATATTCAACACACGAGATTCAGACCAAATAATATATTGTTTTTTAAAGGAATCCCCCTCCTCCTCCAACCGGCTACTAAAAAAAAAAAAAAAAAAAAAAAAAAACCAAAAAAAAAAAAAAAAAAAAAAAAAAAAAAAAAAAAAAAAAAAAAAAAAAAATCTAATTGAACACGCACACTCCCTCACATCTCAAAGATAAGAACAGGAAGGGAAACTCTCTCTCTCTCTCTCTCTCTCTCTCTCTCTCTCTCTCTCTCTCTCTCTCTCTCATTTAAAGGACGCCTCCTTTGCGTTAGGTAGAGGCGTAACTATCCCAAGAAGGATCTTCAAAAGACTTCTCGGAAGGGAAGTCGTCCCCCTTCTTAGAAAAGCCTCAAGACGTAAGAGAATGGAGTCGGCGGTAATCAATAACTTCAAAGTACTCAAGAGCATTACAACTATTTTATTTCTGGTCCTGAATACTCATCTGGTGATGAAAAACTGTATGCAAGTATAGACACACGCACATATATATGTGTGTATGTATTATAAATAAATACATATATACACATACATACACCTTTTTTTACTCAACGAGCAGCTGTCCGGTAGTTTACACCTTTCAACTATGTATATATACGTACAGGTATCCATAGTAATTCAGTAGTATCCTGTTACTCAGTCGACTGTAGTGGGTCACATCATGGGTCCTCATCCGAAAAAAGACTTGCCAGAAAGGCACCCACCCACTAAGAGAAAATGTGTCTGCATACAAATCCCAATACGGAATACAGAAACCGATTCTGAACAGAGGAGGATGCACCGTGCAAAGTCATAGTTTTTTTTTTTTATCTATTGAAATCCACTGTACATCTTATCAAGCTCAATAAAAGAAAGGAAAAAAAAAAAAAAAAAAAAAAAAGGTTTCAACCTTTCGGGGAAAACGATAGTTTATTAAACGTCATGAATTTCTCTTAGGGCTTCTGTGTGAAGGTCGGACTACGGAAGAATGAGGGACTATCATAAAATATACCATGCACTCCTCTTTCTCCTCTTTTATGAATTGTTCTCGAGGAAACTTTGATTCATATAAGCATTCATTTTAAACTTCATCACGATTGTCCAATGGCAGTTAAATTGTTACGTTACTTCCATATATCATGCACTCCTCTTTCTCTTTATGAATTGCACAGAGGAATTTGATTCATATAAGCATTCATTTTAACTCATCACGATTGTCCAATGGAGTTAATTGTACGTTACTTCCATATTATTCAAATGCAACCAATATGCATTTTGTGGATTCAAAGAGCGGCAATTTACTTTGATTGAAACCAGTTAATTTATATATATATATATATTCTTGTTGCACCGAATTAACATAAACGTAACCCTCCAAGGTTTTATATAGTCTTTTCTTTGTATCCTCACCCACATACAAACACAATAATGGAAAAAAGGTTAGGAACTATTCCCTCAGCCATAAAAAAAAAACTTTCTATTATGACACCTCAAATAACAACACCATTATTAAAATAAAAAATAAAATACAATCTGAAAACGACATCCCAACAGAAGGTGCGTATAAAATAAACAAGCACGACACGCAGTAATCATTAACCTTTCTACCTTATCTTGAGAAAACCTTGAGCATCATTTACCATAGGTAAAAGGGAATGGGAGTGTGCTATCCATACTTTACCAAAGGTTACGGGGGGTGCCCCGCTATTACAGTCTACGTGCTACATAATACATTTTATGGTCTGTTATGAAACTGCTGACTACTGAAGGATGGATATATATATATATATATATATATATATATATATATATATATATATATATATATATATATATATATATATATGTATTGTGTGTGTGCGTGTGTGTTTGTGTAATGACTGATGTTTGGCTGTGCATAATACAAACAAACAATTAGCAACATCAACTGGCTCCCGGAAACAGAAATTTCATGTGTAGCATTCGGAAGCCTCGTCTGGCAACAAGTAAAAATATTATACATACGTGTTCAGGTCATAACGAAATATGGTATCTTGAGCTTCAAGGAACTGGAAGGCTGTAGGAGAGAGAGAGAGAGAAGACGAGAGAGAGACTGATGACGAGACCGAGAGAGACGAGACGAGAGAGAGAGAATCCATAGCAAGCGGAACAGCAGAAACAGTACTTGTGACCTGCTGGAGTGAGGTTGTGAAACGACTCGTGCAGGTCTCCTCTGTGGCCTTCCCTCTCCTACCTCGTAGCAGGCGATGTAGGTCGTGTATCATTTTATGTATTACTGAATACTTCCGGAAGGTAGGAGAAGTAGGTCACGGGGAAACAACTGTGCGTATACGCAACCTTACGCCACTCTTTTCTCAAGGAGGGAAGGTAATTGCCGCACTTTGTATGATGAAGGCTTTTTTATACACACACACACACACACACACACACACCACACACATATATATATATATATATATATATATATATATATATATATATATATATATATATATATATATATTTATAAGAAACGCAACCATTCGTCTGATACGTAAACGCATACAACAGCAACAAAAAAGAGAGGAATAATTACCAAAAGTGTGACATAACCACCAGGCTGAATGGTGGGGTGAGAAAAAGTGTGTCAGGTGTCATGCGGTAACACCAAGGTTTTAGGGACAAGGTCGCCTAACGTCAATTACAAACCAAGAGTTCACCGAGAACGCTAAGTCGCACTTGCTCAAGCCGATATGTAAACAAACACAGCGCTCAGTCGCACCACCTTCGACCAAAAGGTAAACATCATCGCCAAAATTATTTTCCAGACGTCTTCGTTTCTTCTTGAATTCTGCTTAACAGTTTTTTAAGATATATATAATATATATATATATATATATATATATATATATATATATATATATATATATATATACACTCGGTTACTCGTATTGTCGTGAAATGCTCTAATAAGAACAGTTCAACTGCTGCCGTCACTCAGTATAAGACTAATACTCAGGAAAGTGGAAAGAACGCTGGTAAAATATACACCTTAAACCTTGAAAAACGCGGGGTTTCCGTCATTAAAAAAAAATAGAAAATGCAATCCCTTTAACTAGCATATTCTAAATATGTGAGATTTACGCAAGGACTCGCAAAATCCTGTGCTCGATTCGTATTCCATGGATTGTCTACCGCCAGATACGAAACAGCGGTATGAATGCATTATGAGGTATCCGGTGCTTTATATAACTTTTTTCGCATTGCATTTCCTTCAGGAATAATCACAAAACGCATTAGCATGGGGGTGTCCGTTATGTAATAGTTACGCTTTTTTTCATGGAGTAAAGATCGAAAAAGAACATTTACATGCATGAGAGAGAGAGAGAGAGAGAGAGAGAGAGAGAGAGAGAGAGAGAGAGAGAGAGAGAGGACCTAATCAACGTTTATTCATCCGAGGGCGGTTAACAAGGACAGAACAAAGAAGAAAAAAAAATCATCGAAGAGTCAGGTTTTATTATAAACGCCACGACACACCTGTTTGCAATATCTCGTATCCTATCTAGGAGTTGTCTCTATATATCTTCCTTTTTTGCTTAGCCCAGCACGCTAACAAAGGCCTTGACGAACGCACAGCCGGACTTCCTAACACAAAGCAAATGTATACCAAACATAAAAACGTCAGCGTTTAAAGTATTACATTAGCTATTTTGCGTCAAAATTGTAGTACTGTGCCTAGCTATCGTATACTAACATTACTTACAAATGGACAATTAGAATATTTATGCTCTTTATTACATTTCAAAGCAACGATGATGTTCATTCTTAAATTTGCAAGCAAGACGACAACTTTCGTAGGCAGGTACGCAGTACTACGTGAGCACATTAGACCTTAGTACATTCCTCCGCGGGAGGTCCAACCTTTCAGAGACGGAGAAAAGGCAGCTTTAGCTCTGGAGCTAAAGCATCTAGGGCCGGCGAACTCCTGCCAGAGCATTCATTCAAGCTTAAACGTTGCTTCATCATGCACCTCGCTGGGTCAAGTTCAAGATGGGGGTTTTGCTAATAATGTATAAAGGTATCAGAGCCGCAGACCTGGGGAAACTAATGTCATCATGGAGGGTCTAGAAAAGTGTTTGGCTTCCTCTCTGTCGATTGCCCTTCACTCTGTCTTCCCACTTTTTACTTCCCCCTGTCCTTGAAGGGTAAATGGTTCATAATGAATCTTCCTTGTGATCAACAACAATGTATGGAAGGCTGCCAATCGATGACCTGATCTCTCTCTCTCTCTCTCTCTCTCTCTCTCTCTCTCTCTCTCTATGCGTATATTGGTTTAAATGGTATTGGTTCATGAATGTACCCTTCAAAGTATTGCTCTATTACAATTTATATTTAACCTCTACAAGGATCCGGATTCGATTCCAAACACTTAAAAATGCACTTAGTTATAAACCAACCAGTACAGCTCTAGATAAATGTTTGTCATGCGGCAAACTGGCAACACGTTAACCTTGGGGCAGGGTTACACGCCAGATATTGCCACACGAATTTTATGACGTCAACTTATTTCAACCAGCATTCTTCATGCTTCACAATTAGGTTCCCATGAATCACAGCAATTAAACAAATTAACAATGATGCAAAGCAAAAACCTGCAAACCACGGCTGATAAAACGAACACAGAGTTTTGAATTAGGAGAAAATGATGAATTTGAGGCTACGATGGCTAAGCAACGGAGTGCAGCTCAACTCCTAATTGCACTCTCCCACTCAACAAATGTACCCAAAGCTCTTGTCTTGTTTATTCATGAGTTCACAAAGATGTAAGAATGAATAAAAAGACAAAGATGTAAGAATGAATAAAAAGAAAAAAAAGGAGACGAAATGCACTATGGAAAATATATTTCAACTAACGATAAAACTTTCATGTAACTGAGACAACAATTTGGCAACAAATTGAAAGCTTACTAGTGCATTTCTTTATCATCTTAATCATTACACTCTGACTCGAGAGTAATTAGACTTAATGGGTAATATTAGTGAAGCACCCTTAAAGAATAACAACACAATCAGTTCGAGATGCCAAATTCCTCTCGCCCACTCTCCCTCCCCCTCTTTCAGAATCTAAATCCCTATCCCCCCAAAAAAACTATGGCCTTGGCTTGCGGCCGGTAGTATCTATGCGCGCGCACGTCAGCATACACAAACAACTCCATGTATGTCACACACCTCTCATTCTTGGATGCGAATGCGGCAAATTCTTTATCTGCACTAAACTATTTAAAAAAGAATGACATCGTGCTTTCAAACGGCTTAATTGCGATCTTCTGTACCGCTGCTTCTGGAAGGGAAACCTAGACCGTGGTCGTCATTTGGTTCGCGCCGAAATGAATGCGTCACCGCTGTCGTCATTTACCGTACCTTCAAACTCAAGGGCTTGTTTATTTTAACACAATGAACACAAGGCTGAGGAGACCGGAGGAGCCTAACAGCAACAAGAGGCATGGAACACGTTACGTGAGTTTGATAAGGAGCAGGCGACGATAAATAAACCTGCTCCTAAAAATACACACACCAGAAAATTTTTGAGGAAATTTAGACGTACTCGAGCCCACAAAAGGTGCGAACATCTTAAAAACCAAGGAACGGGACGATATGTTAGAGCATAGTACTAAAAAAAGGGGGGAGGGGCGGGGACAACTATCTTGCTCTATGTTTTGCTTAAGATTTCAAGAATTCGTATCGTATCTGAGGATAACAACACCTAAACAAGATGCTCCTCACATATTATTTTATTAGTGTTCATTCGTTTAACAAGATCAAAACTCTACTTGGGCGAAGAAGAGAGAGAGAGAGAGAGAGAGAGAGAGAGAGAGAGAGAGAGAGGGGGGGCAACCTCTCGTCAACAGGGTATGGAGAGTTGCTAATGAGTGCTAGAAAAACCGTAATCATCAGAAAGCCCAACTTACGTACCGGAACTCGGGAACGTTGCTTTTACACGTATTTCTTTTTTAATCTCTTCTTTTTTTCATTTCTTCTCGTATCTTCCAAGATAATAACAGTAATTACACCGGCTAATTTTCATAATCTCATCGACGCTATAATTTCCTCGCCAACGAAAAAAAGTTACAAATCACTCAATGTGGGATTGGCCATCCAGTCAACTTCCCAGGTTATTATTATTATTATTATTATTATTATTATTATTATTATTATTACGGACCTCCACATGCAAGTCAGAGTAACAATTTTGGATAGTGTTTTGTACAAATTGTCCTCAAGAACCTTAATCAATTTTTCGTTTATTATGAACAAACATCTAAACATAAAATAAAACTTTACTTAAACCAGCAATTTGTACTACAGCATTACGTGGGATTCACCTTTGTGCTATTGCTGATTAAAAATCATATTCCGTAATACATGCTACAATGATAAAACACCAAAGTGTGAAAGATCCACTTTGAGGCTTCTTATAAAAAAATCCTTCAAGTCTTATTCAGTAACCAACCCGCCGCAAAGCATGAATCCTTCTAGACCGATGAGCAATATCTCTCTCTCTCTCAAAAGAGACTGCTGCACGAACCATAAAAGGTTGTGCTGAAGATTAAGCGCACAGAAATATGTTAACGTGCGTACAAGCCTGAACTGGGTTTCAAACGAAAACGTCCGTTGCTGAACGCTTCGTGAACCACAGCCCAAATAACAACAGGTTCAATTACACTCTAGAACGAAATGGACAAATCGTTTTACTGCATACAGATAATTTGTCAAGTCTTAACACTTCAGTAGCCACCGTGAAACGGTCTCGAGCTCGCAAGCGTTTTGTATAAATATGCTTAAAACTAAAATATAAAATCCGGTTCATGATAATCCCCACTTGCCTTGGAGAGTTACTCCACGCCTTCAACACTCCTGAGCCCTGGCACGCGAGTGTTCACGCACGGCCACGAACACATACACATCCTATCTAATAATTAACCCCCACCCCTTGGGCCCCTTCCCTCGCCAATCCATACAAGCTCCATCCCACATCCACATCGCCCCCAGGGTTTGTGCAACACCAATGAAACAGGATGGTTCTGCATGACATCAGCCAATAAGAAGAGGCGAATTCTAAACAAACTTGTGATGGGTGTTTGAACAGGCAAGTCCAACACAGAACCTGGCAACAAGGAAATGCTATCAGGACAACCTACCGTGCCAAAGGAGATAAGGCCACAGACCGTCTACTAAAAAGATATTTGACGTGGACAAACGATTCGACTTTTTGCGCACAGCATTGCCATATGTTGGCCGGCGACGAGAACAAACAAGGGCTGGTGTTAGATAGTGTGACTGTGCCCAGCGATATCAAGTTTCTTACAGAGCAGTGTTATCGATGATTAATGAATGCGTTGAAACACTGAAGTTTCGAAGCGACAGTATTTTGTTGTTTAATTCTTAAATCTGAACAGCTACAGAAAATATACTAATACGAGTGTATGAATACTTTTTATTGCACCAAATTCCTTATAGAACTAAACTAACCTTCTTTCCAAGAAAGCTTGCAAGTAAACAGATCGTCAACGGAATTTTTCAATGGAGCGAAGAATTCTTTAAATGATAAATAATTAAACAGCTTCAAAGAAAACGGCGCTACGCATCAACACGTTAGTTCTTACTGAGGGTGTTGCTCTTTGTGGGTTGGAACTGTTGATTGGAAATAGAATGGACCTCCGTTATATGAGAGTAAATTTTCGTTGTCTTTTATTTTCCAGCGACGTGTTATCCCAAGAACTGGCTATATTATTCTTGGATTTCACAGTGCGCTGCTGCAGCATATAAAATGCCCTCAACACTGGCCATGACAGCGAGTGGGTGGATGATGTTTGAGACTACAGAACAGAGGAGAATACGCAGAAGGAACATGCGTACCATAGAAGCAGAAATGAGACAAATAGGGGATCACCGACAAACAGACAAGACAGAAATACTCTCAAAATAATTAAACATCACAGCCACGCCGAACACAGTCCACAGCCAGAGGAAGACGACAAGCATACAAAAACACATCCATGCAAAGAAGACACAAACAACGCCTCGGCAACAGACCAGACAAACGCACACACCAAAATCACCGAAAGTAAAACTACAACCACACACACCACGGGCTGGGGACAACCAAACATACATAAACACCTAAACCACAGCCACAGTAAAGAACTCTGGTGCAAAGTATGGTAGTCTCAAAGAGGAGAGAGAGAGAGAGAGAGAGAGAGAGAGAGAGAGAGAGAGAGAGAGAGAACTTGCCTGGCCACACAACAGAGGCTCTGTTCTTCAACTCTATGAAGTTCTAAACTCAACAGTAAGCAAGAAAACACGCGCGGCCCCACATGACTTCCATTACGGGGAATGTGTACATAACATTCACGCTACATAAACAAAGGTGTTGAACGTTTTAACTGCAAACGAGCCATCTTTAGTTAATTAGTGCACCGCGCCCATACTTTACTAGCGCAAACAAACACATTCGAATAAACAAGACTTCCCTAAAAGCAATAATTAACAAAACTTTATAATAAGAGAGAGAGAGTTATAGTATAAGGTAAGGGCGCCAGGCAGACTGGTGCCGCAACCGACAAAATATGTGACCTCTAAATAGTCCCCGAATGCATTAAGAGTCAGCCAGAAACCCAGAATGTTTAACGACAATGAGATTAATGAGGGTCATCTCCCAATTAAGGAAAACGTCTCAAGTAATAACACTTAAATTTAACAAGCTTCAAACACTTGACATAACACCGATATTCAGGAGAGACTATGATAAAAAAAATAAAAATCTATATATTAAGAGCAACCTGGTAGTACAAGACTTGCTCGATCACTTATAAAAGCTCACTGCATGATTGGACAAAAAAAAAAAAAAAAAAAAAAAAAAAAAAAAAAAAAAAAAAAAAAAAAAAAAAAAAAAAAAAAAAAAAAAAAAACGTTTTAAATGAATCAAACTTATCTTACCATCATACTATTGAGAAATGTCTTGTGAAAACCTTAATATGTAGAATTTACTGTGTAAATATATTGCAAAACCATTATTACAAAAGTTAATATTCAGGTTAAAATAAGGAAACCAACTTTATCTAAATAGAATGATTATACTGTCCATACTATTTAAAATATGTAATCTGTAAAATTCACTATATTAATATAGTGTAAAATCATTATTGTAATATGTTAATTTTTAAGGCTATGTTAAGAAAAATTTGTACCTATCATCTAAGTAAAACAATGGTTAAACCACACTTTCTAAACTATTCCCTACCATGGTTAGCTAGCTAACTGCTCTCAATCTTCTTTTACCCATCTTACCATCAGTAAAAAGAAAAAAAAAAACTTACGAACTGAGAAAAAAACAAAAACAAAAACGTGCCATTCACAAATTCGTGCTGGCATGTCTTATTACGACTACATTCCCGCTTGTTGTCTTTTCCACATTAATTCATCAATCAGGACCAACGACCTCGTTTATTGAAAAAAGAAGCAGGACTTCTTCTCTCCCTTCCTCTTTCTCTCTCTCTCTCTCTCTATCTCTCGTCTCTCTCTCTCTATCTCATAAGACTGTTCATTACTACATCACTTTAGATTATTAGTTACGTTTTTACCCTAATCAATGAATCATTATTATTGTTATGGGACAATTACAAAGCATTTTAAAGCTCTGTGTGTGTGTGTGTGTGTGTGTATAAAGGTATAAACCACGAAGGAAAGATAAACAACGGAGTTATCTTTCCTTCGTGGCTTATATCTTTATTATGCATTTATCACGTTCCAAACTTGTGTGTATGTTGTATGTGTGTGTGTGTAATATAGTTTATTTCTTTATGGAATTTGGGCCGTCACGCCAGCCCCTGAAACATTATTTAACCATTTAGCAATCACGAAAAAAAAAAAAAAAAAAGAGAAGTGGTTGGACAGCAAAATCATGGGATTAAGAAAATGAAAGATACGAAGTACTTTGCAAGGATCTGATCTAACGGTGAAACCCCCACAGCTGCACTAAGGAATTATAGAGACGCTGGGCAGCAAGAATAGTGAAAGGATATGCGAGTGGAGGTTGAGTGCAGCTCGCGAGTCGGAGGGACCGGGCAAACGCCCTTTGGCAACGTTTAATGGGTACCACGTGATCGGCACAGGCGACCTACTCCCATACCGGCAAGGACCCGGGTATAAGATTATTTTCAGATATGGGAACCCTATAATTATACCCAGTTTATGGTATACTACCCAGGATCATTTTTACATGTATGATTATATGTGACTCATTCTGCGATAAGAGTAATTTTGTTGATTTGCATACAGTATATTTACAATAAGCAAATCAGTACCCAATCATAACTTTGCAACTGAGACACCGGACGATGGCCTCACAACTATCAAATAAATGAATCTTCAAGTCTAGCCACCTAAGCACGATCCATTCCAAAGGGATGGAGAAAGAGATAGGCAGCTACTTCTGACTGTGTGGCAATGCAAGGGCTCGAACCAGTGGCATCTACCACTTGAGGCCGTATCCTACCGCGCCCAAGGCCATACGGAAGAGAAGGACGGCTACGGCTAGGCCCACCCCCGGTCTAGGTATATCTTAGAGCTTAGACCATGGGCACACCATCCACAACCGACGGCAACAAGAGGTCGCAACCCCGTCCAAGATGCCTAGCAAATCAAACTGCAGTGGTTCAACCGTTCAAACAAGCATTTCCCAGAGACAATCCTAGACCTAAAGTGTACGAAGGTGACAAAGAAAAAAAAAATGCCGAAACTTTAAAAAAAGAAAAAGAAAAACAAAGCAAGTGACCAGGCAAGAAAAAAAACGTTAAGAAACGAAACAGTTTTTAAAGTTTAAACCCTTTTGGAACAGTTTATGGGCATCTGAAGGTTGGGGGAGTGGCGGTCGGAGTTGGAACGACCATAAAATCTCCGAGCGGAGGAAGGGGGCATTGGGTTCAACTGCACAGAAAACGTCCGTCCGTCCCTCCCGGTCCTGAATCCGATCCACACAGAAAACGGATCTCGTATTATATCAACAAGGGCCGATGTTGTTCGCGGGAAAGGACTTACGTAACGCAGCTGACGAACCACATAACCCGGCCGCTGTATATGTGGGAGCTAGCTGCATAATTTCTGTGAACTTTTTCATTATAGTTAACAGAAGTAAGTACTGAAATAGGAACTATTTATTGATGTTATAAACCATACAACTGACGGATAAACACTTATGCACTTGGCGTACTTCTAATGTAAACAATATAAATATACAAGCTGATGCAAAAAAACAACACAAAAAGTTGATGCCATCTACCTTGACAATGGCGACAGCGCATCAATATCTAGTTATAATATGAAAAACGTAGTACTAAAGAGATAACCTGATAAAAACATACCGTTTGAGGACTAGAGAACGTTTAGCTACAAATCTTCAGGCGTATAATTTTAGGATGCTATTTTTATTCTTTATTTCTACGAGTTTTGATCAGTCAACGACAGAATCAGTGTGGTTGACGGATTGCTACAAGAGCTAAAAATAGA
Organism: Macrobrachium nipponense; assembly: GCF_015104395.2. Lineage (NCBI taxonomy): Eukaryota > Metazoa > Arthropoda > Malacostraca > Decapoda > Palaemonidae > Macrobrachium > Macrobrachium nipponense. Next base: position 23,526,874 of record NC_061102.1, read on the forward strand.
CTCAGTTCAAAATCAGTATATTACGAGAATATAAAATGAATTAAAACAACTCTGGATTTATACTCTGCCATGAAATTCACCATAACCAACTGTCGTCTTCAAGCCAAATAAACAAATTATACCACAATACAACACTTTCATTCCCGGACCAAATTTCACCAAACGGATAGATTTCGCACAAGTAGGTCACGTGGCGGCGCATGCTGTGTAACCGACAAGGAGTCTATGGACCGGGGAGGAGGAAGGGAAGGGGTATGAGATGGGGAGGGGAGAGGGGGTGGATGAAGATGGGCTACACATGCGATGAGAGAGAGGGGGGAGAGGGAGAAATATATGGGGGGAGGGGTGGGGGCGTTTTTTTAAAGCTGAGGCTTCGTTCTGCTGGAGGGGCACCATTCTATAGCAGTAGGGCGTGGGGGGGAGGGGGTTTCGGAAGAGCTGCGATAAATGTGAGCGCGGCACAATGGCGATATGCGGCCATCCTGGATGTCAACACCAAAACGCACCTCTTGTTTACTCATTAATATTTCCAGGACTTGTTAAAATCACATATATAAAGCAATTAAGCACCTAATGATTTGGCATAGCACAAATGTTAAGTTCTCCGGTGTTACGCAATGACGCTATGTTTACTTGCACACAAGATGAGTATCGCCATTTGAGAGAGAGAGAGAGAGAGAGAGAGAGAGAGAGAGAGAGCGGAGTTTCGGAGACCATTGAGCTGTTTCGTGCTCTGATCAATAGCGAAGCGTTATTTCTCTACCTACTACGGCAAAGAGTTGTAAGGTTCTCCAAACCCCTTTTGTGTTTGTTGTATAGAAACGGGTTCCGGGAGTAAAAAAAGAAAGAAAAAGTCGTCAAAATGGAAGATTATAACTTCATTTTCCTCAGGAGTTTGATACAAAAACTTCTATGGATCCTTTCTGGGAAAAAAATACACCATAAAAAAAATCCAAAAAGGAAAGCCTTGGTGCTCGATGCCATTTCAGTGAAGAAAAGTTCTCAAGGACTGAGATATTTGAAGGTGAGGTTTCCTCATTGAAAGTGAGAGTTTCTCCTCCTCCTCTTCTTCCATCTTCCTACAACCTGTTCTACTACCACAACCACTCTTCAATATTCCCGCCTCCCCCCGCAACCATACAACGCTCCTTCTACTGCGTTCTAGGTCCAGAGATTCAAAGGTAATAGATAGCAATGACCAGCAAACACTTTAAATTCATCCGATTATTATCAACGTTTCTTCATGTTTACACTTTAAAACGAATATCCATAGATGCACATAGTTTACTTCAAGGCTAAAAAAGCGAGTGAAATTTATGAACCTGGCGTTTGGAAGGTCCGACAAATAAGGCGTAAAAAGATGATGCAGAAACTCAGAACTACATCAACGCACAAACGCTTCTGGTCTCGACAGCTATAAAGCCCTTTCTTCGCCTCAAAACCACAAGTATTCCTGGTATAGCCCATATTACACTCCACTTCTCATTCATAATTATCATCTGAAATTAAAAGGCCCTTAAACACAAAATTCAGACAAAAAAATCAATGTATTTCCACGACGCTATATCCCAAAACCTAGTAGCGTTTGTTGTGAAGTTTGCTTACACTGATATATTGTTTTCATGGGTCTTTTAATTTTTAAAGGACCAGTTCATACGCGTTATAGTTATTGCAATTTTTAATAATGTATGAAGACTACCATGAATAATTAACATAACCCGTCCAGCGTAAACTAAGTCACATTATGCCATTCAAAGCACATTTCCACAGCAATCAGGTTTCAACGTTTTTTTGTTTTTGTTTTATGTTTTCGTGCATTTAAAAACGTTAAAGGATGAGTTTTCCTTATTTGTCTGTATTTTTTTCAAGCAAAAATAATAATTACAATATCATTAGATTCAATAATTGGATTTTCACTCAGTGGTACAAATGAGTAATGACACACAATGATGAAATGTCAGATTTATACAATTTCAAAGACTGTAATACCCATTCCAAAAAATTCGTATACTGCCTGTTCTCTTGGTTATTATTATTATTATTATTATTATTATATTATTATTATTTTATTATTATTATTATTTTTTTTTTTTTTTTTTTGTTTTTGCTCTATCACAGTCCTCCAATTCGACTGGGTGGTATTTATAGTGTGGGGTTCCGGGTTGCATCCTGCCTCCTTAGGAGTCATCACTTTTCTTACTATGCGTGCCGTTTCTAGGATCACACTCTTCTGCATCATCCTGGAGCTACTTCAGCCTCTAGTTTTTCTAGATTCCTTTTCAGGGATCTTGGGATCGTGCCTAGTGCTCCTATGATTATGGTACGATTTTCCACTGGCATATCCCATACTCCTTCTTATTTCTATTTTCAGATCTTGATATTTATCCATTTTTTCCCTCTCTTTTCTCTTCAACTCTGGTGTCCCATGGTATTGCGACATCAATGAGTGATACTTTCTTCTTGACTTTGTCAATCAACGTCACGTCCTGGTCTGTTTGCACGTATCACCCTATCCGTTCTGATACCATAGTCCCAGAGGATCTTTGCCTGATCGTTTTCTATCACTCCTTCAGGTTGGTGCTCGTACCACTTATTACTGCAAAGTAGCTGATGTTTCTTGCACAGGCTCCAGTGGAGGGCTTTTGCCACTGAATCATGCCTCTTTTTGTACTGGTTCTGTGCAAGTGCCGGGCATTCACTTGCTATGTGGTTTATGGTTTCATTTTTCGTATTGCACTTCCTACATATGGGAGAGATGTTATTTCAGTCTATCGTACTTTGAACATATTTGGTTCTTAGGGGCTGATCTTGTGCCGCTGTTATCATTCCTTCAGTTTTCCTTCTTTAGCTCTCCCCTCTGTAGCCATTGCCAATTGTCATCGCTGGCTAGTTCTTTAGTCTGTCTCATGTATTGTCCGTGCATTGGTTTGTTGTGCCAGTCCTCTGTTCTTTCTGTCTTTCTCCTGTCTCTGTATATTTCTGGGTCTTCGTCTACTTTTTATTAGTCCTTCTTCCCATGCATTCTTTAGCCACTCGTCTTCACTGGTTTTCAGATTATTGCCCCCAGTGCTGCTGTTTTCGATGTTGACGCAGTCCTCTATACTTAGTAGTCCTCTCCCCCCTCCTTCCTTTCGTGTTATGTATAGTCTGTCCGTATTTGCTCTTGGGTGTAGTGCTCTGTGTATTGTCATTTGTTTCCTGGTTTTCTGATCTATGCTGCGGAGTTCTGCCTTCGTCCATTCCACTATTCCTGCGCTGTATCTGATTACTGGCACTGCCCATGTGTTTTATGGCTTTTATCATATTTCCGGCGTTGAGTTTTGACTTGAGTATCGCCTGAGTCTCTGCTATATTCTTTCCTGATCGTGTCCTTCATCTCTTGGTGTTTAT
>NC_061102.1:23530763-23618004 GCF_015104395.2 Macrobrachium nipponense
ATTTCCACTTTAAAATGGGACCCTAATTTGTGCAAGTTAGTATATCATTCATTTATAGTAGCTAGTAGTATCCTTTTGCATGTTTAATGCATATTGTTTGATAATTGTCATATTCACAGCTGGATGATAAGTGTGGTAGTATTAGTTTTTCTTTTTACATATTGTAATTTACATTTTTCCTTTCAGGTTTTTCAAGATTCCAATGTCAGTACTTCCAGAGATTAGAAGCAGCTCTGAAATTTATGGCTACATAACAAAAGGACCGCTTTTAGGTGTTCCTATATCTGGCGTAGGTATCATGATAAAATTTTAGCTTTTGCATCAAGAGGATTTAATCATATTATTATAATGATTACTGTAATAAATAGCTAGCTGTTGTTGATGCATTAAAAAGCAATGCACATAGTAATACCTAAGAGGGGCAATAGGAACACAACCCCCAGTACACCATGAATTACGTTGAAACTAATAAAAAATACCCCCAAATAATGATGAGGTGCAAAAAATGAAATTAGTGGTCAAAATATAAAGGTAAAGCATTATAAATCACTTGAACGTTAAATCTCGGGAAAATGACTCAACAGCTGGGTAACTTAATTAAGTTCAACAGGAAAATTACTAGTGGCCAAGGCATCATAGGACTTGGCATATGCAGTAAGAGGAAGGCTGTACTATGTGATAAATGGGTTTTTAAACAATATATTTAATTGTGTTACGCCTTAATTTTAGGTGAACTCTTTTTCATTGTAAGTTATAGGTGTTTTTGTCTAAAGTTAACCTTCAGTTTTGAGTTATAGATTTGAAACTAATGTTGTAAAAGAGTTATAACTGTTCATCTTTAAAGGGAGTCTGAAACCAGTATTTTGTATCTGTAAAAGGAAATAGATTCTGAAAAATATGATTCATATCCTTATAAGCTAGGGAGACAAGAAACAGTGTTGTGCAGCCTTAATATTGGACATAGAATTTTTGTACATGAACTTCCCTGCCAGATATATACTTAGCTTAGGTCTCTGACGTCACGACAAAGAAAATTCAAAAACTCGCGGCCAACGCTACAGGTTAGTCAGGTGATCTACCTTACCCGCCGCTGGGAGGCGGGTGTAAGAACCAGTCCCCCTTTCCTGTCAGATTATTTTCTGTCGCCGGCTGGGCTGGACAACACCTGTTGTTCAGTCCCTTACGATAGTTAAAATTCGTCTCGTTGCCGACGATTTGGATTTTGGTGAAGTACCCTTTGTTTGTTGGCTTGGCATACGCTTTTTGGACTGTTTTTTGGATTTTTCTTTTGGATTTCTCTTACATATCTATAATCATGGATGATTCTGAAGTTAAGAAACCTAGTTTATTTAGGGTTTGTTCAGAGAAGGAATGTAAAGTTAGGCTTCCTAAAGCTGCATTAGATCCTCACTCGGTATGTGAGTCGTGTAGAGGGAATGAATGCTCTTTTATTAACCCTTGCAAAGAGTGTGAGAATTTGGATGAGGATGGTTGGGAAGGCTCTCTCTTCTTATGTGAGAAAGTTAGAGAAAGATAGGGTGCGCAAGGCTTCTTCAAAGAGTTTACTAGTATGAGGGGTGAGTGAAGTTGACGCTGAGAATCGTAGTAGAAGTAGTTCCTCTCCAGTTTCAGCCCCTGCGCCCAGCTTTGAACCCGAAGATTCGTTTTCGGAAGTTGTCTTCTGGGAGAGCCTCGATCAGGAGTAAGGAGAGCCTCGCTCGCTCTCGACAAGGTAAGAGTGATGATAGTGCAAGTGATCAGTGCAGTGCCCCTAGTGCAGTGGAGGGATGCGTCTGACCGGCTCACTAACGCTTCCAGGCTAGACCTCTTCCAGACTCCCAGACCCAGTGGAGGAGGAAAGTCGAAAGCCGCAGGAAGGTTAGGGAGAACCCCCACCGGTCAGGCGTTTGAATTTTGGCCTAGCCTAACTCCTTTCTTTCTCTATAAAAATGAATAATCTACCCACCTGTACGCTTTCTCCAACTCCAGTACACTCCAGAAATCACCTTAAAACACCAGCACCACAAGACTTACGACCCAAAAAACAACTCCTACCAGAACAGAGAGCTCTCCCCTACCACCAACCACACCACCACACGTGCTTTCTACTGGCCCCGTGTTATTGTTTACATCCTGCCGACGCCGCCGCCATCTTGTCTATGACGTCACAGCCTATGATGTCCACAACACAACTTAAATACATCAACAGACACCTTCTAGAAATCTACCACATGTTGTCTATATATAGGACACCCACCATATTTCAACAATGCATAAAATACCCATAACAATTATACAATATATAATCACACTTATCTATACCCATAACAATTATACAATATATAATCACACTTATCTCTTTCTCCCTCCCCTCCGACTGTTTCCTAACTAGTATTCCCCTCTTAATTTCCTTCGTCCTCCAACTCTTTTACCCTCTACATAATTTCTAATACATTCCCCTGAAACTCCTGCTTTAGTTAATACATCAGCCACTTGCTCCTTTCCTTTTATCCATCTCACCTCCTTTATTTCCCCGGATTCAATGGGTTTCCCTTATTGCAGCAATATCTATTTTAATCTCTTGCTACTTACACCAGTGCTTCGATTTGATGGCGGTCATTAGTGTTTTTACTATCAGTGTTAACCAAGGCTTCTAAATTTCTCCCTCCTACTACCTCTTCCCACAAATGCTTGAAATATATCAATCCTTCTACAGCTTCCCCAACACTCAGGGCTTCAGCCTCAATGGTGGATGGTTTTGCCACTCTCCTGGATTTCCTAGACTTCCACCATATGGGACTTCTCCTCTTCCCATCTGTCAAAGAAATAATATAACCCAGTTGAGTATGGCCATCTTCTATGTTTCCAATGAAGCGTCTTGCATAGGCTTCCCAATAAACCCTTTCTTCTTCCATCTCACTTATTGTAACTTCGCCCATCATGCTCTTAGTTTTTCTCACAATTTTAATAAGTTTCTTCATATCCTGAGTTGTTCCTTCTTTAAATGCTTTACTTAATTCGCTAATATCATATGATATTTCTGGCATCGTGTGTAGTGATACCCAATTCAGCTGTCCTACCACTGATCTGTACTCTGTTAACTCTTTTTGTTCTAGCACTCTATTACCCGTATATCTTCTAGCCTCTGGTTCTCTTATGGAATTTATATACTGCCACTGATTAAGGGAAAATCTATTCTCACCTTCTGCTCTATTACTACTCCTATATACTTGAACTTTTACTCTCTTGTTCTCCTACTTGCAATTTCCCTTTCAATCTCCCAATCGTTTCCTTTAAGAATCCTTCAGTTTCCTCCGTAGCAAAACAAAAAAATCATCTACGTGGTACACAAAATGCCTTCCAATTTATTGTTCTTTTTCCAAAAGAATATATTAGGTTTCTAGTCTACTTCTCTCACCTTGAAGCTCCTTCACTACTTTCACCACTTTACAATACCATGCTTTTGCTGCATCCTTGAGCCCATAGACTGTTTTCTTCAACTTCCATAATCCCCTCCAACCATCTTCCCTTGGTGGCTTCAAGTACACTTCTCTTTGTATCTCGTCAACCTTGTAAACTATGCAGTTTTGACATCCAATGTATAACAATTCCAATTTTTCACCCTTATTATGGTTAGACAGAATTTTAAAAATTTCAGCATTGCATGTGGGAGCATCCTTTTCCCACTCAAAGCCATTTCTTCTTGCAAAACCCTCTAGCTACCAACTTCTTGCGTTTACATATCCTTTTCCCCCCCTTTTATCTTTTCAGTTAACTATCCCATCCTTGGTAGATAATAGCTTTTTGTCCAACATCATTTACCTCCTCATATACCTGGTTATCTCTCCAACTTAGAAGTTCTTTTTCTTTAGCTTCCATTATGCTTCTATTTTCAAATCCCAGCAACACCTCCTCTTCATCTTCAATTTTTTCTACCTGACTATAATCCCTCAAGTTAACCCACCCTTTGTCACCTGACTGTGAGTCTCGTATATTGTACGAATCAGCCCATGCTTGGCTTGATCTTTTTCCTGCAAGACCTAAAATAGTCCATTCTTCTACTTGTCCTGTATCATTGTTTATAGCCCTAACTCTATTTCCCTTTTTGAATTTTGGTATCTCTTCCATTAACTCGCTTTCTATTGACCCACTTTGCCCGTTATCTTCCACTGTTTCCTCTATCACCTCTCTTTCTATAGTCTCTTCTGTGTCTGCATTCCTTCTCTCACCCATTATCTCCTCTCCTTCCAGCCAATCTACTTTCCCTTCATTTGGGCCATCTGACCTACCTTTCACCCCATGGGATCTATTCTAGCCGATATCTCTTCTGTATCTGGTGATCGTCGTTGAATCCTTGTCACATGTATCCTAGCGTACTTCTCTTAAAGAATCCCCCATGTTTGACTATTATTGTTTTTCCCCGATACTCCCACTACCTGAGCAGGTCCTCTCCATTCATTTTCATTTTCCCTCTTATGAATACCTCATCTCCTACACTGCTTCTTCAAATTTATGTTCTCTGATTGTTTTTGTTTAGCGCTATTCTTATTTTATTACAGGACTCATTTTTTATAAATGCTTCTCTGGCCTGTGCATTGCATTCAGTGTGTCCCTTACCATACCCTCTTCCATCCCCTTTTTCTCTGCTTGCAGGACTAGAACTTTCTTCTCCTATTAGGTTAGGCAGTGAAGGGTTTTTTCCAAATACTAATTGGTTGGGAGAGAAACCTCCATTATTCATTAAACAGTTCCTAGCACTCACTACCCATTTCAAAGCTAGGGACCAATCTACTTCCTCTTCCTCCATCATCTTTCCTTACACTTCCCTTGATCATGCCTACGGTCTTTTCACATAATCCGTTGCTCCACGGAGATTCTGATGCTGTGGCTAATACTTTAATATTCCATTTTTCTGCCATCCTCCTTACTTTTTCATTTTGAAAGTTCTACCCCCATTATCTGACAATATTTTGGAGGGTGCTCCAAATATAGCAAACCAGCACTCAAAAAGTATCTTTATTATAGTTTCTGGTTTCTTATCTTTTATCCAACAGGCCTGACAATATCTCGTTGCCATATCCACTATTACCAAGAACTTTCTCTCTTCTATCTCTCCCACATCCATCGCTACGACTTCATTGAACGTTTTTACTCCAAGAAAAGCCTACTACCGGTTTGGCGGGGTTTCTTTGTATTTTTTACAAACCTCACAATTTTTGATCAGTTCCGTTAGTAACTTTCTTATTTCCTCTTTTTCTTTTTCGATTAACCATTACTCCATTGTGCTTCCATCTGTTAGCTTCCATATTTTTATCTCCACTTCCATGACCAAACTGTAAATGTAATTTCTTCATTGTGTTCTTAATTTCCCTCGGATTTCTTTCCTTCAACCCTCCAGTAATAATTCTTCTACCTTCCTCCTCCAATTATAGGCACTCTTAAATGACCCTGTTCGTCTTCTCTTAACTCTACTTTCATTCCCCCTAATACTTCCTACTATGACACAATTTTCTTTTCAAATTTATTTAGGGTCATAACCCATTTTACTCATTGGTTTGCTTACCTATCAGCCAGGGTATATCACCTTGCAGAATTTCCGTCTTCAAATAAAACTTTCTGTTTTTTTAGTATCACAGGTATTCTATTATTCCTCTGGACTTATAAGATGTCTCACCAAAATTAAACACTTTATTAGACTCTGTCCTAGTGTCCCTCATTCTCCCAACTCTTCCTGACTCAAATCCATGACAATACGTGCTAGTCACAATTCCCCGCAAACTGTTGATTTACACCCTGTGTCCAAAATTGCATCAACCACCTCCATGATGCTTCCACTATTTTATTAACTTCTCCTACATAAACCTCTTCTTCTTCTGTCCCATTTTCTGTTTTTACCTTATTTTCTTCTAGTCTTGTTTCAGTTTTCTTCCTATTATGAAAATTCTGAGGACAATCCCTAGCCAAATGCCATTCTGAGCTGCATATTGCAACATACTGTTACCTTCCCTTCTTTGTTTATAGGATTTCAACCACCCCCCTTCCCCTCGGTTCCATCTTCCCCGATATCTTTGGTTTTCCCTCCCTCTCCCAGAACTGGCATTGCCTTCTGACGAACCCCACCATTACCCGTTCCTCTTTAGTCCCTAACCCTCAAATAGTCTTTTCATTGTTTGCGACACTGTTCCGTACTCTAGCTTTTCTTGCCCACAAGCCGATAATACCATTTGTTTTTGATTTTCCAGTGAGATTTGCTGCTCTATTACATGATACCCCTTGACTTCGCCTTCAAGCGCGCCTTTCCCCATTGCTCTTTCACACTCAGATGCTGCCTTCTCGTATCTAATTAAATAGTCCGCCATATTTTCACTAGATTCTCTTCTTATTAGAAGGTATCTTTTTATTCTACCGTAATTCTCCATTACCGAGTCTTTAGATAGGCTTTATCTAGTTCTCTAGGATTAACTTTGGACCCTCTGTACCAGTAAGTTTATCTTTATCTAATGCTTCCACTAGCTCTAGGGCTTTCCCTTTTAAGCTCATTCCTCATTTCTATCGCCGGGTATTTTGTATCTTCTCCATACAACAATAGCCAATACTTCGGCTTGACCTTTCATTCTTTGTATTCTTCTTGTATCCGCTAAACCTAGGGACATTCCCTTCTCCATCTAGTAGTCTCCCTTTGTTCACTGTCGGATCCAGGCATCTTTGATCAACCACGCTCTGCTACCAGTTGGAATTTTGGCCTAGCCTAACTCCTTTCTTTCTCTATAAAAATGAATAATCTACCCACCTGTACGCTTTCTCCAACTCCAGTACACTCCAGAAATCACCTTAAAACACCAGCACCACAAGACTTACGACCCACCCAAAAAACAACTCCTACCAGACAGAGAGCTCTCCCCTACCAACCACACACCACCAACACGTGCTTTCTACTGCCCCGTGTTATTGTTTTACATCCTGCCGACGCCGCCGCCATCTGTCTATGACGTCACAGCCTATGACTCACACAACTTAAATACATCAACAGACACCTTCTAGAATCTACCACATGTTGTCTATATATAGGACACCCATCCATGATTTTTCAACAATGCATAAAATACCCATAACATTATACAATATATAATCACACTTATCTTACCCATAACAATTATACAATATAATCAAGGCGTCCCCTCGGCAGTTCCTGTTGCTCGTTCCAGGCTGCCTTGGATCGAACCAAGAAGGAGTTATTGCGCCAGTGCTTCTCGTCATCTTCGTCGCCTTCTCCTCAGCGTAGGTGGAGCGCATCGGAGTCGTCTCGCCCTCTCAAGAGGCCCTGGAAGGATCCTTGCGCCCTTCCTTCCAGCCCCGAATCCTTCGCGGAGAGCCTGAAGTGGAACGCAAGAGAACCAAGATTTCGTCCTGTTACGCTTCTCCTGTTCGCTCTCGGACTTCGTCCCCTGTAGGAGTTTTAAGAGATCTCCTGCGCGTATCCTGGCGGGTCTGCAGGCGCAGATTGCGGCTTTAGCAGAGTCTATTGCCGGGACTTTCATCATCGGTCGGAAGGACGCCTCACTTCCGGTGAAGAAGTCTAAGAACGTTCCTTCGGCTAAATCTCCTTTGGCTAGAAGAGCTTTTGAGCCTGTTAGTAGGAGTTCAGAAGTGCAGGCTGGAGCTCGGGATCTTCTCCGAGTAGGCTCTCCTCTCTTCCCAGCAAGAGTTGTGAGCATGTAAGGTGTAAGGAGCCAGGCAGGCTCTCTCCTCAGGATTTCCGCTCCTCTTCAGTTAGGCGTCAAGAGCTTGACAGACGTCAAGAGCCTCGTTTTCGTCAGGAGCGAAGGAAGAGTTCTTCGCCTGGTGGCCACTCTCCTTTTGACGGAACGCTCGGAGCCTAGTAGGCAGCCAAGAGCCTAGTAGGCGCCAAGAGCCTAGTAGGCGCCAAGAACCTGGTAGGCGGCAACGGAAGTTTTCTCCTCCGTTAGAGCACTCCCGATTGGATAGGCGCTCAGAGCCTTGTAAGCGCCGCGCTTCTGACAGGGATTCATCTGTGGATGTTTTCTCTCCCCGTGGCAGGCGTCAAGAGCCTGGCAGGCGTATTGAGGATGGCAGGCGCCAAGAGCCTAGCAGGCGCAGAGAGCCTGATAGGCGCTCTCCCTTATCCAGACGCTCTTCTGTGGAGTTAGAATCTGTTTCCGACAGACGGGTCCTCCTCTTGTAGGCGCTCTCCTAGTAGGCGCTCCCCAAGTAGGCGCTCTCCTAGCAGGCGCTCACCAAGTAGGCTCTCTCCTGGGAGGCGCTCTCAAAGTAGGCGCTCTCCTAGTAGGCGCTCTCCAACTAGGCGCTCTCCTAGTAGGCTCTCTCCTGGGAGGCGCTCTCAAAGTAGGCGCTCTCCTGGTAGGCGCTCCCCGTGTAAGCGCTCTCCCGGTGGTTTTTCTTCCAGTAGGCGCTCTCCGAACAGGCGCTCTCCAAGGATTAGCTCTCCTCCGGGCAGTAGAGCTTCTAGACGTCATTCTTCGGAAGAATTTGTTGCTGATTCGGAGGAAGATTTGCCCAAGGATTGCTTCGGTTTCTTCGTATAGAGACTTACAGACCTCCTCTTGCAAGATTTTGGGGAGTCTCTTTCGACCGTTGCTCCTCCGTCTCCTCCGTCCTTATTTTCAACGACCAATACGGCTAAGAAGTCTTCGGTCGTTAAGATGAAGCCTACAGTGTCTATGAAGAAGGCTATGAAGAACTTTGACGACGTTTGCTTTCAAAAGAAGAGAAGGGCAAGACAGTTTTTTCTTTTCCCCGTCCAAGCTGACGGGTAAGATGGGGTTCTGGTACGAGTCAGGAGAGCCTTTGGGTCTAACTCTTCCCTCTTCTGCAGACTCGGACTTCTCTTTGTGGTCGATTCCGCACGTCGCTCGGCGCTGAATTCTGCGAAGACGACGTGGGTATGAGCGAGTTGGATCACCTTCTGAAGGGAATGTTCCGAGTCTTAGAAGTTTTTAACTTTCTTGACTGGACCTGGAGTGTTGGCTAAGAGGACAAGAGCAAGACACTCTTTCGCCTGAAGACCTCCACGCAGTTCTGTCTTGCATGGACAGGCAGTGAGAGACGGTTCCGAGGAAATTGCTTCTCTTTTTGGTGCAGGAGTGGTAAAGAAGAGGGCCGTTTTCTGCTCTTTTCTTACCAAGGCGGTTTCTCACGCACAGAGAGCTTCCTTGCTGTATTCGCAACTTTCCCCGCAACTCTTCCCCAAGAAGACTATTAACGATATCTCCAGCTCGTTATCAGCAAAAGCGACGCAGGATATGCTAGCTCGCTCGGCTAGAATTCCGAAACCTTCGTTTCAGCAGAAGACGAAGAAAGAGGCTCAAAGTAGGCAAGAACCCTTTCGAGGAGGACCTTCGTCTCGCTCTTCTTCCTCCAGAGGTTCGAGACCACCTAGAAGAGGAAGGACCTTCTCCCGGTCTATTAGGGCCAAGAAATAGTTCGGGTTGTCCTCCAGACAACTGTGGGTGCCAGACTTCTGAACTTTGCAGATGTCTGGGCACGAAAGGGGGCGGACAACTGGTCCCTCGCGATCATCAAGAGGGGATACCTCATTCCCTTTATTTCGAGACCACCCTTGACCACCACTCCAAGGGCACTGGTGGCCAAATACAAAGACCCACTGATGAATCAAGCCCTCGCTCTAGCGGTAGAGCTGATGTTAGAGAAAGAGGCAATAGAGATGGTTCAGGGCCCTCTTTCAGCGGGGTTCTACAACCGTTTGTTCCTAGTTCCCAAGAACTCAGGAGGATGGAGACCGGTTCTGGACGTAAGCGCCCTGAATGTCTTTGTGAAGAAGAGGAAGTTCGCTATGGAGACGACGTCATCAGTCTTAGCAGCTCTTCGTCCCGGGGACTGGATGGTGTCACTGGACCTTCAGGACGCTTACTTCCATGTGCCGATCCATCCTTCTTCTCGCAAATATCTCAGATTCATGTGGGGAGGAACGTTTTTCAGTTCAGGGCCCTATGCTTCGGCCTTTCCACGGCCCCCCAAGTATTCACAGGACTGATGAAGAACGTTGCCCAGTGGCTTCATCTCGAGGGAGTGAGATTTCCCTCTACTTGGACGATTGGCTTATCAGGGCCAAATCCAAGGAGAAATGTCTGGAGGACTTACGAGTGACGTTGGATTCTAGCAGCTTCTCTGGGTTTGCTAGTGAATTTCGAGAAGTCACAGCTAATCCCCAGTCAAGAGCGTATCTATCTGGGGATTCTGATGGCTTCTCTGGTTTTTCGGGCGTATCCGTCCCCAGAGAGGATAACCCGAGGTTTGGAGAAGGTAGCAATCTTTCTAGAGAAAGATGTATGCACAGCGAGGGAGTGGATGAGTCTGTTGGGGACACTCTCCTCTCTGGAGCAATTCGTTTCTCTAGGAAGGTTGCACCTCAGACCCCTACAGTTCTTCCTGACGAGGAACTGGGATCGGAAAATATCAAGGTCTGGACTTTGCGTTCAAGATTTCGCAAGAGATAAAGGAGGATCTACGTTGGTGGCTAGACCCTCTATTGTTCAAGGAAGGCCTTTCCTTGCAGGTTCCGAACCCCAACCTAGTATTGTATGCAGACGCTTCGGACAAAGGTTGGGGAGCTACTCTCGGGTCGAGAGAAGTGTCAGGCACCTGGATGGGGGATCAGGTGTCCTGGCACATCAACAAGAAGGAGCTAACAGCGATTTGGTTAGCTCTCAAGACCTTCGAACCCCTCGTAAAAGGGAAATATGTTCAGATCAACTCCGACAACACTACAGCCCTGGCTTACATTCGAAAACAGGGGGGGACTCACTCTTTCTCCCTGTACGAGACAGCGAGATCGCTCCTCTTGTGGTCAGAGGAAAGGAACATAAGGCTTCTCAGCAGGTTCGTACAGGGAGAAAGAAATGTCAGAGCGGATCTGCTAAGCAGAAGGAATCAAGTCCTTCCCTCAGAGTGGACTCTGCACGCGGACGTATGCCAGGAGCTGTGGAGGTACGTGGGGCAGGCCCCATCTCGATCTATTTGCGACCTCCAGGAATGCGCGGATAGATCTATACTGCTCCCCTATTGCAGACCCAAGAGCAGTGGCAATAGATGCATTCCTGATGGATTGGAGGAATCTGGAATCTTTACGCGTTCCCGCCTTTCAAGATTAGAGGGGAAACGTTAAGGAAATTCGCAGCGTCAGAGGGAACAAGGATGACGTTGAATACTCCGTTCTGGCCCGCCCACGACTGGTTTCACAGAGGTACTGGAATGGCTGGTGGATGTCCCAAGATCCCTACCTCTAAGAGTCGATCTGCTCAAACAGCCCCACTTGACAGGTTTTCACAAAAACCTCCCCGCTCTCAGTCTGACTGGATTCAGACTATCAAGAGTCTCGTCAGAGCTAAGGGCTTTTCGGCAAAGTCTGCAAGGGCTATTGCCAATGCACGTAGACCTTCCACATCTAGAGTCTACCAGTCGAAGTGGGATGTTTTTTTTCGACGCTGGTGCAGGACTCATAAAGTTTCCTCCTCCAGTACCTCTGTGACGCAGATTGCAGATTTCCTTATCTTCCTGAGGGAAAAATGCGGGTTGGTTGTCTCCACCATCAAGGGATACGGAGCATGCTTTCCTCAGTTTTTCGTCATAGAGGATTAAACATATCTGAGGACAAGGACCTCCATGATTTAATCAGATCGTTTGAAACGGTTAAAAGAACCTCCTCCTTAGTGCCTAGCTGGAATCTTGATGTCGTGCTGCTCTTCCTGAGGTCCTCAAGGTTCGAACCTCCCCATGCTGCTTCGTTCAGAGACCTGTCGATGAAGACTCTTTTCCTCTGTGCGTTAGCGTCAGCAAAGAGGGTCAGCGAGCTGCAGGCTCTAGAAGGGGGTGAGGTAGGTTTCCAAGGAGGCTCCGCCGCGGTTTGCTCTTTTCTTCCGGCTTTCCTAGCCAAGAATGAAAACCCTTCTTCGCGTGGCCCAGGAGCTTCGAAATCAAAAGCTTATCCTCCTTAGTCGGGACAGAAGAGGAGAGATCTCTTTGCCCGGTGAGAAGCCTGAAATATTATCTTCAGAGGAAGAAAAGACTTGCCGCTAATGAGAGGCAATCTCTGGTGCTCTGTAAGGGACCCCAGTAGGCCCTTATCTAAAAATGCACTCTCATTCTTTATCAGGAATATTATTAGAGAAGCACACACTTCTTGCAATCAGCAACAGTTTAACCTTCTGAAAGTCAAGGCGCGACGAAGTACGGGCCATCGCGACGTCTTTGGCTTTCTTTCAAGAAGAATTTGTCATTACAAAACCTTATGAAGGCCACTTTTTGGAGGTGTGAATCAGTCTCTCTAATCACTACCTAAGGGACGTATCGATTACGTATGATAAGTGTTTTGGCTAGGCCCTTACGTATCGGCGGATTCAGTGCTGGGGCAGGGAGCTGAAAACACATCCTTTTTAATCCTTTTTCCCTGTTAGTTTTAAGTTTGAGTTTTTGGTTGTACGAAGAGAGGTTGCAGGAGGCAGCTCCTTCTTTCGTATACTAATGTTAGTATTTGGTTAGGTGATCGGTTGTGCTTAAGGCTCCCTTGCAATTGGTAGTGATAGGCTCTGGCATGTAAGCGGGTTGATCCCCATTGACCAGATCCTGCTTGGATTCTGCCAAGTAAGTGGACTCAGTTCCCATTGGTAGACCCAAAGAGTTCTTCAGCCATAGGTCACGCCCTCGCTGAGACTCTTTAGGCAACGCAGACTAATAGACAGTAACTATCAAGTCTTCTGCCTAAATCAGGTAAGAACCAGAGGTTTATATTATGTATTCCTTTAACATGTGTTGTCCCCACTTTCTAAGTAAGTATGTGTCTCTTTCCCTCCACCAAGGGTGTCAATCAGCTAAGTATATATCTGGCAGGGAAGTTCATGTACAAAAATGATATTGTTAGTATACAATAAAGTTTCATACAATCAACTTACCTGTCAGATATATACATAGCTAAGACTCCGTCGTCCCCGACAGAAATTCAAATTTCGCGCCACTCGCTACAGGTAGGTCAGGTGATCTACCGGCCTGCCCTGGGCGGCAGGACTAGGAACCATCCCCGTTTTCTATCATATTTTCTCTGTCGCCGGTGGTATCAACATTGTTGCTATTACCTCCTGACTTAGATTCATTTTCATCCTTTGATCATCGTTTTTTCGGCTTTTTGGTGACGTATTTGGATCGTGTTTGGCATTCGCTACAGTGGACTGTTTTTTGGAATAACTCTTTTGGATTTTCTCAGTATGTCTGATTCTAATGTGAGTGTGAGAATGTGTGTGAATGTAGGCTGCAGGGTGAGGATACCGAAAGCTTCGGTTGATCCTCACACTGTATGCCGTAAATGTAGGGGGTTTCAGTGTTCTGCTATTAATACTTGTAAGGAATGCGAGGGATTGAATGCAGAAGAGTGGAAGACTTTGACTTCTTATTTGAAGAAGTTAGAGAGGGATAGAATTAGACGATTGAAAGGTTGTGAGTTCAAGCCTATTGAGCCTTTCACTGATAATTCTAATCCTACTGATGTAGATTCTCCCTATGTATCTCATTCTCAGAGTGCTTTTCGGATTCGGCATCGGAAATCGCCAATCTGAAAGCTACAATTAGAGACATGAAGTCCAAGATGGCTGACTTCAAAGGTAAGGCTAGTGAAAGTGAGCATTACAGTGAAGTGAGTTCTCCCAGTGTTGTGGAGGGGGCGTTTGATCGTCCCTGCGACGCTCCCAGGCCTAGACCTCTTCCAAGCTCACGAGCCCAGAGGAGAAGGAAAGTCGAAAGCCTTAAGGAGGTTGTGGGGAATCCCCAACGGTCAGACGTCCCCTTCAGCTAGCTCTGCTTCGTTGCAGGCGGCTCAAGGGCGCTATAGAAAAAGCGTCCTTCGCGAGTGTTTCTCGTCCTCTCCCTCTCCCTCACCTAAACGAGGGTGGAAGGAATCGAACTTGTCGAGACCGCTGAAGCGTCATATGACGCCTGACATGGATTCTAGTCCAGAGCGTTTCTCAGATGACGCTCCGTCTTCTAGCAAGAAAGCGAAGGGGGCGTCAGCGTCACCTGAAGTGTACGCGGAAGTACCGTTTCCTTCTTCTCCACCGAGTGATGACGAAAGACGTCATGCACTGGACGGGGTGAAGCGTCAAGAAAGATCATTATAGCAGTTCAAGAGCAACTGTCATCTCGAGTGGGAGTTTTAGCGCCACGTCGGAAGGACGTGACGCTTCCAATTAAGAAGTCTCGTCCTCTCTTACCTGTTCAACGACAAGCGTCATACAGACGGGAAACGACTAAACGGCTTACAGAAGCGTCTAGTGCGAGAGCGAGAACAGGTGCTTACGAGAGTTTCGTAACGCCATAAGGAGAGACGTAAGACGTCTTTTTAGACGCGAAGCGTCATTGGAAACGGAGCATAGACATGACGCTCCGTCCAATATTATGACGCCAAGTAGGACGCCTTTGGAGAGCGGAGCGTCTTCCAAGCGCGAAGCGTCATCGAGACGTCAGCAAAAGACGTCATCCATGACGCTTGGCGAACGGGAAGCGTCATGTAAGCATGAAGAGTCTTCTAAAATTCTAGAGAAGCCGAAGCTTATGACGCCTTCCAAGACTATTAGAGCGGGAAAGAGGAAGGATTATCATTCCCTTAGCCCCTCTCCTGTTAGGAGTTTGTCTCCGCAAGAAGAAGAATGTTCGGAAAGGAGAGCGGAGACGCTTTTAGATCCCGAGTTAGAGGAAAACTCGGATGACGAATATAGTGGAAGAGAAGGTCTGTCTAACTATAAGGTGTTGACTACCCTACTTCTTGAGGAGTACGGAGACGAGTTGACGCCTGCCGCTCCTCCTTCTCCTCGCTCGCTCTTTTCCAGTGCTAAGACGAAGAAGCCTTCGTCTTTTCTTAAAATGAAACCCACCATATCGATGAAGAGAGCATTACATTCCTTAGACTCATGGATGAAGTCTAAGAAAGACTTAGTGAGGACAGTCTTCTGCATGCCTCCAGCAAGATTAGCTGGGAAAAGAGGCATTTGGTATCGGACGGGAGAAAATATGGGTATTGCTCTCCCTTCTACAACCGAAACAGATTTTTCGACTTTGGTTGACGCTTCAAGGCGTCAAAGTCTCAATTCTGCACGGATTACGTGGGGAATTTCGGAACTGGATCATCTCCTCAAGGGACTCTTTCGTGTATTGGAAGTTTTTAACTTCTTAGATTGGTCCCTTGGGGTGATGTCCAAGAAAGCCCATGATTCGGAAGGAATCGAACCTGAAGCCCTGTTATGCATATTGTCTTGTATTGACAAGGCGGTACAGGATGGATCTTTTGAAATCTCCTCTTTGTTTGGGGCAGGTCTTTTAAAGAAAAGGACTGTATATGGCGCCTTCTTAACAAAGGCAGTCTCACATGCTCAGAGAGCAGCACTTCTATATGCGCCTCTATCTGATTTTTTGTTCCCTTCTCAGTTAGTAAAGGACATTGCGCATTCTTTAACTGAGAAGGCAACTCAGGATCTGCTGACGCAGTCAGCAAGAAAGAAACCTGTTGCTGCATCGGACAAGAAAAGACCCAGTACAACGGTGCAGCCCTTTCGAGGTGGTCCGACCCCCAGACCTTCCACAAGGAGGAAGGCTACAGAGAAGAGAGGTAGATCTGCTTTTCATCCCTTTAAGAAGGGAAAATGAAGATTCTCTCCTCCAAGCACCAGTAGGTGCCAGGCTCCTGGGATTTGTGGAAGCCTGGACACTGATAAATGCAGAAGCGTCATCTTTGGCGATCTTAAGGAGGGGATATCGTATCCCTTTCCTGAACACTCCTCCCCTAACGTCAATACCAAGGGAACTATCAGCCAAATACAAGGATCCTGTGCTGAGGGATACTCTTCGATCGATGGTGGAACAATGTGGGACAAGAGAGCGATAGAATTGGTACGGGATCAACACTCCCCGGGGTTTTACAATCGCCTTTTTCTGGTGGCGAAAGCCTCGGGAGGCTGGAGACCAGTACTGGACGTCAGCTCTCTGAACAAATTTGTTCAGAAGGAGAAGTTCTCCATGGAGACTTCTGCTTCAGTCATGGCGTCATTACGACAGGGAGATTGGATGGTGTCTTTAGATCTCCAGGACGCCTACTTTCACGTCCCGATCCACCCTTCATCGAAGAAGTACCTCCGTTTCATGACGGGGGGAAGGATCTTTCAGTTCAGAGCCTTGTGTTTCGGCCTGTCCACAGCTCCTCAGGTCTTCACAAGCCTGATGAAGAATGTGGCGAGGTTTCTTCACCTCAAAGGAGTGAATGTCTCTATGTATCTAGACGACTGGCTCATCAGGGCCAGATCGGAGAGACATTGCGTGGAGGACCTAAAGTTAACTCTGGATTTGATCAAAGCGTTGGGATTGCTTGTGAACCTCGAGAAGTCTCAGCTGACCCCCCAGACAAGACCTAGTCTATCTGGGGATTCGGATGGATTCTCGGGGTTTTCGAGTTTTGTTTTTCCTTCGCAAGAGAGAATCGCAAAAGGTTTGCGGATAGTCTCTCTCTTCTTAGAGAAGCAACAAACGTCGGCGAGGGAATGGTTGAGCCTTTCTGGGGACGCTTTCCTCGCTAGAACAATTCTTCCCTCTAGGAAGACTTCATATACGTCCGCTTCAATTCTTCCTCAAGAGGTCTTGGAGCTGGAAAACCGGACAACTGTCGGACGTTTTTCCCATTCCAGTGGAGATAAAGTCACACCTACAGTGGTGGTTGCTCCCTATGGAAGAGAACAAAATGGGATCTCTCTAAGAACACAGAACCCAGACCTAGTGTTGTTCTCCGACGCGTCGGAGACAGGTTGGGGAGCGACATTAGGCTCAGAGGAAGTTGTCAGGCACCTGGGAACCAGCACAGGTGTCTTGGCACATAAACTGCAAAGAGCTCTTCGCCGTACATCTGGCCTTGAAGAGCCTAGAACCTCTGGTGTCAAGCAAGGTAGTGCAAGTAAACGTGGGACAACACCACCGCACTTGCCTACATTCGGAAACAGGGAGGGACGCACTCCTCGTTCCTTTACGAGCTCACGAGAGACCTATTACTTTGGACGTCTCACAGGAACATCTCCTGATGACAAGGTTCGTACAGGGAGTAAGGAATGTGAGGGCGGACAGGCTCAGCAGGAGGAACCAGGTCCTTCATACAGAATGGACCTCTACACGAGGAAGTGTGTCTCGATCTCTGGTCTCTGTGGGGAACTCCTCATGTGGATGTCTTCGCAACATTTCATTTCAAAAAGGCTCCCAGTGTTTGCTCGGTCGTGGAAGATCCAAGAGCACTTATGGTAGACGCCTTCCTGCTAAATTGGTCCTCGAGTAGACGTTTATGCTTTTCCCCCCTTCAAAATCTGGGGTTTAGTAATGAAAAAGTTTGTGGCGTCAAAGGAGACGAGGATGACGTTAATAGCCCCCTTTTGGCCGGCCCAGGAATGGTTCACGGAGGTGGTAGAGTGGATCGTAGACTTTCCAAGATCCCTACCAGGAAGGACGGATCTTCTCAGACAACCGCACTTCAAAGAGGTACCATCAAAACCTCCCCAGCTCATCGCTCTGACTGCCTTTCGACTATTGAAAGACTTGTCAGAGCGAGAGGCTTTTCTCGCGAAGTGGCAAGCGCGATCGCGAGAGCACGCAGAACCTCCACTACGAAAGTATACCAATCGAAGTGGGAGGTATTTAGAAGGTGGTGTAGATCCAAGAAGTTGTCCTCCTCCACTACCTCTATAGCGGAAATTGCTGATTTCCTGCTATTCCTGAGAGAAAAATCTCATCTAGCCGTATCCACAATAAAGGGATACAGAAGTATGCTCTCGGCTGTATTCAGGAACAGAGGATTAGACTCTGGCAAATAATAAAGATCTCCACGATCTCATAAGGTCTTTTGAGACTTCAAAGTCTAAGGAACCAGTACCTCCGAACTGGAACCTAGACGTAGTCCTCAAGTATCTGTCATCGGAAAGATTCGAACCTCCTCATCTGGCATCGTTTAGGGACATGACCAAAAAAAATGCCTATTCCTGTTATCTTTAGCTACGGCAAAGAGAATTAGGGAATTACATGCTCTGCAGGATAAAGTAGGATTCAAGGGAGACTCGGCTATTTGCTCGTTTAAGACCCTGTTTTTAGTGAAAAAACGAGAATCCCACGAATCCCAGGCCTAAGTCTTTCGAAGTCAAAGGTACGGTTTCGAGGTCTCGTAGGCCAGAGAAGCCAGAGAGGTCTCTATGCCCTGTTAGAACTCTGAAGTTCTACCTTCAGAGAAAAGCATCAGATGGGAGGTTCTAGACAAGCTCTTTTGGGTGCGCGGTAAAAGACCCCACCACAAGACTGATGTCCAAGAATGCGCTGGCATTCTTTGTAAGAAACGTCATTACAGACGCTCATAAGGCCTGTCCTGACGAACAGTTACAACTGTTTGAGAGTAAAAGCTCATGAAGTGAGAGCTATAGCGACGTCTCTCTCGTTTCATAAGAATATGTCGCTTAAAAACATCATAGATACGACATTTTGGAGATGCAACTCAGTATTTGCATCTCATTACTTGAAAGACGTGCGTGTGACTTATGAGAAGTGTTTTTCTCTAGGTCCTTTCGTATCGGCGGATACGATTCTGGGTACGGGAGCCGACACCAATCCTTAAATGTATATACTGTTCTTCTTTTTGGATATGGTCGAGAGTCTCTTCGAACAATGGAGGACTTAGGCTCGCAAGGGCGGCCGTCTATGTTGTTCAGTAAGAGAATTCTTGTCATATCCAATTAGTTGAGTATAATTTTTTTTTGGAAAATTATGTATGTGTGCGTAGTGGTTTTTGAGTTACGGTGTGTGACGAGTTCGGGGATAAACTCGTAACAATCCTTAGTTCTAACATATGGTTAGGATCAGGTGGTCGGGATTGGTTGTGTGCTCCTTCATAAGGTGTATTGTCATATAAGATCAGCACCCATTGACAAAGCCTTTTAGGCTCTGCCGAGTAAGCGGATAAGACCCCATCGGCAGACCCACAAGAACTCTTGGCCATAGATCATATATCTCGCTAAAGTTTCTTGAGGTGATGCAGACTACTGGGCAAACACCCACGAAGTCTACCACCTATCAGGTAGGAACCAAGGTTTTATTTATACCTACAACATATGTTGTTTACCTGTCTATTCCATATAGAAGCTGTCTCTTACCCTCCACCGAAGGGTGCCAATCAGCTATGTATATATCTGACAGGTAAGTTGATTGTATGAAAATGATATTGTTATGTTACAATAAAAAAGTTTCATACATACTTACCTGGCAGATATATACAATTAAAGGCCCACCCAGCCTCCCGCAGGAGACAGGTGGAAGAGAGAAAATATGATAGAAAACGGGGATGGTTCCTAGTCCTGCCACCCAGGGCAGGCCGGTAGATCACCTGACCTACCTGTAGCGAGTGGCGCGAAATTTGAATTTCTGTCGGGGACGACGGAGTCTTAGCTATGTATATATCTGCCAGGTAAGTATGTATGAAACTTTATTGTAACATAACAATATCATTTTTGTACATACTTACCTGGCAGATATATACGATTGATGGCCCGCCCAGCCTCCCCTCAGGAGACAGGTGGAAGAAAATAACCTGACAGGAAAGGGGGACTGGTTCTTACACCCGCCTCCCAGCGGCGGGTAAGGTAGATCACCTGACCTACCTGTAGCGTGTGCCGCGAGTTTTGAATTTTCTGTCGTGACGTCAGAGACCTAAGCTAAGTATATATCTGCCAGGTAAGTATGTACAAAACTTTATTGTATACTAACAATATCATTTTACTCACTCATGAGTTCTTGTTGTCCAGTGAAAATCCTCCATTCTATGATGATTGTATTGTGCCCTTGACTATGAGATATTTGTTGGTCAAATGTCCTAGTCTTAGGAATCTGAGACATAGTTTCCTGTCATAGGGATGTGACAGAGAAGGGCATTTTATCTATGTGAGGATTGTAATAAAGAGCAGTTATATATCTGTTCGGGAGGTGGGCCTCCTCAACTTTATATATAGTGTATATGAATTTACAGATATATGATTATATTATATATACAGTAATACCCCAAACTTATACGAGGTTAGGTTCCAGACCCCCTCGAGTAAAGTGAATGTTCGCTCAAGTTTGGCACAGGGTAAAAAAATGCAAATAAATTAATTCTTCTAGAATTTTAACACTAAATATGACCCTAATCATGCTCCCTAAATATTAAACTAACTTTTAAATGAAATTAAAGTTAGCTTAAAACATTATCATTAAAAAAAAAAAATGATTGGTAAAGATATAGAAGTGTGTGAAGATTACATACGTACAATTATTCTCTCTTCTTTCCCTCCTTCCAACCAACCAATCTATTTTTAGAAGTCTCCTCAACCACTTTTAAGAAATTCTTTATGTCTTCTCTTTGTTCTGCAATTCCTTTTCATGAACAAACAATGCTTTTTATTTGGACTAATACAATCCTTAGTTATGTCACTAACTGAGAGAGAGAGAGAGAGAGAGAGAGAGAGAGAGAGAGAGAGAGAGAGAGAGAGAGAGAGAGAGAGAGAGAGAGAGAGAGTAGGAGTGTGTGAAGATTACATATGTATGGAGAGGGAGAGAGAGATAGAATTATGTAAAAATCATTAATCGCTAATCAGCAACCCTCTCCCTCCTGTCACATTACTTGACATATTTGACAGCTGGACTTTGGGCTTCTGGTGGAGTTAAAAAGAAAGATTAGGGAAAGAATTCTTTATATGCATCATTTTGTCATTACAGTTATATTGTCATTATTATTTGAAAATATTACTAAACATATAGTAGATGTACCATATAAATTCTCTCTTCTCAGTAAGAGAAAGAGAGAGAGAAAAGTTCCTCTTACTTAAAAGTGTAACAGGAAGGTTATTTCTTTAAAATACTATCACATATAAATTTTGTAATTACAGTTATATTATTATTATTATTATTTATTATTATTATTATTATTATTATTATTTTATTATATTTGAAAATATTAATAAACATAGTACTTACTATGTGTACCATAAAAATTCACCTCAGTAAAAGAGAGAGAGAGAGAGAATTGTTATTTTTATTATTTGATGTTATTCAATTTACACAAAAGCTTGAAAATTTATAAATTGCATAAAAAATGAAACACTTTTGCAGGGTTTCTCTAGAATTCGAAAAGTTGCATTTGCATTCATGTGTCTGTAAAATACTCATTATGCTAATTAGTTAGGTTCCAATGAAAATTTTGCGCTATGTGAGTGAGTGAGTTTGCACAACTCATATGAACCCCTTTTAAATTTATCTTTTTAGTCTCTTACTTAATTTTGTTATGGCATCAATAACCAAGGTGTTGTGATGCCAGTTTTAGGAGTCGTAAATCAGTCGATCATGTTTTTGTAAATGAAGAGACTGAAAATCTTATAAGGTTGATTTGAGTAGATTATGACCATAGTTAATGTTTTCAGGTTTTAGGAGATCAGCAAGCAGCTTTGGTGGGACAGATGTGTTTGTCACGTGGTCAGGCAAAAAACACTTATGGTACTGGATGTTTCCTCCTCTATAACACTGGAACTCAGGTAAAAGAAATAATGTTATTGATGTTACTATCATTTTTGCTTTTACTCAATATTACTGTTGTGACAGCATAATTGATACTGTAGTTTTTCCCATGTATTCTGTGGCATATACGTACATTACTGTACATGGAAAATACATTACAAAATTTATGTTGCTAAGAAAGTAGTAATATTCAACAAGGTATTCCTAATTGAGGGTCATTGCACCTATTCTTATAGATGAAAACAATTGCTGTGTCAGTAGCATTCAGTTACCAAGCACAGATGCCAATAGTCCCTTGCGTACCCAATTATTTTAAATTTTACTGGTTTCCAGCTGGCGCTAAGTATTTATCCTAATGTTAAGACCTCAGGTTTGTTAGTTATGAAAAATACAAATTGGTTAAAAATTTGTCATATTTTTATTATTATTTTTCTTTTTCTTTCATAAGCAGGTAGTGATAAAACAAATTTCCAGAGGACATGAAATGTTATATTGCTGTCATTGTTTATGAAGTTTTTTATTTTGTACATGAACTTTCCTGTCAGATATATACTTAGCTATACGTCTCTGACGTCACGACAGAATTCAAAACTCGCGGCACACGCGACAGGTAGGTCAGGTGATCTACCTTACCCGCCGCTGGGTGGCGGATGTAAGAACCAATCTCCCTTTCCAGCCAGAATTTTTCTGTCGCCGGTGACGACTACACCTGTGGTTGTTACCTCCTGACAGCTTTATTCATTTCTCGTTGCCGTGGATTTATTTGGACTGACTTTCGGTGAAGTACCTGATCTTGTTGGCTTGGCATACGCATTTGTGGATTGTTTTTGGATATTGATTTGGATTTTTCTTTGATTTCGAGATGTCTGAGTTAGAGGTTAAGAAATCTTCTATGTTTAGAGTGTGCGCTATGGATGAATGCAAGGTGAGACTACCGAAAGCTACGGTAGATCCTCACACAGTTTGCTTTAAATGTAGAGGTAAAGAATGTTCTTTTGATAACCCGTGTAATGAGTGTGAGAAGTTGGATGAGGGTGAATGGAAGGCTCTTTCTTCCTACTTGAGGAAGTTAGAGAAAGACAGGGTGAGAAAGGCTTCTTCTAGGAGTTCTAGTAAGTCTCGTATTAGCGAGTTAGAAGAAAATCCTGTTGTAGCATTAGAACCTTCTCCAGTTTCAGCTCCTGCGCCCTGCATCGAACCTAAGGATACGACTACGGAAGTGGCAACCATGAGAGCCACGATCCTTAGCATGGAAAAGAAGATCCGTTCGTTGCAAAGGTAAGAGTAGTGAAGGTGAATTGTGCAGTGACCCCAGTGCAGTGGAGGGTGCGTCTGATCGGCTCCTTAATGCTTCCAGGCCTAGACCTCTTCCAGACTCCCAGTCCCAGTGGAGGAGGAAAGTCAAAAGCCGCAGAAGGTTAGGGAGAACTCCCACCGATCAGGCGTCCACCCCTCGGTAGATCCTGATGCTCGTACCCAGGCTGCCCTTGTTCGCGCAAAGAAGGAGGTATTGCGCCAATGCTTCTCTTCGTCTCCTCACCTTCACCTAGAAGAGGATGGAGCGCCTCGGATTCTTCACGACCGCTGAAGAGAGCCTGGAAGGCGCCTGGCCTCCTTTCCTTCCAGCCCGGAAGTTTTTCCAGAAGAGCCGGAAGTAGAGATCAAGAAACCCAGGAGGGAGCAGGAGTTCTCGCCTCATAGTAGGCTTCGAGCCTCTTCTCCGGTGGGGAGGATTTTACTAGATCTCCAGCTCGAATTCTTGCGGGACTGCAAGCCGCAGATTTCGGCACTGGCGGGCTCCTTGGCAGGAGGAACGCGTCGGAAAGACGTCTCTCTCCCTGTCAAGAAAGTCTAGGATTCCTTCACCTGTCTTACCGTCTCAGTCAGAGTCGGTTCTCTCTCCTTTATCAGCGGATGGAAGGAGGCGCGCTTCCCTCAGCAGGCGCTTGTCGTCTTCCAGACATCAATCGCCCAAGAAGCTTTCTCCTGGTGACTACATCTCTCCAGTAGGAAGGGATCTAGCGACTAGTAGGCGTTCGTCTAAAGACAGGCGTACAGCCTCGTCCTCGCGCTCTTTTACGAAGATCCTTCATTCTCCGGATAAGAGAGCCTACTCTTTGATGGATTCGTCTAGAGACAGGATCTCGCCTTATGTTAGGCGCCCTTTGAAGCCTAGTAGGCGCTACTCCCCAAGTAGACGCTCTCCCGCTCCCAAGCGTGGTGCGGAGGATAGGCGCTTTTCTCCTGATAGGCGTTTTTCTCCTCTGATAAGCGCGGCTCTACTTTTAGACCGCTCGATTCAGGACAGGCGCGTAGAGCCTGAAAGATATGTCTCTTCTGGGAGACTACCTTTTGAAGAGACACATAAGTCGGGGAGCGAAGTTTGTGGAGCATGGTAGACGCCGGTCTCCTAGTAAGCGACCTTCTCCAGACCTTCGCTCTCCTGTAAGTAGGCGCCAAGAGCCTAGTAGGCGTTCGCCTCATGGTAGGCGCAGCTCGCCTGGCAGCCGCTCTCCTTTGAACAGGCGCATGGATCCTGAGAAGCGCCTTGAGCATAGTAGGCTCTCCTCTCCTAGCAGGCGCTCCCCCTTGGAAGCCCGGAATTCTAGGAGTAGGATTAAGGAGCAAAGAGCACGCACTCATCAGAGTGGAAGGAAGGACTCATTCGAGAGGAGCTCTCCAGAAACTTTGGCTTCCCCCTGATAGGCGCCAGTCTACTACTAGACACTCTCTGGACAGGCGCATTTCTTTAGAGAAGGCTAACTGCACTCGTAAAGAAGCGGAGGGTTCTTCAGTGGATGAAGTTGAACCTTCAGAAGAGGATTTGGTGAAGGACTCGTCAGTTTCGTCCTACAAGATCCTTACAGATCTACTTCTTCAAGAGTTTGGAGACTCCCTTACTCCCGTCGCTCCTCCGTCTCCTCTCTCTTTATTCTCGACTTCGAAGAAGACGAAAGTTTCCTCTTGTGTGAGGATGAAGCCAACCATCTCAATGAAGAAGGCTTTGAGAGGTGTTGGTGATTGGCTGCTTTCTAAGGAAGAGAAAGGGAAAACTGTGTTTTCTTCCCTCCTTCCAAGCTTACGGGCAGACTCGGATTTTGGTACGAGTCTGGAGAACCCTTAGGTCTGGGTCTTCCTTCATCGGCGGATGCGGACTTCTCTTCTCTGGTGGGTGCAGCACGACGATCGGCTCTTTTGTCGGCCTAAAACGACCTGGGCTATGAACGAGCTTGACCACCTACTGAAGGGAATGTTTAGAGTCTTGGAAGTCTTCAACTTCCTTGACTGGTCTTTGGGGGTCTTGGCTAAGAAGACTCAGAAACCCGGATGCTATTTTCGCCAGAAGATCTAAACAGTGTTCTAACGTGCATTGACAAAGCAGTTAGAGATGGATCGAGCGAAATAGCCTCCCTCTTTGGAGCAGGGATCCTTAAGAAGAGATCAGTCTTCTGCTCTTTTCTGACGAAGTCTGTTTCGCATGCCCAAAGAGCCTCTCTCCTGTATTCGCAGCTCTCGCCTCTGCTTTTTCCAAAGAAGATAATCCAGGACATCTCAGGATCTATCTCTGCGAAGGCGACTCAGGACATGCTCGCACAGTCGGCACGGAAGCCTAAGACCTCCTTCCAGACGAAGACTAAGAAGGAGACTCCAGCTAGACAGGAGCCCCCCCTTTCGAGGGGGCCCCCCTTCTAGAGCCTCTACCTCGAGAGGTAATAGAACTTTCAAGAGAGGTAGATCCTTCTCACGCTCTGTCAGAGCTAAGAAGTAGGGAAGTAGTCCTCCAAACACCAGTAGGTGCCAGACTTCTAAGATTCTCGGAAGCCTGGACAAAGAGAGGAGCGGACAACTGGTCCCTCTCTATAATAAGGAAAGGATATCTGATTCCTTTTACGGAAAGACCACCGTTGACAACGACTCCGAGGGAGTTGGTGGCCAGGTACAGGGATCCCATCATGAGCCTTGCTTTAACACAAGCAGTGGAACAAATGTTCGAGAAAGAGGCTATAGAGCTAGTGAGCGACCCTTGCTCAGCGGGCTTTTACAACCGCCTTTTTCTAGTTCCAAAAGCCTCAGGAGGATGGAGACCGGTTCTGGATGTAAGCGCCCTGAATTTCTTTGTAGAAAAAAAGAGAGAAGTTCGCCATTTGGAGACGACATCCTCAGTGTTGGCGGCCCTTCGGCCAGGGGACTGGATGGTGTCCCTAGATCTTCAGGACGCTTACTTCCATGTGCCTATCCATCCTTCGTCAAGGAAATACCTCAGGTTCATGATGGGAGGAAGGATATTCCAGTTCAGGGCCTTGTGCTTCGGCCTTTCAACAGCCCCTCAGGTCTTTACAGGCCTAATGAAAAATGTAGCAAGATGGCTACATTTGGAGGGAGTCAGAGTGTCCCTTTACTTGGACGACTGGCTGATCAGAGCCAAGTCTCAGGAAAGATGTTTGGAGGACCTACAAAAGACTCTTTTCATGGCAAGTTCTCTGGGACTTTTGGTGAACTTTCAAAAGTCTCAGTTGATCCCCAGTCAAGATCGTATCTATCTGGGGATTCGGATGGCTTCTCTGGATTTTCGGGCTTTTCCGTCTCCAGAACGGATAGCCCGAGGGTCAGAGAAAGTCAAAGCCTTCCTAGAGAAAGAAGTATGCACAGCGAGGGAGTGGATGAGTTTGTTGGGGACACTCTCCTCGTTGGAGCAATTCCTTTCTCTAGGAAGGTTGCACCTCAGACCTCTCCAGTTCTTTCTCCATCGAAACTGGAGGTGTCGTTCACAAAACCTAGAGTTCTCCTTCGAGATTTCAAAGGAAATCAAGAAGGACCTCTCTCTTGGTTGGGCCAACCCTCTCAAGTTTGCAGAAGGGATGTCCCTTCACATTCCGAACCCCAACCAAGTGTTGTATTCCGACGCTACCTCTGAAACAGGTTGGGGAGCGACGCTCGGCTCAAGAGAAGTGTCAGGCACCTGGAACAAGGAACAGGTGACCTGGCACATCAACAAGAAGGAGTGATGGCGGTTGGCTAGCTTTGAAAGCTTTCGAGCCCCACGTCCTAGCTTCAACAGTTCAGATCAACTCGGACAACACCACGGCCCTGGCTTACATCAGGAAGCAAGGGGGGACTCACTCTTTCTCCCTGTACGAGACAGCAAAAGAACTTCTGCTTTGGGCAGAAAAAAGGAAGATTTGTCTCCTTACCAGGTTCGTACAGGGAGAAAAGAACGTCAGAGCAGACCTCCTAAGCAGGAAAGATCAAGTTCTGCCGGCAGAGTGGACTCTGCACGAAGATGTTTGCCAGGACCTGTGGAAGCTTTGGGGCAAACCTCATATAGACCTCTTCGCCACAGCCAAGAATATGAGGATAGCCAACTACTGCTCTCCGATATCGGACCCGAGGGCAGTGTCGATAGACGCGTTCCTACTAGATTGGAAGGGTCTAGACACGTATGCTTTTCCTCCATTCAAGATACTGGGAGAGACTCTAAAGAAATTTGCAGAATCGGAGGCAGCAAGGATGACGCTGGTAGCCCCGTTCTGGCCCGCACAAGTATGGTTCACAGAGGTACTGGAATGGTTAGTAGATCTTCGAGAACATTACCACAGAGGATCGATCTGCTCAGACAACCCCACTTCGAGAGGTATCACAAAAACCTCCCCGCTCTAGATCTGACTGGCTTCAGACTGTCAAAAGTTTGGTCAGAACGAGAGGCTTTTCGGCAAGAGTTGCAACGGCTATCGCAGCAGCAAGAAGGCCTTCTACCCTTAGAGTCTACCAATCGAAGTGGGACGTCTTTCGGCGATGGTGTAGGAACCATCACTTTTCCTCTTCCAGTACCTCTGTGACACAAATAGCAGACTTCTTACTTTCCTTAGGGAAGAAAGTGGATTGGCGGTATCAACCATTAAAGGCTATCGTAGCATGCTATCTGCAGTGTTTAGGCACAGAAACTTAAACATTTCAGAAGATAAGGACCTTCATGATCTAATAAGATCGTTGAAACATCCAAGAAGGTTTCTCCAGGGGTTCCGAGTTGGAATCTGGATGTAGTGCTACGTTACCTGAGGTCCAATAAGTTCGAACCGCCTCAGTCTGCATCGTTTAGAGACCTCACGAGAAGACAATTTTCCTCATGGCATTGGCTTCCGCAAAAAGGGTTAGTGAACTCCATGCACTAGAAGGAAATGTGGGATTCAGAGGAGATGCAGCTATCTGTTCATTCCTTCCTTCGTTCTTAGCCAAGAACGAGAACCCCTCAAATCCTTGGCCTAGGAGCTTTGAAGTACAAGGATTGTCTGCATTAGTAGGCGAGGAAGCAGAGAGGTCTCTTTGCCCAGTAAGAAGTTTGAAATTCTATCTACAGAGAAAGAAAAAACTTAAGGGCAATGATGTCAACCTTTGGTGCTCTGTAAGAGATCCAAGGAGGACACTTTCGAAGAATGCGCTTTCTTTCTTTATCAGAAGCCTGGTGAAAGAAGCGCATGCGATATGTGAGGAAAGTCAATACAAAGTCTTAAGGTCAAAGCTCATGAGGTAAGAGCTATTGCACGTCATTGACTTTTAACAAAAACATATCCCTGAGTAATATTATGAAGGCAACATTATGGCGTTGCAACTCAGTCTTTGCAAAACCACTATCTGAGAGACGTCAAAATTACGTATGAAAAGTGCTTCGGGTTAGGCCGTACGTATCGGCGGATTCGGTGCTGGGGCAGGGAGCTGAGACATATCCTTAGTAGTATATATTTTTTCCCCTTGTTAGGTTGTAAGTTTTTGGTTGTTTGAAAGAACATGCGGGTAGGCATGTTTTTCATTTCGTAGTGCTAACAATGATTAGATTGGTTAGGTGATCGGTGTATGTTTGAGCTCCTTGCAATGATAGTGGTTAGGTTCTGTCATATAAGTGGGCGAATCCCCGTTGACAGATCCTGCTCGGATTCTATCAAGTAAGCGGACAACCAAATCCCTTTGATAGACCCAAAGAGTCTGTCAGCTGTAGGTCACGCCCTCGCTGAAGCTCTTAAGGCAACGCAGACTCATAGACAGTAACTACGAAGTCTTCTGCCTAAACAGGTAAGAACCAAGGTTGTTTTTACATCCTACAACTAGTGTTGTTTTCCCCTTTTTTCCATATTTATATTGCTGTCTCTTTCCCTCCACCAAGGGTGTCAATCAGCTAAGTATATATCTGACAGGAAAGTTCATGTACAAAAATGTTATTGTTAGTATACAATAAGGTTTTGTACATACTTACCTGGCAGATATATACGATTGATGGCCCGCCCAGCCTCCCCTCAGGAGACCGGTGGAAGGAAAAATTCTGGCTGGAAAGGGAGATTGGTTCTTACATCCGCCACCCAGCGGCGGGTAAGGTAGATCACCTGACCTACCTGTCGCGTGTGCCGCGAGTTTTGAATTCTGTCGTGACGTCAGAGACGTATAGCTAAGTATATATCTGCCAGGTAAGTATGTACAAAACCTTATTGTATACTAACAATAACATTTTAAATAATTAAGTACATATTCTGACTCCCTTATTTTTTAACTTACATTTCAATATGCCAACAGGCAGTCATTTACAGAGACTGAATAGAAAATATGATGAACAGGTATATATAGCAGGGAAGCAGATTTATTAATAGTGGAGGTTTTGAGTTCAGTTACAGTTTTACTGAAACATCACGTCATTACCCTGAGTTAAGTCTTCATTCACTTGGTTTTGTAATTATTTGAGTTGTTGGAGTTAAGTTTGCCATATTAAGAAAAAAAAAAGGTAAAAAAAGATATTTTATAGATTCAAATTGTTGCACATAGTGCTAATTTCACAAAGGTACAGTTAAGGGATTGGCTCTTTTGTACAATGGCTTCTACTGTAACATTCATGTATGATATATAAAGATTGTTTATTGATATTGTATGAAAAGTCATTCAAATGATGGTTTTCCTAATGACAAAATGTATTTGCACTTCTTGTAAAGTGATGCAAAAATATTAAGCTGTCATTAATTCAGATTATTATGGTGTGTTTTTTAGGGCATTCCTCAAACTTCCTGTTCTATAGTTATTTAATGCCAGTCTAGTTGTATCTTTTGTATGTAAAGTGTTAATAACCACTATCATAAATGATAATTCTTTCAATTGAATTTTCTGTAAGTTTTGTTCAGTACACAATATAATACCCTTATTGTTTCTATAGATTGTGCAGAGTGAACATGGTCTTCTTACTACTGTTGGATATAAACTTGGGAAAAATGCACCTACAATATATGCCTTAGAAGGATCTGTTGCCATTGCTGGTGCTGCTGTCCGATGGCTGAGAGACAACCTGAACATCATTAAGTCATCTGCTGATATTGAGCCTTTAGCTAAAACTGTTAAAGATTCGGGAGGAGTATATTTTGTTCCAGCGTTCTCTGGACTTTACGCTCCATATTGGCGCACTGATGCACGTGGGTATGTAGCCTTCTGTAGCTGCTTGGGGAATTCATTTTCTTGGAATAGTAATGTTCACCAACATTTTAGTTTGGATTGACCATTTCCTTTTCAGTTAATTCTTGTGCCTAAGTAGGATAGGTAGGAAGTCGAGCATTCTCAATGACAGGTAACAGCCATATTTTGCAAATGAGTAGGAGTAAAATACTGATAACTGCCAACCAGTTACCATCTCATCCTGTGGGAACATCCTAAATTCTTTTTTGGAATTATGTACCTCTGTAAAGTTTTTGGTATAGTTTAAAGTGCTTCATCTTCATGTAGTCTCTTTTTTAAAGAAAAAGCCATGTATTAATACTAAGATCTTTCTAATAATAATAATATAAAGTTAAAGGATAGGCAGGAAATTAACTGAAAATATTATCAGAAGTACATAGTAATAAAAATAATAGAAATATACAGTATATATATATATAATATATATATATATATATATATATATATATATATATATATATATATATATATATATATATAATGTATGTATATATAAATAGCAGTTAGAGGATGGTTCCCCTCATCCTTCATGGCAATCCAGCTTTGACCATCTAGCACCACAAACAAGGTGGTAGTAAAAAAGATACTGTTTTTTTAACCTATGGTTTGTGCCTCTTTATGGTCACAAGTATTAATTAGATGTACAGTACATTATTGTTTTCTTTTATAGGACTATTTGTGGGCTAACTCAAGGTAGTACAGGAGCTCACTTAGCAAGGGCCGTCCTAGAAGCCGTATGTTTTCAGACCCGAGAAATATTAGACTCCATGCAGAAAGATTCAGGAATAATTTTAAATAAATTACAAGTTGATGGAGGTATGACCAGCAACAACACATTACTTCAGTTACAAGCTGATTTAGCAGGAGTGCCTGTGGGTGAGTTACATGTCTAGCACTTTATTTATTTAATTTTTTTGCAAGAAATCAAGAAATTTTAGCACTCACCATGCATAAACTAAATGAAGAATGAATGAAGAAGCCTCCAACAAATTGTGATGTGAATCAAAATCACACAGTGTGTGCGTTAGGGTGAGGTGCAAGTTGAAATTAAAGAAAACATTTGAACAGAAAATATAAAATATAGTATTTTTCAAATAAGTTGGCTAGCCATTGGTTAATTACTAACAGCCAGGTGGTTCTTGTATATAAACAGACCAACGGTATGTCCTTTCAATAATAATATCAAAAATACAGTATTGAAAGGAAAACAATTGAAATTAAATTGCCTTCTGTCATGTGCACTTAAAATGCTATGATGATGTGATCAATTGTTGTGTAGCAGAGTAATGGCTGCCCAGACTAGATTAGTTGCATTTCCAGGATTAAATTCAATTTATGAAAGTCTTAAACTTTTGTTTGTGCAGCACGTCCAAGCATGACAGAAACTACTGCTCTTGGAGCAGCAATGGCTGCTGGTGCAGCAGAGGGGATTGCTGTGTGGGACTTGTCAAAACTCACCCCACTTACTACAGATGACTTTGTTCCCACCATATTGCCTGAAGGTAAGGCTTTTTCTTTTCTAAAGAAAACCAGTTTGAGAGTTGTGATTTCCATTTCAGTGTCTTTTACTTTGAAGGTAATAGAAATGGAGAACTTTATTATGAATAAAGTAAATTACTGTGTTTTGTAACCTTTACTATATGAGAAGGCAGAGTAAAGACTAATAATTATAGTTAGAAGCACTTGAAGGAAAATTTCGAAATTGGATAAGTGTATGAGTTATTTCTTAATGACCCCAATAATCATAATTTGCTAATATTTACAGAAAGAATTGTAATCATTCATGCATGCACCCTTTGGACACATTGTTAGGTACAAACAACCTTATAAATTCAAATATTTGCTTGGCGATTTATAATAGTTTTTGGTCACAAGCATTCATATACAGTCTTACCCCTACATACGAAAGTCCCTACGGACGTAAAATCCAGGTTACGAAGG
This sequence comes from Macrobrachium nipponense, assembly GCF_015104395.2. NCBI lineage: Eukaryota > Metazoa > Arthropoda > Malacostraca > Decapoda > Palaemonidae > Macrobrachium > Macrobrachium nipponense. The sequence goes on from NC_061102.1 coordinate 23,562,783, forward strand.
CAAAGACAAAGATTTTTTTGCTTCTGTGTACAAAAATAATTCAGGTTGCGAAAGGGTGTACTGTAAAGTACGAGATTCGCCCAGGCCACCAAGAACAATTTTAAAACTCGCACACCGCCAACTCAGCAGACTCGCCACCATCCTCCTGCTCTCCCATTGGTTCCTGATGCTAGTTACCGCCATAACATCCTGCTCTCCTATTGGTCAGCATCTATTCCATCATGCATCTACGTAAGGGAGTTCCTCGACCATTTCATTTCAGCAGCGTTATCATACACACATGGAATTCGTTTGTTCACATAGATTTCGTTCGTTAACGTAAATTCGTGTTAGTGATTTCGCTTTCGTTCTACTGTAAGTTAATTTATCATGTTGTGTGTGAACTTAATTACGTTATTAGCCATGGGTCCCAAGAATGGTGCTGAAGTTCACGGAAAGAAGAGGATGCTTTCTATGGAGATGGAGATGGAGATAATCAAAATGTGTTAATGTTTTCTGGCATTTGTTAATGTGTTTCGTAAAGTTTAGTGTTAATGTTTTCTGCCATTTCTTAATGTGTTTCATAAAGTTAAATGTTCATGTTTTCTGCCGTTTGTCGTCCTCCTCTGTCGCCACTTTCAGACATCGCCTCACTCGAAAGGTAAGGTTCCACATTTTACTACATACGTACGTACATGTACATGCAGTATTTCTTGTACCTTGTACACTAATACACTTTATTTACAGGTACAGTAACAGTTAGGTTAGGTATTGAATGGTCCAAATTGTTGTATTTCATTGTTTATTGGTCAATTTAGCTTTATTATAAAATTTACTGTGGTGTTTATGTAGGGCTTGGAACGAATTTGGCAATTTACATGTAAAACGTAGTTCTGGATACGAAAAATCAGGTTACGAAGGCCACTTCGGAATGGATTAATTTCGTAACCTGAGGCATTACTGTATATTAATTTTTCTTGCTAAATAATGAAAGACAGAGATCCTACTATATATGGCTAGGCCATGTTCTGCCATCCCATAAGGTATTCTTGCATATTACTTTATTGTATGCAGACTCCAAACTGCTTTTCCAGGATTATCATCTCATTGCATTATGTGTGAGGTCCATTAACTTTTATTTATTCATTCCTTAGTTAGTAGCCTTTTTCCATTCTGAAAGTGGTAAGTGGTGGTTTGTGAATTGTTACATGTTTTAGAAGTGCTTTTTGCAATAGGACTTTTATAAGATGGTGGTATAATATTTTTTACAAAGTTCTCCATTAGAAAATATACTTGTCTCTGTTTATTTCAAACATTTGTCTTTGTCAGCTCCTTACATTTCTACCATTTCTTCTCAAGATTCACTGTGTTTCTCTCTAATAATGTTTGTTTTGGCCTGTGTTTTGCAATTTTTCAGTCTGGAAGGTTGAAGACAGTCTGAGTCCAGGGACCATTGTGGCAATAAATATGATCACAATATTATTAATGAGTTTGGATGATGAAATTGCTTTTACATTTAAAAACTTGATACTACTTGACTATTTTAGGTACATCATTAAGGTATCCCAAATTATCTGTATTGCAGATGGTTATTTGAATGAGTTGGCATGTAACTTTTTCCTTCAGCAAATACATTTCAGAGATACTTTTGCTTAAATTTAAGATACTGTTTCATGAACATGGACTGTATTTTAGTTTTGTATTTATTGAAGAAATTGAGGATTATTTTACTTTTGTATTTATTGTAGAACGGGAGGATCGTTACGAACGATGGTGTATGGCAGTAGAGCGATGTATGGGCTGGGAGCTACCTCGTGATAAACAGCCAGGACCAGGTACAGCTGAAAACTAATTTGTTGATGTTGCTACCAGCTTGTTAATATGCATGCATATAAATTTTTTGTACTATAGTATAAAACATAACTTTGAGTAGGTTTTCTGTACTGTATATGCAGTCAGTGGTTTCGGGTTGAAGTTTCTAAACTCAGGATTTTCATTACGTAATTGAAATGTTGGCTTCCAGTTTTTGAAGGTGTACTATATCTATTTTTGTAGATTTGTTGTTGGTTGTTAGATATTATGTACCATAGTAAATGGTAGCTGTTGCAGTTTGATCATGCAACTGTGTAGTCTCTCTTATAGTTTTTGACAAAGCTGGCTTTTATCATATGTTTGAACCTTTTGTTACCCTTGATGGGAAGTGATCAAATATATTCCATGAAAGTTTTTTCTGCATGAATGATGAAGCCATCATTCTCCACTTTTCTGTTTGCATCTTACAGTTAAGTTGTCATTTAACTAAGAAGTGTTCATCCCATTTATATATTCATTCTAAACATCATTTTAGTTTTTGTCTTATAATAGTCTGCTGTTTTTCACAATTTGTTTCATTCAGTTTTCACACATTGTTTTATATATATATATATATATATATATATATATATATATATATATATATATATATATATATATATACATATATATATATATATATATATATATATATATATATATATATATATATATGATATATATATATATATATATATATATATATATATATATATATATATATATATATATATATATACCATAATTTTATAAATAATTTTATAACAACTTTTGCAGTCTTGGACTTCCAATTTTTAGTTTATTTCTTGCCATCTGCAGTAGCCAAGGCTATTTGTTTGATAATGATGTAAAGAATGGAATTTGAGTATGAAAATTTCCAAAAGTACCACTGTACTTGATTGCTCTGTTTGCATTACTTTTGCATCCTACACCAAGGTTGCATGTGTATATTTATACCTAAATTGCTGAATTAATTTTAAAGTACAATTCATAGTATTCAGCATTACAGTAGCATGAAAGTTAATACTTATACATTATCATTTCGTCTTATCATTTACTGTAACCCTCGCCATAAATATTATGATGTATTTATAGGGGGAGATGTGTTATTGATAGCAGATTAGTCTCTCAAAATATAAACTGTACATTCTATTTTCTTATTTTCTTCTGGTTCTACAGAAAATTAAGTGCTCTATGGTCTACAAATAGCATTCTATATTTAGAAAAAAGCCAATTATGCCCTTTAGAGTTTTGACTTTGATATAGAAAATTGGTAATTTGTATTTTTTTGTGTCTGTGATGCAGTTACCACTGTTACAAGTAGAAGTTATCTTCTGTTCCTATTCATGACAACAGGGTTATGTTGGGTATTAAAATTATCTTGAGGAAAAATAGAACCACATGGCAGAATAACAGATTAATTTGTATGTATGTCAGTCTTCAGGCTAGTGTGCATGCATACAATATTATGACTTTCACCTTCTATTGTACATACTCGCATTTGATGCTCTGTTTCATGTGTGAACAGGTACCTCAAATAAATGTACATGAATGCTGTTTATAGTGATTGTGCATATTTACTTAAAAAACAGTTTATAGGACAGCTTACTGCATATTCACTTAAAAAACAGTTTATAGGACAGCTTACTTTAAATAAATTGCCATGCAATCAGCAAATCAGATGTATAAACATCACTTACTTATAATTAACCCTTTAAGATTTTGGTACATTCCAATCTAGTTGATTATGTTTCCTTTTACTGTATGTTCAAAACTGGAAAACAGCTAAATGATAAAAGGCAAGACAATGTAAAGTTAGCTGATGAAAATATTCTTGTCATTTGACGTCATCATCGGATTCTCAAAGGGTTAATGTAATGTTGTCCTTTAGGTTTCATTTATATCTTACAGTGTATTCCTTACTAAATGGATTTTGTATCTATTTTTTGTTAGAGGTAAGTGATTTTCTCCACTAAATTTTTTCATTTGGTTGTTTTGTTATTATTATTAGTTTCATTGTGCATTTTTTTGTTTTACACTAATTACCTTCCTATCTCTGTCTTTCTTTTTGATGTTTTTATTATCACTGCTTGTAATGATGTACTGAATAGTAGAGGTTTACTTTATTACTTTTCTAATGAAATTGAGATAAAAGTCTTGTCTCTTATACTTGAGAAATATCACAGTTTAATTATGTATGTCCAGAAAACATGATCACTCTTTTGTGCAGTGTCTTATGAGAAAATTTATACGTAATGGTTTTTTTTTCTTGATCTGCAAATATTAGTATTAATATTGCATATTTCTGCACATAAGACTACCTATAAGTCCTAAAATTCACCCCCAAAAATTGGGGGTCCTCTTATACTACCATTCTAAAAATCAAACCTTGAATTCTAAAGTGACGTTTATCAGTAGGCTTTCTTCAGCCTCAGTGCGAAAACTACCGACATACATGATAAGATTCACCTTATGAAATAAACTGATAACATAGGTAATATACGACTATTTGTATATTATATATTATTGGAATATCTTCATAATATATGTAAAGCCTATTCAAGGAATAATTCCATATCTATGAAATCAGCTTTCATCTATGTGAGCCCAACTGAGAAAATGTGAATATCGAGTTATGGTTGCACTCACAGCAACCTCTATTTTTCGGTAACCTTTCATATATTTTAATGGTAGTGTAATTAAAGTAGTAATAATGTTTAGGATAACATAATATTAATTTTTTGTTAGAAATTCATTATTTCATGTACTTTAGAACAAATTCATTATTTCATGAACTTTAGAACAAATCAGTCATGAGCAATAGTTATGTATGATAATTATTGTACATTATCATGTTGTTAGGGGTTATTTGTGATTGGCAATGAAACATTAACAAAACCGTGGTTTCCCTTTTACATGGCTTTTGTAGGAAAAAATTTATAATAGGATTGGCTTTGCTATTTCGTTTATTTTGAATTTCGAAGGATACAGTATGTAAAACAGCATTTGTAGTGACATCATCTTTACATAATCAATATTCCCGAAGATACTTGTTGTAATTTAAGTCTACTACAGATATGAGATGAATTCATGAAAATTTGACGTAATTTTTACCTCATCTTTTCTAAAAGTCATCTTATGCATGGAAATATACGATACTTTTTTATGGGCTTCCATATTCAAAATATTGGTTAAGGTGAAGACCATAGTTCTTCATTTAACTTGTCTGTGATTTTATTGCATGCTTTGCCATGTTGATTCCATTTGAAGTAACCTTTCCATGATGGGTCATGCGATCTGTACAATGTTGTGATGATAGTTCCGTCCATTTTTCTTGTGGGTTTTTGTTATTGTTACACTTAACATTATCTTTGTTTTTCTAGAGTTAATGTTCAGAGTTTACTTATATTTTGAGTTTGGACATTTTTTAACTTATATTTTGTGTTTGGACATTTTCATACAATCAACTTACCTGTCAGATATATACATAGCTAAGACTCCGTCGTCCCCGACAGAAATTCAAATTTCGCGCCACTCGCTACAGGTAGGTCAGGTGATCTACCGGCCTGCCCTGGGCGGCAGGACTAGGAACCATCCCCGTTTTCTATCATATTTTCTCTGTCGCCGGTGGTATCAACATTGTTGCTATTACCTCCTGACTTAGATTCTTATTTCATCCTTTGATCATCGTTTCTCGGCTTTTTGGTGACGTATCTGGATCGTGTTTTTGGCATTCGCTACTGTGGACTGTTTTTGGAATTGCTTTTTGGATTTTTCTCAGTATGTCTGATTCAAATGTGAGTGTGAGAATGTGTGTGAATGTAGGCTGCAGGGTGAGGATACCGAAAGCTTCGGTTGATCCTCACACTGTATGTCGTAAATGTAGGGGGTTTCAGTGTTCTGCTAATAATACTTGTCATGAATGCGAGGGATTAAATGCAGAAGAGTGGAAGACTTTAACTTCTTATTTGAAGAAGTTAGAGAGGGATAGGGTTAGACGTCTGAAAGGTGTGAGTTCAAGGCCTATTGAGCCTTTTACTGATAATTATTCTAATCCTAATGATTTAGATTCTCCCTATGTGTCTAATTCACAAAGTGTACTTTCGGAATCGGCCTCGGAAATCGCCGATCTGAAAGCTACTATTCGAGACATGAAGTCCAAAATGGCGGACTTACAAGGTAAGGCTAGTGAAAGTGAGCATTACAGTGAAGTGAGTTCTCCCAGTGTTGTGGAGGGGGCGTTTGATCGTCCCTGCGACGCTCCAAGGCCTAGACCTCTTCCAAGCTCCCATGCCCAGAGGAGAAGGAAAGTCGAAAGCCTTAAGGAGGTCGTGGGGAATCCCCAACGGTCAGACGTCCCTTCAGCAAGCTCTGTTTCGTGGCAGGCTGCTCAAGGGCGCTTTAGAAAAAGCGTCCTTCGTGAGTGTTTCTCATCCTCTCCCTCTCCCTCACCTAAACGAGGGTGGAAGGAGTCGGATTTATCGAGGCCTCTGAAACGTCATTTGAAAGAACCCGAAATTGATTCGAGCCCAGAGCGTTTCTCAGATGACGCTCCCTCTTCTATTAAGAAGGCGAAGGTGGCGTCAGCGTCACCCGACGAGGACGCAGAAGTACCCTTTCCTACATCTCCCCCGATTGATGACGAAAGGCGTCATGCAGTTGACGTGGGAGAAGCTTCAAGGAAGATTATCATGGCAGTACAAGAACAACTGGCCTCTTTGGTGGTGGGAGTTTTTAGCGCCTCGTAGGAAGGACGTTGCGCTTCCAATCAAGAAGTCTCGTCCTCTCTCCCCTGCTAAGTGAGAAGCGTCATGCAGACGTGAAGCTTCTAAACATATTACAGAAGCTTCGGGTTCGAGAGCGAGATCGGTAGCTTACGAAAGATACGTAACGCCAGAGAGACGTGAGACGTGTTGTAGACATGAAGCGTCTTTGAAAGCTGTTGGTAGACGCGAAGCTCCAACCAATATTTTGGCGCCAGTTAGGACGCCTTTTGAGAGCGGAGCGTCTTCCAGGCGCGAGGCGTCATCCGGACGTCAGCAGCCAAGTAAGCGGGAGGCGTCAGCCAGGACGCTTGGCGGACGAGAAGCGTCATCCAAGCGGGAAGCGTCTTCTATTTATGGAGAGAAGCCTGAGCTTTGGCGCCTTCCAGGGCTATTAAAGCGGGGAAGAGGAAGGAATATCATTCCCTTAGCCCCTCTCCTATAGGAGTTTGTCTCCTCCAGAGGAAGAACGTACAGAGTTGGGAGCGGAGACTCATTTAGATCCCGAGTTAGAAGTAAACTCGGACGAAGAATATCAAGGAAGAGAAGGACTGTCGAACTATAAAGTTTTGACTGCCTTGCTTCTAGAGGAGTATGGAGACGAATTGACTCCTGCCGCTCCTCCTTCTCCGCGCTCTCTGTTTTCGAGTGCTAAGACGAAGAAGTCTTCGTCTTTTCTCAAAATGAAGCCCACCATATTTCATGAAGAGGGCTCTACAATCCTTATTGACTCTTGGATGAAGTCTAAGAAGGACTTAGTAAGAACGGTCTTCTGCATGCCTCCAGCGAGACTAGCTGGTAAAAGAGGCATTTGGTATCAGACGGGAGAGAATATGGGTATTGCTCTTCCGTCTACGTCAGAAGCAGACTTTTCGACCTTAGTTAATTCTTCACGTCGACAAGGTCTGAACTCAGCACGGATTACGTGGGGCATTTCTGAACTGGACCATCTCCTCAAGGGACTCTTTCATGTATTGGAAGTTTTCAACTTCTTAGATTGGTCCCCTTGGGGTGATGTCCAAGAAAGCCCATGATTCTGAAGGAATCGAACCAGAAGCCCTTTTGTGCATATTGTCTTGTATAGACAAAGCGGTGCAGGATGGCTCGTTTGAAATCTCCTCTTTGTTTGGAGCAGGTCTTCTAAAAAAGAGGACGGTATATGGTGCCTTTTTAACCAAGGCAGTCTCCCACGCTCAGAGGGCAGCGCTGCTGTATTCGCCTTTGTCTGACTTTTTGTTCCCTTCTCAGTTGGTGAAGGACATTGCTCATTCATTAACTGAGAAGGCGACTCAGGACCTTCTGACGCAGTCAGCAAGGAAGAAGAAGCCTGCTTCTACACCTGACAAGAAAGGACCGAGTACATCGGTTCAGCCTTTCGAGGTGGCCCTACCTCCAGACCTCCCGCAAGAAGGAAGGCTCCTGAAGAAAGAGAGGTAGGGTCTGCCTTTCGTCCCTTTAAAAAGGGAAAGTGAAGCTTCTCTCCTCCAAGCACCAGTAGGTGCCAGGCTCCTGGGATTTGTGGAGGCCTGGACACTTATAAACGCAGACGCGTCATCGTTGTCTATAATAAGGAAGGGATATCGTATCCCTTTCTTGAACACTCCTCCCCTAACGTCAATACCACGGGAACTAACAGCCCCAAGTACAAGGATCCTGTGCTGAGGATACTCTTCGATCGATGGTGGAACAAATGTGGGACAAGAGAGCGATAGAACTAGTACTGGATCAAAACTCCCCGGGGTTTTACAATCACCTTTTTCTGGTTGCGAAGGCCTCGGGAGGCTGGAGACCAGTACTGGACGTCAGCTCTCTGAACAAATTTGTTCGGAAGGAGAAGTTCTCGATGGAGACTTCTGCTTCAGTCCTTGCGTCATTGCGACAAGGAGATTGGATGGTGTCTCTAGATCTCCAGGACGCCTATTTTCACGTCCCGATCCACCCTTCATCGAAGAAGTACCTCCGTTTCATGACGGGGGGAAGGATCTTTCAGTTCAGAGCCTTGTGTTTCGGCCTGTCCACAGCTCCTCAGGTCTTCACAAGCCTGATGAGAATGTGGCGAGGTTTCTTCACCTCAAAGGAGTAAATATCTCTCTGTATCTGGACGACTGGCTCATCAGGGCCAGATCAGAGAGACAGTGCTTGGAGGACCTGACGTTAACTTTAGATCTTATCAAAGCGTTGGGATTGCTCGTGAACCTCGAGAAGTCGCAGCTGACCCCAGACAGAACTTAGTCTACTCTGGGGATTCGGATGGATTCTCGGGGTTTTCGAGTATTTCCTTTGCAAGAGAGAATCGCAAAAGGTTTGCAGATAGTCTCTCTCTTCTTAAGGAAGGAACATACGTCGGCGAGGGAATGGTTGAGCCTTCTAGGGACCCTTTCCTCGCTCGAACAGTTCTTCCCGCTAGGAAGACTTCATTTACGTCCGCTTTCAATTCTTCCTCAAGAAGTCTTGGAGTTGGAAAACTGGACAACTGTCGGACGCCTTTCCATTCCAGTGAGATAAGACCACACCTGGAATGGTGGTTGCCCCCTCTGGAAGAGAACAAAGGGATCTCTCTAAGGACACAGAACCCAGACCTAGTGTTGTACTCCGACGCGTCGGAGAAAGGTTGGGGAGCAACATTAGGCTCGAAGGAGGTGTCAGGCACCTGGGAACCAGCGCAGGTGGCTTGGCACATAAACTGCAAAGAGCTCTTCGCAGTGCATCTGGCTTTAAAGAGTCTAGAACCTCTGGTGTCGAACAAAGTAGTGCAAGTAAACGTAGACAACACCACCGCAACTTGCCTACATTCGAAAACAGGGAGGGGACTCACTCCTCGTTCCTTTACGAACTGACGAGAGACCTTTTGCTTTGGACGTCTCACAGGAACATCTCCCTTCTGACAAGGTTCGTGCAGGGAGTAAAGAATGTGAGGGCGGACAGACTCAGCAGGAGGAACCAGGTCCTTCATACAGAGTGGACCCTACACGAGGAGGTGTGTCAAGATCTCTGGTCGCTGTGGGGGACACCTCATGTGGACTCTTCGCCACATTCATTTCCAAAAGGCTGGCAGTCTTTTGCTCGGTCGTGGAAGATCCAAGAGCTCTTATGGTAGACGCCTTCCTGCTAGATTGGTCTCGCGTAGACGTCTATGCTTTTCCTCCATTCAAAATCCTGGGACTAGTAAAATAAAAAAAGTTTGTGGCGTCAAAAGAGACGAGGATGACATTGATAGCCCCCTTTTGGCCGGCCCAAGATTGGTTCACGGAGGTGGTAGAGTGGATCGTAGACTTTCCAAGATCCCTACCAAGAAGGATGGATCTTCTCAGACAGCCACACTTCAGGAGGTATCATCAAAACCTCCCCGCTCTCGCTCTGACTGCCTTTCGACTATCGAAAGACTCGTCAGAGCGAGAGGGTTTTCCTCGCGAAGTTGCAAGCGCGATCGCGAGAGCACGCAGAACCTCCACTACGAAAGTATATCAGTCGAAGTGGGAGGTTTTTAGAAGGTGGTGTAGAACTAAGAAGTTGTCCTCCTCCACTACCTCTATAGCAGAAATTGCTGATTTCCTTCTATTCCTGAGAGAGGAATCTCATCTAGCTGTATCCACAATAAAGGGATACAGAAGTATGCTCTCGGCTGTCTTCAGGAATAGAGGATTAGATCTGGCAGATAATAAAGATCTCCACGATCTCATAAGGTCCTTTGAGACTTCAAAGTCGAAGGAACCGGTCCCTCCGAACTGGAACCTAGACGTGGTTCTCAAGTTTCTTTCATCTGAAAGATTCGAACCTCCTCATCTGGCTTCGTTTCGAGACATCACCAGAAAATGCCTATTCCTATTATCTTTAGCTACGGCAAAGAGAGTTAGTGAATTACATGCTCTGCAAGATAAGTAGGTTTCAGGGAGACTCAGCTATTTGCTCGTTTAAGACCCTGTTTTAGCTAAGAATGAGAATCCCTCGAATCCCTGGCCTAAGTCATTCGAAGTCAAAGGCATATCGAGTCTCGTAGGAAGAGAAGCAGAAAGATCTCTATGCCCTGTAAGAGCTCTAAAGTTCTACATTCAGAGAAAGCATCAGATGGGAGGCTTCTAGACAAGGTCTTTGGTGCGCGGTAAAAGACCCCACAAGACTGATGTCCAAGAATGCGCTGGCATTCTTTGTGCGGAACGTCATTACAGACGCGCATAAGGCCTGTTCTGACGAACAGTTACGACTGTTGAAAGTTAAAGCTCATGAAGTGAGAGCAGTAGCGACGTCTCTCTCGTTTCATAAGAATATGTCGCTTAAAAACATCATAGATACGACATTTTGGAGATGCAACTCAGTATTTGCATCTCATTACTTGAAAGACGTTCGTGTGACATATGAGAAGTGTTTTTCTCTGGGTCCTTTCGTATCGGCGGATACGATTCTGGGTACGGGAGCCGACACCAATCCTTAAAAGTATATACTTTTCTTCTTTTTGGGATATGGTCTGGAGTCTCTTTCGAACAATGGAGGACTTGGTTTAGCACGGGCGGCCGTCTATGTTCAGTAAGAGAATCTTGTCATATCTAATTAGATGAGTATAATTTTTTTTTAGAAATTATGTATGTGTGCGTAGTGGTTTTTGAGTTACGGTTGTTGTGAAGAGTTCGGGGATAACTCGGAACAATCCTTAGTTTCTAACATATGGTTAGGATCAGGTGGTCGGGAGGTTGGTTGTGTCTCCTTCATAAGGTGTATTGTCATATAAGTGGATCAGCACCCATTGACAAAGTCCTTTCAGGCTCTGCCGAGTAAGCGGATAAGACCCCATCGGCAGACCCACAAGAACTCTTGGCCATAGATCATATATCTCGCTAAAGTTTCTTGAGGTGATGCAGACTACTGGGCAAACACCCACGAAGTCTACCACCTATCAGGTAGGAACCAAGGTTTTATTTATACCTACAACATATGTTGTTTACCTGTCTATTCCATATAGTAGCTGTCTCTTACTCTTACCACCGAAGGGTGCCAATCAGCTTATGTTTATATATCTGACAGGTAAGTTGATTGTATGAAAATGATATTGTTATGTTACAATAAAGTTTCATACATACTTACCTGGCAGATATATACAATTAAAGGCCCACCCAGCCTCCCCGCAGGAGACAGGTGGAAGAGAGAAAATATGATAGAAAACGGGAATGGTTCCTAGTCCTGCCGCCCAGGGCAGGCCGGTAGATCACCTGACCTACCTGTAGCGAGTGGCGCGAAATTTGAATTTCTGTCGGGGACGACGGAGTCTTAGCTATGTATATATCTGCCAGGTAAGTATGTATGAAACTTATTGGTAACAGAACAAACAATATCATTTTTTATTTTGTTGATGCAGTAATTATATATTAAGTTAGTTTTTTTATCAAGGACTGCTTGGGTGCTTTTTACAAATTTTTTTTTTATTTATCTAAATTTAAGGCCCTTAGTGGACGTAATTTTGTTTTAGATAAGACTTTTCGTGCTAATTTTCTATATAGTTGTAATAGGCTATATCATAATGCAAAATTACATTCCATAATTAATAGTTTTATTTTTTGCATTCAGCATTAGCTCTGACACCTACCTTATGGAAGTGCTAAATTTTAGCTCATTAGTCTGATCAAGTTACCTTATAATGGTAATAGTACCTGGTGAACTATTTTAGCACCTCGTTACTAATTGAAAAGCATTTTTAAACCATTTCCTGTAGCTGGCCAGTTATTACCTCTTAAGACTATAATGTGCCAACTCTATTAGGATCCAAAAATGGCTCAGAGACCTAATTAAACTATACCTTGAAAAAAAAAGTACTACATTGTAAAAAACCTCTTTTACTGAAACAAATAGAATCTATATGATTGTTTTGCCTTATCTGTTTAGATGGGGATGAAGATTCCTAAACTTATATTTTTTCTTTTTGGAGAGAGAAATTTGAAGCATGTTTGTAGTCAGAAAATTCGTAGTTTATCTAAAGTATAATTACATGCTTTCATATGTGGAGAAGGAGTTCTTTGTTGAAGAGTGTAGCTGTTACTACTTCATTCTTATGTATAAGGAAATCAGTTTTTGTCTTTTTTTAGCAGTTTGGAATTTGTTTAGATTGCACTGGTAGAGGGAGTCCATAGTTTTTTTTAGATTAGGTAGCATGGTTTTAGACTGTTGCTTGTTGTTCTTGGAGAAGGATAGTAATGATAATTTTGGTAACCTAGATCATTATTTTTCTAATACTATGAGTGTGAATTATCTAGGAGTGGAAAGGCCATTAACTTAAATAGTTACAGAGTTGTATCCTGAAATATGTGCAAAGAAAAAAGGAGTGGAAGTAGCTTGATTTGAATGCACAAATAAATACACATGATTATATAAACACCCATGAGACCAAGGCTACGATGCAATCTGGTATTCTGAAGCATTTGTTTTGTGCTTGCCACCTGAGATAAGACATAAATAGGAGTAGTGTAGAGTACCCTACAGCATTAAGTAAAGTTACAGACACTTTAATCATTTGATTAAAGGCAATGCAGAATTTTTTTACATGGTGTGTTTTACCTATACTACAAGATTGAGTTTGTTCCTAGTTTTAAATGCTTAAGTGAGGGACTTCACTGGGGAAGAATGAATATAAGGAGGGGCTGTTGAGCTCTACGTCTGCCACTGTAGATGGTGAAAGTATTTAAGTCCCTGGTATTTTCATAATTGTTCTCTATTTACTTCTAATTAGTAGAGGTATCCAGTATATCCTATAATTGAAATTTATCTACTTAGACAATGTTCAGGGAAAACAATTGCATCCATGATGACTAGTATTCAGTTAGGTTGTTGAAAAAAAACGAGATGACTAAATTTCTTGCCGCTCATGGTTCAGGATACATGCATGGTCAGTGCTGGGGACATTAGGATCTATCCATACAAGTGCAGTGATAAGTGCTATATTCTTTTTTCTTTCACTCAGGGAGTTTTTGAAATGGGTGGTCCATGGTATTGTGAGTAAAACCAGAAACTGGGAATTGCTGTTGTTCAGTGAGCCTTAAGAAAATATGTGGGTTTTGTGATGTAGTAATTTTTGTAATCCTGTCCTACCAGTAGCAGTTGCGGTAATGAAAAATTAAGTAAACTTTATTCAGAATTCCATGAACTTCACCCACAATCATAATTTTCTCACATTATTACCCAATCAAAGATTTGCATTACTACTTGTGTAATAATTCACATGAAATGCATCTTTCACAAAGTGTTAGGTCACTATAACATTCTTCAGGTCCAATTACCCCAGCTAGTTTTTATTTCTTTCCCAAAAGTTGCCACGAATTGGTTACTGTTAGTAACAAATATATAAATAATTATTGTTTCTTTAGGGACTGTTTGACAATGATATTAGAATACAAGAATTGGTTTTGATATTTTAATTAAATTTTTGGTTCTCTTTTAACTTTTATGGAAAGCCCTTACATAGTGCACTGGGCATTAGGTTGGTAGATATTCAGTTAAGTTTATATAATTCAAAACGGAAAAATCAGAGATAAGTTATGATGTGTGCTGGACTTGAGTAAAGCTATTTGCAATACCTTAGTTCTTCACTCTTGGTAAAACATCATATCCTGATTCCTGCTTGGCAGGAGAATAGTTGTTAAAGATTTTCAAGTGATGTTATTTGGATGGCAGGTATATCGTTATCGTAAAATGTATACATTACAGCACTATACTGTAATCCCTTTAAAGAAGACTACCTAGAGTTTTCCTTGCATTGCAAACTGTAGGTGGCAGTTTCACACCTTATTTGAAAAAGAATCCTTTGTACCAACCATTTGTTTAGAAATTTGATCTGATTAAACTACAATAGATTGCTGTTGATGGTTTCCTCTTTGCTGGTATTTAGAGCATTTTTGTAGGGGTTTTATGTACAATTTCTAATCATATCCTTAGATCTGGATAGTCTGGAGTGTACTATTAGGGATTATATTGAAGTTTAGTAATTTTTTGTTCTTGAAGATGTCCATCATGTAATTTTCTAATATGGTTTAATGTGTGTTCTAAAGATTAATTATAATTGTAGCATTCCTTGCTTTATGCTTTATTTCTTTCTGCTATATACTTTTTATTTCTCTTTGTTCATCATCACTCTTAGCTGTTCAACAGCTTTAACTTTTCTCATGCCAAAGTTTTCAACTTTCAAGTGAAGATAAATCCTCAGGCTGTCGTATGAGTTTAGAAATTGTGCATGTTGCTTTAGGTCATTTTCAGTACTACTTTTTAACCTTGGCAGTGATACAGCAACAAGTAATGATTAAAATCTATACACTGCTCAACTTATTTTGTAGAGAAGTATCATCCATATTTGTTTCTGTTGTATGGTGATTAGCACATGCTTGATGTGCTTCATTTGTACTCCTTGTTATCTAGAAAGTGGGTATACTACCTTGGCAAAGATTGCTCTCTCAGCACTCCTTAATCTTATAGTAACAGTTTGTTAGTAACAGAATACTCTTCAATATATTCAGAATATTAATCTACCTCATGTGTATCAAGATGGAAATTCACTCAGGGCATTTGTGCTCTTATTTGTTTTTGGCAAATAGTGCAAGAAAATTTGAGAATTATGATAAAATGACAGGGTTTTTTTTAGTGGTAGTGTGCATATTTTAGAAATTATTTGTGCGCTCTATACTTATTAATCCCAGACTTACCATTTGAATTGGTTTGATACAGTGAGTCATGCTTAAGACTTACAATATTGCAGATAGGAAGAAAATTTTTTTTTTATAGTTACATTAACTTAAAGTTGTAGTTCTGCAAGTACATATAGTTATTTTCAGTCAGGTTAGTGATAAGATTGAGGCAAGAGAAAACATATCATTATAGATCTCAAGAGTTCAGCCACTTCTTGTCCAGCAGCTTTAATTGGGTTTCAGTTTGACTTGAATATTTGTATGAGCTAAGTACAGAATAATAGTTGACGTCCCATCTGACCATGGTAGTATCATAAAGATACAAAGCTTCGATATTATTCCATGGAATTTGTCATCAGGTGTACAGTATCTCAGATGTCCTTGAAATTGTAGCATAGTTGATGGTAATGGGTAGCAAAAAACTAACGGTTTCTGTTGAAAACCTGCTCTGTTGGCAACCCCAATTTTAGGCAAGATAAAAGTCCAGCAGCAGATAAATTTGTCTGATATCTGTATATCATATTTCAAGTTCTCGGTTTTACTGAACAAATGTTTGTGTTTATCTATATTTGTGGCATATCAAATTTACTTTTTAGTCAGATATTATAGGATTTATTGGCTTGTTTTCCTTAAAGTGTTGGTTTTATTCTATCTATATTTGTGTTATATCAAATTTACTTCTTAGTTTAGTTTAAGTTTCTTTAGGATTTACAGGCTTGGTTTGCTGTTAACTGTAAGGTATTGCTAGAGCTTTCAGTTAAGCAGATCTCTCTGTTGGTTTATCATGTTTATGGAACATTTAGTCCTGTTTTAGTTTTTGGCTTCATCAGTTAACCCCCACTAGGGTCCCTGGTTGTGGATTAATCACCTATTTTGGTTGATACCATGGGTACTGGTTACACTGTGTTCTGTTACTCTTGCTGTTACATGCACTGTGTTGATCTTCCAGCATTTTGGAAGTTTACAGGGACCTTCTAAATGTCTTGCTGCAACTGAAAATCAAAATGTGTTGTCCATCAGTATTAAGTTTTTTTTTTAGGCGTGCTTTGGTTCATCTTACCTTATAGCTCTTCTTTATTACACCTTATGTGTAATTGCAGTTAATGATGAGAAATATCACAAGGAATTGTGAACCTGTTTTACCATATCTAATTGTTTTACTTTGTGCTATTCATTTACCTGGCTAATATACAAAGCAGGAGTTATGTGCATGTAGTTTGATATATAAAGATTGTTTTTGTTTAGTAGTGCCTTTGTGTTTAGCTTAGAAGCAAAAATGCAGTACCTAACCCAAAGTATATTGAATTTGTTGCTTTTGTATTGCATTCATACCTATAGCTTACTGCATTGTCAGTGCATCTTGCATATTATACAGTATTTTAAATAAAATATGTTGGGTTTACTGCTTTTTTATTTAGCCCTTTTAATAGGTATTGAATAAGATTTTTTTATGCACTGTAAGTTTTTTTTATATTTAGCTGTACATATTAGAGTTTGATCCTGTAGATTTGTTTTAAAATTTCATTTATTTGCCTAATTGAATCTTGCATAAATTAAAGCTTACGAAGTTATTAACTAACTTCAGAAAATGCCCTATGAGGATGATTTTTATTAGTGGTGTTAGAAAGGTATCCTCTCCCCTTTCTGTCTGTTACTCTCATTCCATGTGGTAATCTTCTGGTTTTTCCATTTTTCTGTGATTTTTGTGCTTTTAATAATCCTTGTGTGAGTGTGTCATTATTTTTTCTCTGTTGCTCCTGTTTCCTAATTATTATTTATATATCCCAGACTTTATTATTGTTGTGGATTCAACTCAGTATGACCTCTCTGTGAATGGACTCATTTTTATTTGATTGTGGACAATCCTTTGATTGTCTGGTTTTATTGGATGGAACATCATTTCAGAATTGTAGCTCTTACAAGATTTATATGCTATGGATTTTTTTGCATTTATTCTGCTTTGAAATAATTAGGAAATTGTGCTTTTCCTGTAGAAATGTAACTGTCTACTCAGATTTGACTATTTCTCAGTATAAATTACATAATGATAAGGTTATAGTGGAACCAAAGCTTTGTGCAATTTATTTGATTTAGTATTATAAGTAAAAAGCTAAAGAAGCTTATTTGTCTGCAAGAAGATGATACATGTATTCTCAGTATATGTACCTTAATGGAGAGGCCACTGGAAGTATCTGAGGTAGTGAGATGCTAGTGGAAGTAGACCATACTGAATATGGGTTTTAGGCTGTGATGGGTATGAATGGCACAGGTTCAATAAGCTGTAAAGGAGAATTTTTGCCGAAATTCTGCCAGAGTGAGGGACTAAGGATGCTGTAAAGTTTCTATGAAGCTCAGGAGAAGACATTAAAAATAAAGTTTATTGCAGTAAGTTGATTGGATGATATCAAAGAAAAGGATTGCAGTATTATAATAGAAAAATACATGCCTGAATAAAAAATAGTTGCTGTTCACTGAGCTGATAGTGTCACAAAAATAGAAACTGACAAAGAATGTGTTGAAGAAGGTACAGCAAACATGGATTCAGCAAGTGGATGGTGAAAATATTTGAAACAAGGAACAAAAGGTAGTACGTACAGTGAACCCCTGTATTTCCAGACACCTTCCCCCCCACCAGCTAAACTCTGCAAATACTTAAAATCCCTCTAAAAATGCTTAGAACTGCCTATTTTGATCATTCAAACACAAGAAAACTGGAACTTGTCACTTATAATTTATAGAGTCAGTTGATAGAGTCGGCCTTGATTAAACAAAGACAGGTAATGAGCATCTCAAGGGGCACCTGGGATTCAGATTATGGGTTAGGTTGTTGTACAATAATGTCTTGTAAGTGCTGACAATTATTATCGAGGGGTCTTTTAAGTGCTTCTTCAATATAGTGAATAATGCCTAAGCTTCATTATTCCACTGAATGAAACATTTACTGTATGTGTGTCATGTTTCCTTTAGCTTTAGCAAGCAATATAGTGCACCATAGTGGAAGTGGAACTTGAGGTAAATGTATGTACCAACTGAGGAAGAGAGCTGAGCACTTTTATTGTTTGCCATGGAAATGGGAGAGGCTACAAATGAGTAATAAAGATATGGAGACCCTCTGGAGCTACTGTAAAGGAGATGAGTGTTATTATGACTTGCGTGCACAGAGATGATTATATCCCAAATTAGGAATTGGTGGAAATATATGGTATTAAGAGACTGAAAACCATATACATTGGGAATGTATTTAGAAGGGAAGGAGGACAAGCCTGTAAACCTAGACAGGAGACTTAGAAGGCTCAGATCATCTTGAGACGACTTTGACCATTTAGGAATTCATGCAGAAAGAGTTGAAAATAAAGGAGAATGAAAAGAAATGTGACCGGAAACCCTTAAGCAAAAATATGAATTATGGTGAAGGTGAAGATCTCTTCAAGTACTGAATAATAGAACAAATATCCCTCATATCTGTGCTTCATTTATTTTTTACAATAATGGAAGAATATTTTGCAGGTAGTGATAGTCTCAGAATTTCAGCTGATGCAGAAAAATATAAGATAAGTTTAGATGTTGTGGAGTTGGAACTGTGTTGGAGGAGGATAGCAGTAAAGGCTTTGTGCCAAGTCATTAGCAATTTTTTTCACCTGATTTCTTTTATGTATGAAGTGCAAAATTTTAAGTAAATTGCCAAGGTTTGCCATACAAACATTTATCATCAGTATTACTGAGATTTTTTTTTTTTTTTTTTTTTTTTTTTTTTTTTTTTTTTTTTTTTTTTTTTTTTTTTTTTTTTTTTTTTTTTTTTGTAGATGTTGGATTCTCTGAAGTATTTGTCAGCCATACCAAGGTTATATCTTGTGGATATAAAGTATTATGTTAAGATGCAGTCTTTTTCCAGAATGAGGAGTCATCCTTATATATATTATATAATAAGTTTATATTTCTGAATGAGTTCATATATACCTTAAAAACTACATTTCCTAATCAAATAGACAGTCAGTGGGGTATTGGTATGCATGACCTCACAGGTTGACACAATAAAATGTAGTTCTTTAGCATTGGTAAGAGTGAATTTGACCAGAATTGGATAGTCGCCTTTTTTTTCTAGTCAGCATCTGTTTCAAATGGTGGCATAATTGATAATTAATCTTTAATGAAAATAATGTATAGTAGTATTCTTAAATAACTTTGGTGATCTTTATTTGCAGTGTCTAACTGTGTATTGTTGTAGTTGCAAATATTTTGACCATACAGTACTTTATTTGGGGTGACTATTATTGCATGCATTTTGCATTTGCTTTTATCATTGTAAAGATTTTAAAGCACTTCAGTGTGACCAGTGACCAGTGCTTCTAGGCGCTGATAATGATAGCCCAAATGATTTTTTCATAACGAGAAATGAAGATCAAAGCAAGGCACAGTTAAAGGATACTCTCAGCTAGGTGAGAAGAGATCCCCCCCCAACAAAACAAATCCAACTTGGTGCCAAAGGGATGCAATAAAGAGCTTTTAGCTCTGCCACCTGTTTGTTGCTCAAGGTGGACTGTGGGTGGCACCCATGTGAGGTTTATACAGGCAGTCCGTGGTTATCGGTGGGGGTTCCGTTATCGTAGGGGTGCTGATAAGCTAAAACCACCATTAACCAAAACTTATGGCGCTAAGTTTCAGTTAATGGCGCTTCTGTTAGGTATGTTATGGCACCATAACTCTATTATCGGCACCTGATGGGGTTGATAACCAAATCTTGGCCTGTTGTGGTGCCATAAATCACTGATTTTATCATGCTAGAGAAGCTCCATAAAACCTAATTGTTGTTAACCGAGTGCGCCGATAACCAGGCACTGCCTGCATAGATGAAGCACTGAACTCTCATATTTTAAATAACTCATTACCTTATTTTATCAATATCTTTTAATTTTGTTTTGTGTTTTTTATTATCAGATACTGCAGTACAATCGGGTTATTCATTTGTATCTGGTCTGCCTTTTGGTTTAGTTTTCATTTTTAGTCATGCATGGAATCTTGTGGAAAGGAAATGAAATATCCATTGATACTGAAGACATTTTTGTATTGTTAATTATACTGCATATTTAGTCCATTTGTATTTACTTGATGTCTTGTTGCTGACTACTATTGGGTATGGGAATTGACTTATTTTTTTAATGAGGATTTTCAGTGAAAATTTGAATCTTGTAAAACAGTGAAAATTTTAATCCTGTAAAACTAGGATCTTTATTCTGAAAACACAATTTGTGTTGTCTTTCAAGTTTTTATACAATAAATCTTCCATTGCATTTGGCTCTTTCCAGCCAAGTTGTTCTCTCGGAAGAGGTGCAGAGTTTCAAGTTTGGGACCAATGCCTTTTTAGATTGGTAGAACAGATGGTAATCATTAATACATGACTTATTGGGAACTTTGACTCTCTCTCATGTTTGGTTTTTATTTTCATATTTGAGGTCAATTTTATGCCTGTGTTTGCTCCTTTTTTCCACTAGTCTCTTTCATCAGAGTTTGTAATCTTAAGATTTTAACAATGGGATGATATTAATATTGTTAGTTGTAATTCTTTCATACAAAGGTTTAAAGTAGATAAATTATACCTTTTCCAAACAAAATATGTATCGAGTTTGTGTCATTATTTGATTGCCGTTTTTAGAAGAAAAGTGTGTTCTAATTTATTCTTACAAAGGACCAGTTTGTGTTTTGTAGTAATAGTACTTGTTGTTTGTAGTGTTTTACATCATTATGTTCCCCAATGCCAAAAATTATTATTGCTCATTGCACATCCTTTTGTTTAAATTAACTGACGTAGATAACAGGAAAGGTAATGCATGACTATTAGATTATGTACAGTATATGAGCATGCATGGCTTGTAGTATGTAAATATTGTTTACTGTATATGCAGCTTAAAAACCACCATGTACTACTGTATGTTCTTAGGTTGTGGGGTGTGATTAAGGTTCCAATGTTTACTGCAACAACTCATCCCTTCATTCACTTGGTCTTCAAAAGCACTTATTTCTTGTTTCAGCCAAAGACATATGAGATATGTCAATATTCTCAGCATAGCAGAAATTTGTCAACAGATGATCAATTGTTATTATTATTATTTTATTATTATTATTATTATTATTATTATTATTATTATATTAAAAGTAATGGCTACTTCAGCAGCATTACACTTGTAGAGATTCTTCTCTGTTTTGCGAATAGCGGCTTTTTCGTGCTACTTAAACAGGCTAGTAGAGCATGCCTATAGAGGTCATGGTCAAATACAGGGTCAAAATAGGTGTATATATTTGAATTTTATAGATAAACTATGATACCATAGTCATCAAAGTACATTAACAATTTTCTCTCTCTCTCTCTCTCTCTCTCGCCTCCTCTCTCTTCTCTCTCTCTCTCCTCTCTCTCTTAAGTGAGCTTTCGTCTGGACTCCCAGACATCCTCGGGCTGGGGAGCTGAGGGTGGACTGATTCTTCGTGTCGTCTCCTTATATCTGTGGTTGACAGCAGGGGTCTGCCCCATGCTTGTCTCCTATTGGCTGGTGGCGGTGAGTCTTCGTTTTCATTGGTTGCCCTAGCCATGTCTCAGCCCACTTTCTTCGAGCCGATGGTTGCGTTGCAGCAGATCCTGCAGCTGTCTGGACCTCCTGAGCGGCGCTGTAACGTTGATGGGCGTTGCACTACGCTGTGGGACGTCACGGCTAATTTGATTTCCATCGGCTGCAGGAGTACCACAGATATGAGGAGGACGGACACCGCACCAAGATCAGTCCACCCTCAGCTTCCCAGCCCGAGGATGTCTGGCAGCTCGAGACGAAAGCTCGCTTTAAGAGAGAGAGAGAGAGAAAATTGTTAATAACTTTGATGACTATGATATCATAGTTTATCTGTAAAATTCAAATATATACACCTCTTTTGACCCTGTATTTGACCATGGCCTCTATAGGTGCTCTACTAGCCTGTTCAAGTAGCACAAAAAAAGCCGGTATTCGCAAAATAGAGAAGAATCTCTACAAGTGTAACGCTGCTGAAGTGGCTATTACTTTTAATAAAGTATGCTTGAGAGAGGGTCTGCTTCCAAAGTATTATTATTATTATTAAAAATGATTGCTGCTTCAGCACTATTAATCTTGTAGAAAGTCTTCTCTATTTTTCTGATGACAGCTCCCTCGTTGTTGCTTAGACCGGCGAGCAACGCACCAAAGGGCATGGTAAAATTCGGTTAAGTCATTTTGGTTTATTATTGCTTATACAATTCTCTCTCCCCCTCCTTCTCTCCCTCTGTCTCTCCTCTCTCTCTCGCTCTCTCTCCTCTCCCTCCCTCGTCATCTCTCTCCTCTCCATCTCTCTCTCTCTCCAACGCGACGTTTCATCCTGAGGGACTGAATTACCCAGTGGTGAGTCTTACCCTTCATTATATCATGATGTGGGCTCTCGAGTACGATCTAGAGAACCTCTCTGGCTGGTCGAGTTTTCATTGGTTCCTGGGAAGGTGTCTCATGCGGCGAGCATTTACCAGTCTTGCAGACCTTCTCAGGCGGGGAATATCACTGGGAGCCTCTTGATTGGCTTCTACCTGAGTGACGTCACCCCTGGTATTATTCTCATAATGTGCTTCACGTCCGGTGTTGTTTTTTTCATGCACGCTGTTACTTTCATTGGGGGGGAGGGGCATGGTCCTCACACACGTCGGTATCAGGAACACTTCTTCGGTGGTATTAAGGGGAGGCTATTGCTCAAGGATAAGCAGCACTTCTAGGAGGCGCAGACGTCATGGGTCAGGGGCTCTCCTGATGATTTTGACATTCCTGATGATGTCGTCTTTCGTGATGTCTTTCTGGTGTACTAAAAGGGCGTGCTGCCTAATGGCGCCCTCCTGGGTGTAGCAGGAGATCCTTTTAGACAGGCGCATCGTTGTCATGCCGATGTAAATCCCAGGGCATCCTTGGGCAGGGCATACGTATCGGTAGACAACGTTGGACTGCTTTAGGGGGTCTCCTACGGGCGGGGAGGGGTTGTTCTTCATCAGGAGGTCCTTTGTACACCCATTCTTATAGTAAATAATGAGGGACACTCTTCCCTTCCTCCATAGGGTGGAGGTGTTCCTCTATTATTTTCTTCATGGCTGCTTCGTCCTCCTTGTATTGGTGGTACATGAAGTCTCTGTAGAAAAGTGTTATATCCTCTGGGGGTGGAATGTTCCTTCTCTCTTCCTCCGTCATGTATAACTTGTCAAGGGCGGCTCGTGTTTCTTGGTTTACGAGTTTATTCGAGTACCCATTATTACTCAGCATCTGAGATGCTCGGTCGAGTTCAAGGTGTGTGTCCTGCCATGTCGAACAGTGCGTGAGGGCCCTTCTGACGAAGGCCCTGATGCTGGTGATCTTGAACCACTCAGGACACTCGCTATCTCCATTTAGATAAAGTCCAAGGTTTGTGCTTTGGTGTAGACTGTTGTCGTTAGCTTCTGATTCATCTTCATGACAAGGATGTCGAGGAAGGGGAGCCAATCGTTGCTGCTGTATTCGATAGTGAAATTGAGTGCGCTGTGATGCAGGAACTGCTGTTGAAGGGCTTCTACCTCATCCTCAGATTCGGCTTGCACGAAGATGTCATCGATATAGCGTCCGTATGTGTGTGGACATCTATGTTGCGAGAACACCCTTTCTTCCATTTCTCCCATGTAGAAGTTAGCGAAGAGCACTCCTAATGGGGACCCCATTGCTACGTCGTCCTTTTGGCTGTAGTACATCTGTCCTTGGTGGGTGGTGAAAGGGCCTCTCTTCGCACAGATATCCAGCAGGGTTCTTAACAAGTCTTCTGGGATGTTCCGGGGTCTCATATCGGGATTCCTATATACCCGCTCCATGAATGTCAAAATCATTGGGAGAGCCCCTGACCCACAAAGTCTGCGCCTCCTAGAAGCACTGCTTATCCTTGAGCAAAAGCTTCGCCTTAATACCACCCAAAAAGCGTTCCTGATACCGACGTGTGTGAGGAGGACCACGCCCCTCCCCCCGAACAAAAGTACCAGCGTGCATGAAACAAACAACACCGGACGTTATGAGAATAATACCAGGGGTGATGTCACTCAGGTTGAAGCCAATCAAGAGGCTCCCAGTGATATTCCCCGCCTGAGAAGGTCTGCAAGACTCGTAAACGCTCGCCGCATGAGTCACCTTCCCAGGAACCAATGAAAACTCGACCTGCCGGAGAGGTTCTCTAGGCCATACTCGAGAGCCCGCAACATCACGATATAAGGAGAAGGACTCGCCACTGGAATTCAGTCCCTCAGCAGTCATCGCTTGATAGTGTCTTGTGGACCAGGATGAAGCGTCGCGTTGGAGAGAGAGAGAGAGAGAGAGAGAATTGTATAAGCAATAATAAACGAAAATGACTCTACTGAATTTTACCTTGCCTAGTGCGTTGCTCGCCAGTCTAAGCAACAACGTGCCATTCTAATCTCATTCTATTTCTTATAGAATGAGCCGTCATCAGAAAAATAGAGAAGACTCTCTACAAGATTAATAGTGCTGAAGCAGCAACCATTTTTAACAAAACCTGTCTACGAGAGAGTCTCCTTCCGAAATAATAATATTATTATTATTATTATTGTTATTATTATTATTATTATTATTATTATTATTATTATTATTATTATTATTATTATTATTATTATTATTATTATTATTATTAAAGCTCCAAACTTAAAAGGAAATAGAGTGAAACAATCCTTAGGGCTTCAATAGGAAAAGCAACCTAGTACAGAAAAAGACATACAGATGTAAAGACTCAGCTATGCTGTATAAGAGAAATAACAGAAAAAGGAGCATTATACTGTATTTCATTTAACTTTTACAGAAAAAAAATTTAAACAAACCCATAGCTTTTACTTTGCTTTCCAAGCATCATCAGAGATCCCCAGATTCTCCTAAACTGGAAGAAGATAAAGCTGTTCAATGGTGGTGCAGAAGTGGTTCTCAAGTAAATGGCTGTGAGGTTTCAGGCAGTACTTTTACTTTTTTTAAAGATGAAGAAATAGAATGAGATTAGAATGGCAATTTTCTAAAAAAAAAAAAAAAAAAAAAAAAAAGAAAAAATTAAACATTAGGTCCAGAAAAATGGTTGATAGAGAAAACAGATGTTCTGGTGATGTTAAAATTTAAAACATCAGATTGGACATTTAAGGCATCTGTTTTTTGTGTACTCCCAAACAATGGTTAATTAGTAGGTGACTGATAATGGAAGTGGGTTTTTTGTGCATTTTTGCAGCTCAATAAAGACTTCTATGTTAGTAATTGATGATCTGTGTGTCAATCCCACTGGAGGAACAAGACCCTTTTAGGTGAGATCCTGGAGTAAATCATGAAAATACCGTTGGGCTTTGGTAAGAAAGAGATTCAGTTGATGAAACCAGTAATGCAGACTTATTTTTCAACACAACCAATTGCAACCCAGTACTAGTTATTTTCATACCTGTGGAGATACAGCATTGGGAGGATTTTGGCTCGGGTAGATTTTTAAAAATCTTAAAAGGCACTCTCACTGGGGCATGGCATTCCCTAGACAATAAACTACCCTGCAAATAAATGGCTGAGCTAGTATGGGTGGAGAGACCTCAGCTTCCGGAAGTTAGTGTTAAGAATTGGTAAATGAGGTTTGGGACTTACCTCAGAGAATGGATGGCTTCTATGAACTCAATCAGCTGATGGGCAAGTAGATGGATCCTGGGAATGTGTAAGGTGAAAGGAGAACCTTAATTAAAAGGAGGAAGATAGAAATTATGTAAATGCACAATGAAAATAGGGCGAGGCATGGGTGGTGTACCTGAAGCTCTTAGGCACAGGAGACATCAATGTCATCCAATGAATAAATGAGTAAGGTTTCAATTAATATCACAAACATAGCTACAGCAGTAATTACAGAGGTGATGATTTTGATGAAAGCTAAATATTAAACTGCTCTGAGCTTCCCGGGCAATGCAAAACAGGTACATTAAGGCTTAGTATATTAAAGAAATAACCAAATTATAGCAAGGTTTAAAAAACTTGATCCTGCAGCACTGCTGCTCACAGAATACGATGTAAGATCTAACAAACGGAGATTATAAAACAAAAGTATTTTAGTAAAATTAAGGAATATCTATGCACTTAACCCAGTATCATAGAAGAACACGGTGCCCTGACCATATAAAGGAATATACTAGTCCAAAAGCACTCAAAAAAAGGGCAGAGGGAAATAGGTACCCTGTGACAATAAAAGTAAGAAAACTGGATGCCTGACACTTAAATTATATGAAATTACAACTAATGATAAACTAAACTGTTGAACCCTCACTTTAGGAAAACTCACTGGAAGGAATTTGATACCAAAATAATAAGTGCTAAACTGTAGCAAGGACATGAGTCGTTAACAAAAAAGTGAAACAACACCAACCCATCAAGGACACTTGAAAATGGAATACTGTACATACAAAGAAAAAAATTTTGATACAAACCAAAATACATTTCAAGAATAAGGAAATACTAGAACAAATTAATAGACACAGTAAGTCAGCCTGTTTATTACCACAGGCCTGAAGGAGGCCCACATGTGCACCACGTGTATTTCACCTGCCAATGAGCAGCCAGCCTTCTGACATTGGTAGTGTCTCGAGGTTTGAACAGATCCACTAATGACAAAAAGAAAAATAGCTGTGGTTGCAGTGAAACAAGGCTATGTGTTTTCTGTACAACACTATATGTATTATATAGTAAAAATAGCCTTAATCTTTATGACCAATTTTAAATTAGAAAAATCCCAGTGTGCATGTGCCAGCCAACTATACAACTTTATAGTGCCTCAACATAGAAATCTGTTGTACTTCCATGCTGTCCTTCAATAGAAGAGAGGGGAAAGGAAAATCATAAATAGTCTGCATTGCTATTTAGGAGAGTAGGTGAAGAAGTTGAGCCTGTAAAGAAAAGGAAGACAGCTGCAAGGAGATAGAGAGTAGAATTGCCAATAATCCCATAGATAAAGAATGCTTGCGCAAGTAGTCATGCAATGGAAGAAGAACCCAAGAAAGTAGATTCACTAAGTACAAGAGGCACAAAGGCTGGCACTACAGCATACACATGCTTCCAGGTGTGCCAAAAGATGAAGGATGATTCAGGATGAGAAAGAATGATCTGGCTCCCTCATAATGGCAAGTACATGACATCTTGCTGAGGAGGGGAATAACAGCAAGACCACAGGGCATTCCATTGAGGTGTGAGAGATGTGTATTTCTGGTGGTAGAAGTTCACTCTCGACCGGGTTCGGAAGTCACGGAAAGCCGTTGGTCCCGTTGCTGAATAACAACTGGTTCCATGCAATGTAAAAACACCATACAAACAAACAGCAAGACCACTGAGTGACATACAAAGTATGTTGGCATTGGGACATAGCTTACTCTGGCACTGGGTAGAGAGAGCTCTGATGACAAGATGGATTGGAGGACAAGAAATTGGTTTGTTCATTTTTTCTTTTCCTGCAAATAACTGAAGTATGTGAATGTTTTAATATAATATACAGTATGAGATGCATATAGCAGCATTGAAAAATCTTAACATAAAATTGAAAATGTTGTACAGTGTTTCAAATAGATATCGGTCACTTTCGTTTTGTATTACTGATACTTTACTTAACCCATTGAGATTGTGATATGTCAAATTATATATTCCTGACAGTTTACAAATGATGTCACATAGAAAATTTTTTAGCCTACTCCAATGCACCAATTTTTTAACTTTCAGCAATAAGTACAAGAATTAATTTTAAAACATCACTTTAGATCAGGAAAGGAATGTCAAATTTGAAAAAAAAAAAGTCCAGGGTAAAGGATTAAAAGATAGATAGTAACATTGCCTTAAGTAGATGGGTACAGTAATGCAAAAAAAAACTCCAGCACCCTCAAATAGCCATATACAGTATATCTTAGTGAATGAGAGTAGCACTTGCATACATATGTTGTAAAGTCTTTTGAGTTGTAATAGTTTCTTCATTGCCTCCTAGTTACCAAATACGTTTCTGTCAGTGATTTTTTATTTCTTTTAAACCTTTCATCTTTAGTAAATGGCTGACAATATGGAATATGTAGTGGAATAGTGAACTGACAATAAAAAATGAATACAGATTAAATCCATTATTGGATTGTGGTGCTGTCTTCACTCCAAAATGATGACTACTTTAAAGGAATAATATCCTATCTTTGAACTGATCTTGCTAGACAAGCTCGTAATATCCTATCTTTGAACTGATCTTGCTAGACAAACTAATGAGCATTTTATGTATCAATCACATGATTCAGTCCATCAATGCAAAGAATGCAGAACAACTCACACAATTAAACACATTTGGTGATTGTCCAACTTTCAACTAGAAATGTATATATTATATATCTGATATATCAGTTTTGAAAGAAATTTTGTCAGAATCTTCAACTTGTTCATGCGCGGAAAAAACGTTAGGTCTTAGCGCCAGCTGGAAACTGCTTAAAACAAAGATTGTAAAGCAAGGAATCTGTGGCAACTGGCAACTCGTGTATACGAGGTGGAAGCTTGTCACCAACTAGGCTTGATACCTTGTGATGCGTCAGTCTTTCTTTGACTGCCTTGAAGGGTTTGTCATATTTTCAATTTATCCAATTATTAAATTTTGAAAAGTTACAATATATTACTGACCAACTACCCATTAATATACATATTCTTTGAGAACAAACCCAAGCCCCATGAGAATAAGAATGTTAACGCAGTGGTCATTAACATTTTTATATAAAGTTTTGCTTGTATGTGGTAAGCCATATCTTTTCTGTCTTCTCTCATACATAGACAGTAGTACGTATTAATGATATTTGTAACTGTAATACTTACTTTAGAATTATTGTATTAAACAGTATTGGAGTTAATGATATATACTTTTGAGTTTTAATTTTTAAGGCAAGTTTTAGATTTACTAAACTCAAATACTGATTTACAACTTCTAGTAGCCACACTTATCATTAGTCACCAGAGGTGAAATCCATTTAAATTTGGATTAGAAGAATACTTTCACTGTAGCTTTCCTGTCTGTAATTTAAATTGCATTGCACTTTTCTTGTAGTTTCGAATTAAATAACCATACATACTCTTTTTATTTTTTTCAGACTTTGAATACCGATTATTGTCATCAGTTCCTCCTGGCCTTTTTCTGCTGTCATCATTTTTCATATTAATGGCAGCCAACTTTCTCCAGATGTCTTCGTGACACGATGATGTTCTAGTCAGTTGTTATTTTGGGCAGCAGCCAGTGTGATATGTGGCTGTGGAGTAATGGAGTAGATTCTCAATAGGTGCTTTTGGTATTTCATTTGTTTGATATGGTAAAGACACCACTTGTGGAATGAATGTAGTGATCAAGTTGACTGATATGTGTATATATAAAAGTCTGTACATAGTCTCTGGAATTTTAATAACTTAGGTGATTTTCTAAATCAGTCTGGTTATAATAATGGCATGAAGTACTTTGTGCGTCTCATTAATTTTTTTTTTTTTTTTTTTTTGTACAAACTTTTAGTAAAATTCTTTAGTGTCAGGTGTTATCGATCCAGATAAGTGACATAACATTTGAAGTAGTAATGTAAAAGTTGTCTCATAAAGTGTGAACATAATATTTATCAGAACACTGGGATGTACCATTTATAATGTGGTTTTTCTGTGCTGTGGATTGGAATACAGCACAATGGATATCACATTGTTACTGAAGTGGTGATATTTAATTTATTTATTGTGTGGGACTTACAGTGTTATAAGAGGTACTACTTTTCAATAAGTGATTATGGTGAATATAAGTAATCTGTTCATATTTCTAATTACTAAAAACAATTTTTAAAAAGAAGGTTGTATCAAGAATGTGCTCTTTTGTTTTTCTGTGGTTTTTAACAAATTGTTCATTTTTGTTTGTGCTTAACAGAGATTAAAAATGGGCCCAGTATTTTTATAATAATATCAAACATTATACCTCAACATTGGAATTGTTAATGTTTGTACTGATTTGCATAATCAGTATGTTTGTGTATCTAGAATGTAATATTTTCAAAATCCTAAGATGTACTTTTAATGTTGAATGCAGTATTGATTTGCTTTTTTTTTTTTTTTTTTTTTTTTTATACAGATTCAGTGTATAAAACTGAGTGAATTTATGAAATCCTTTATACAATATTAATTCATCTTTTATCCATTTGCTAAGTATGTGACAGTGAATGTGTGATATATGAAGTCCATAATACAATATTAATTCATTTTCAGTAAATACAATACAGTACTCATGTATTTTCTCTGAAAAGGTATGTCAGAAAAGCATATATCTTAAATTCATTGCCACCCATCAGAACCCTGAACTGCAGATCACAAGTATTATTTTGAATTTGATGTTCTACTATGTGTAAGGCTGGGAGGGATATTGTAGTATTTGCCTGTCAGTTTTTTAAGTACAGTTCTCAGGATATTCCGTGATGTATAGTTACGCTACCTTTCTTTGCCATTCTTTCTGTTCCAAAGTTTATGTTGATTGGTAAACATATTGCAAACCCTATCTGGTGTTATGTTTGGTAGAGATTTAAAGATCTTTTGCGATAAAGATTTAATTTGTGAGAAAAATAACTTTTTCTATTTTGGCAGTGATTCACTATGTAAATATTTTTTTATTTAGATCTTGTCTCCAGTGCAGACTTTAGTGGCATTGCATAGTATCTAGCACTTTAAAGACACTTGAAAGTTATTCCCTATTCTCTATGCAGCTCATTGTTTGAGAGGGTAGTAAAGTAAATCTGATATTAGGGCAGTTGATCTAATTGCACTTACAAAGAATTTTATTTTAAACTCTCTCTCTCTCTCTCTCTCTCTCTCTCTCTCTCTCTCTCTCTCTCTCTCTCTCTCTCTCTCTCTCTCTCTCTCTCTCTCAGATTTATTGCCTGTATATCTCAGAGAAGCCCTTTTTCTCATTTCTTGCCTGTGCCTCTCATAGCTCAATGTTTTGGGTGTAAGTGAACTGGGGTTGCATAATACATACTCGTTATCCTGATTTGTCAGGGCCTCATCCCCAAATGATTAACTGTTTGTGATGTCTGGCAAAAGCTTCTCTTTCAAGTTCCTGCTCAATGTTACTTTCATTTGATGTAATGTAGAGAGACCGGCACTTGGAAGTGGTGGGTATCAAATAATGAATATTACCTTTCACAACGATTTTTTTGATTGGGTAAACATCTAAGAAGAGTTATTAAAAAGGGACAGATGTGTCCTTATATGCACATAGATATGCATATCAGCACTCTTTAAACAGTTTGCTGATAATTATGTTAAAACAGTATGTATTTTTTATTGGCATTTGGGGATGAAGAAGAAAAGCTATTAAGTTTTCAGGGTTGCAAAATATTGAGTAAAGTATGTGTGAGAGATAGGAATTTTAACTCCTAGTTCTGGGCAAAGTATCTCATTGTAATAATAATAATAAAAGAAAATTGCTGTGGTTGGCATACATTAGGTTTTTTTAGATTTAAAGGTGTGTCAGAGAGATCAAGTTGTTATTTTAAAAAATATTGCAGGTTAGGGTTTATCTGAGAGAACATGATTGTTTCAGATAAATAATTTAAATACACTGTTTATTATCATAATCCCATCAATCATGTACTACATGCCCACAGTCATGGTTGCAAATATCCATCTGCAATAGTACCCAACAATCTCTTTTGTACTAAACAGTAGAGGAATGGTAGTCTCTCAATGCATGCACCATTTATACCCTCGGGTATGTGTGATAGACAAAACACTGTTGAATACAGGGACATTTGAGACTGATATATCAAAGTAAAAATATGGGATTGATGGGTTGCTTTTAAAGTTGGTTTTGCCTTATACAAATTTAATTTCCTGTTTTCTATTTTGTTTTCAGATTCAGTCCTAGTACCTGAAAATGTGTTTTAAGTTTTATTTCAAATCCTTAAAGCTAGCTACAGTTTATAAGAATTTGATATTCAATTGTGTAGCTGCTAAACTATGAATTAGTCATCATACGCCACTTCTTGATTTCAGAAATTTACTGTTCATATTCACCAAAAATGTGGAACTACATGGATCATAGAATGAACTTATTAACTTCTCAATCGTCCCTCTCTCTTTTTTTTTTTTTATAATGCTGAAATCTTTGTCTTTTGGAATGCTTTACAACATTCAAGAATTTATTCTGCAATTTAAATTTATATTACTATAGTACCAGTAAAATTAACTTATGTTTAGAAATTTCTGTCACCCTCCCTTATCCATTCCTTTTTAGTTTGTCCCTTCACTTTAAGGTTCTCCTGTGATGAGGAAAATGGCCATGAACTAATCCCCGCTACCAAAAGTATCTGTCTAGTAAAGTTAATTTAATTTACTAAAGTTTTTATAGAGACTTTTATTTACTAGTACATATTATTGATATTAGTTTTTCAGTTGCTTCAGTTCTATTTACTGTATTTTATTTAAGCAGGCTAGCCAATAAATGAAGAAAGAAATCAGAAAAACATTAATACTACTTCCATGTTTTTTTATAAGTATGGCATATAATAATAAGAATGTGAATACAAAGCATTACACATATAAAAGTTATTTGTTTCATAGTACCGGGGAATATTCGAAAACCACTCCTACAAACCAAAGCATGTGTATTTGACCAGTAGATATATGGTGTGTTAAAATACACTACTGCAGATGGCAACATATAATATTGAAAAAATGCACGAAGATTGATTGATACCAATTGAAACTAAATTGCCAAGATTAACGTGGAGCTAGTAGTCTCAAAACCTTGTTCCAAGTAGCATTGTAAGACATCTGCCCACTTTTGTATTTGAACAGTTTGAATTTTGTATGATTTTTTATGGTACAATTTAAAATGAAATTTTTTGCAAGCTAATGATATTAAGAAGGTAATTTAATTTTTGAAGGTACCAATTACAAGGTCGTTATACCATATCGGTTCCATTCATGTAGTGACTAGTAGTACTATAGGAGAAATATGTATTTAATTTTTTTTAACTGTAAAACGGAGAAGGATCACAATGAGGATTTTGGAATGAAATTGATGTAGTTGATGTTCATGGATCATAATATGTATAAATGCTATAGTCATATTCCAGCAATTAAAAATTTTTACCTCAAACCCAACTGGCACATTTAGGTTTTGAATATTTTCAGAGTCCAATGAGATACAATTATGTATAAAAGATTTTAACTAATTAGTCTTGTTAAATTATGCTACAGTAATTTTAACCTTGGTGATCTAGATCTTGCCCACATTAACAATGGTCTTTTTATAGCCCAATATGATCTCTGTTTGAAAGGATGTTGTGTACATAAACTAACAAATTTCTTGCTGTTTGTTCATGGGCCTCATTATGACCGGTTAACACTCACCTGACCCCTCCCTATCTCTCTGTCTTGTGTCATCTCAGTCATGTCTTGTGTATCTTTAATGTGCAGTGCATGAAGACTCAGCAGATTTTTTCATCATCTGCCGACTCCCACTGATCTTCGTCCTTCCACCATACCTTCCATTTCTAGTCATGGTATTTTAGCTTCCATGTGTGCTTCTTGACCTGTTCATTACAGCATTTAGGATTTAATGAAATTTCAGTTTATTGGTTGTTTTATTATTTCTCCAAGTTCATAGTCAAGATCCCTTTACTATGACCCTTTTTATATTAAGCATATGTAGTTGCTAATGCTCTTGATGTTATGGCCTCAGTTATAAGTAGCATTTCTGTTCTAGGCGCTTTGTAAGAAATTGTCTCACTTCTATATAATCCTGTCAGAGACTGTGTGGTACTCATTTAGGTGGCTGTAGATAATCTCTTCGTGACTGGATGCAAACTGTCTAACACCTGTTTCTAGAGAAGATTCTAATTTGTAGCTCCTTTTCCGTGCCATGCTTGGATATTAATATTCTTTCTAAGAATTCAGTTTCAAATCCTTGCTTAGTACTGTAAGGCAGTCCCCAGTTATCTACCGTGTCAACATTGTCAATTATCAGCGATCTGGTTTCATGGAACTTGTCTAGTGCTGAAAATCAGTGACACCGAAATGCACTGATTTCTGGTTATCAGTGCCAATAATCAGGTATTGTCGCTGATACATACCTAACAGAGATGCCATCAACTGGTTATTGGCGCTCATAAGCCCCGATGATTTTCGGTTATCAGCAATTTTCGTTTATGGTCAAGTTGCGAGAATGGAACCCATGCCAATAACTGGGGACTGCCTTACATGCATTTCCCAAGTTTTTTTTATATATTTGTTGCACTTGTTGACATCTCTTGTCATCTTCATTTTTTTTTTTTTTTTAATCCAATTCTAGATGTTGCTTCTCTTGATTCTTGGTACAACATGGATTCAATATTATGTGTAAGTTATCATTAGTTTATGCCTACATCTCCTGTAGAGACCTATATTTTTTTTTTTTTTTTTTCTAAACTAAGCACACTTTTGCACCTATTTGACGCTATGCTTTCCTTTATTAAGGCCATATTAAATGACTTGAAGGACAATAGGCATCTTGTCTGTAACCTCTTGATCTACTGTACACATCAGAGCATTCTATTTTATTTTTTTTTTAATCTGAATACAACTGATATTTTTTTGTCATTCTAAAGATTTATGTGTCTGATGGCATACTAAACTCTGATACCTGTATTGTATTTTATAAGAAGGGTTGAAGACAATAAAAATTGTAAGATTCTCTCTTTTGCTGAGGAAGCATTGGGTTCTGTGGATATTATTAATATGAGTTACTAAATCAAAATGCTTTAACCATACATATTAAGTAAATTTAAAAGTGTTAAACATTATCCTGAAATACTGTGTTCCCTGCCATATAAGACACACTTTTCCAAAAAATTCCTTCAAAAAATCACCCTGTATCTAATATCCCGAGGGTAAGATTTGGTAGGTGTAGGAGTGAAGGTTACCAGTACTGCACTAACACCTAAACACCATGTTAATGAGTTATTAGATAATGATTACAAATAAAAATAATTTTAAATTAACATAGAAACTAATTGCAGAGCAAATCATTCAATGGCTGTACATTATTTCTCAACATTTTATGGCCTATCTAGCTACCGCAGCATTTTATTCTTTATTTCATAGTATGGATGACTCATCAGTTGAATATTAAAAAAAATTAATGTAAAATCTGCTAGATTACTGTCTTGATGTTGTAGATATGAGACAACCATTTCAATTACGGTGTAACATTGTACACAGACAAATCATGGCATCGTTGTCGGCCTTGTTGATACATGAATTGTCACTGGTAAACAGTAATACCAGTAAAACCTTGTTGTGGTGGTTAGATTAATTCATTTATATATTGTTAAGGTAATGAATAGCCTTAGGCTCGAGCCATAGTCTTAATTTGTAACAAGACAGGGGCAGCATTACCTGGTACTGGTAATGCTTGGTGCACTTACCATGAAGTGTGGATGTGTACATGCAGTCTGAGCACTGCAGGTAGTGAATGACCACACCAACCAATGGTTCCCTTTAGGGAAAATGTGGTTTTTTTTATTTTTCCAAAATGTTTTGCCAAATGTACATCTTCCTTACACTGTGGTGTCTTATATGGTGGGAAATGTGGGTACTACCATTTTATGTTGCCAGCTCTACTCATAAATGATTCTTTAGAACAAAAATTAAATTGTAAATGCTGAAATGAATTAGGTCCTTGTATGATAACTGTATGTAAATGATGGTTATTCCTGTATTATAGTATTCGTTAAAGGAATTTTATATTGAAATTATTTGTAAATTTTGCACTAACGTGTATCTTCTTTGTAGATGGCATTTTCACTGATGTACAAATTAATTCTTTATAAAAATAGGCTTTAAAAGCATATCTTGGAGGCTGTGTAAATTTTTATACCCTTTATATCAACTGTACTATTCCTTAAAATATGGTTATATATACATAAATACAAACTGTAGCTTTACTGAAGTCTCACTTGCATGCCATTACTACATGCTGGTAGTACTGTATTACACAATGGGTAGTCAGATGAGTAATAGTACATAGTTATTTTTGTATCCTCTTCACATGTTGGGCAGGGAGATGCATTATCAGTTATGCAAACATTCCCAGCTGACTGTTGACTGTGGTGTAGAAAACATCACAATTATTGGTTCCTGCTCTTTGGCTTTTCTGTTTTGTGATTGTTCATGAATCCTCGGTACATAAATATGTTAATTAGTACTTCTTTATTTCTCTGGATAATTTCATTGTTAGTTTAAATAATAAGATGCAACTACAGCATTATATATAGACAAGTAGTCTGATTAATGTGATCAACACTTGGAAATCACGTAAAGTAAGATCTAAAATACATATGTAATATTAACACATCCTTGAAGCCAGCTGTATGGTCAGTATGGTGTTGGCGTGCCACCTCGTTGGCTGCAAGTTCTATTCTCGGGCATTCCATTGAGGTGTGAGAGATGTGTATTTCTGGTGATAGAAGTGCAATCTCGACCTGGTTCGGAAGTCCCACAAAGCCATTGGTCCTGTTGGTAAATAACCACTGGTTCCATGCAGCGTAAAAACACCATAGAAACAAACAAACAATAATGATGATGATGATAACCTTACGAGATTACAATATCAAATGACATCATACAAATCTCACCCATTGGGATTTCACTGGGGATACTTCTAGAGGGCTGATTTTTCTCCCAAATACAGGTAGTATGGGGATATCTTCTAGAGGGTTGATTTTTTTTTTTCAAAGGGACTATATTCAAAGAGAATTATGATTAAACCAGTTTTAGATAGAAAACCCGACAATTTTGCACATATTTACCGTGTTTGCCTTTACAGGCAGCCCTGGGTTACGACGGGGGTTCCGTTCTTGAGACGCATCGTAAGCCGGAATACCCTAAAAAATCCTAAGAAAACCTTACTTTTAATGCTTTGGGTGCATTGGAAACTATGTAAACTGCATTCTTATTGCATTTTTCATAAAAAAACTTCAAATATTGATTATTTTGCATTTTTGGTGTCACATTCCATCTGCCAGATGAGTGTTGTAGGCGTCGTAACCCGGGGACTGCCTTATATTTTTATATGCAGTATGTAATATACACTGATAATATACATCTTGGAAAGGAATGTAGTACTGTGCTGTGTCAGTATGCAAAAAGAATTTAACAGTATCATGTATCTAGAGTGAGAAAAGAAGTACTACAGCAATATGCAGTTATTATAGGTGATTTTCATTGCTGTGAATGAATTATAGATAATGTACACCACTTAATTAGATGCCTTGCAGGGTACCAATAAGGACTAGGTTGCTATTGAAAATAGGGCTGTAAAAATGAAATTTGAATTTTATATTGGCATTTGCAGACACAGGACATAAAGTTTACAAAAATTTATTTTGATACAGATTAAGTTCTTGTGGAGATCGAACTTGACATCCAAGTCTGGATACTGTGATGGATAGGAATTTGTCATCTTCCAAGTAAGTGAGCTTTAAACCGTCAAGGGAGACCTAGTCCTCATGTCTATAGAGTTGGAGCTTGAAAGTTTTTTTTATGGAATTTGAGACATAGGATCCACCATATCATATGGGGCAATTAGAGAAAACTCGGTTTTGTTGCTGAGGAACATGAAGTAACATTTGTGGAAACTAATCGGTGAGTGCAGCTGCTTTTTGTCCTTGTA
This sequence comes from Macrobrachium nipponense, assembly GCF_015104395.2. NCBI lineage: Eukaryota > Metazoa > Arthropoda > Malacostraca > Decapoda > Palaemonidae > Macrobrachium > Macrobrachium nipponense. The sequence goes on from NC_061102.1 coordinate 23,600,782, forward strand.
TATTTGTCCACAAAAACAGTATCTTCTGACAACCGTGCAAAGTCTTGAGAGCTCTTCTTGGGTTGGATGTTGGGTAAGAACCCCTAGAATAATTGTGGGTTAGCTTTACAATTGGCTGTCAAACCAGATAGCTAAACCAGAATTCAGTTCAAGCCTTAGATACGAATTTTAACAGCCTTTAGGAACCCATTCATTTTAACTATTTAAAGTGTTGACATTTCTCTGAGTTTTGCTGGAATATCAGTTAATTTCAATATGAGTATGAAAAGGCTGACAAAATATAGAACCCATTTCCTTCATCTAGCACCAAATAAACATTTGAAAAGTAGAATAAGAAAAGTGTGTGTTTTGTAAGCAGGAAGGGCTATTCTGTGATTAAGAGCAACATTATTGCCTTAATTGTCAAGCAATGCTAAAGGAGATGGGTAAATGAATTTATTGAAAAGAAAACTAGTTATCAAGTCCACCATCTCCACTTGAACTTAATGTTAATTATTGTCATAAATGTATTTTAACATCAATGAATGTGCATTGACTGACAATATGGAGAACTCATATGAGAAAATATCAGTGATGAATTGAGCAAAGCTTGTATTTATTTATCATGAAATATAATCTGCCTTGATTATGTATTTATTTATTTATCATGAAATATAATCTGCCTTGATTATTTATTTATATATTTTTTTCTAATTGAACATATCCATGCTGAAAGATACAAAGAAATTGTTTTAAAGCTTGTTATATCCATGTTAAATCACCACTATGTACTAAATTAGTGGTAGTGTGAGGACAAGACAGAGAGGCAGGTCTCTGGGTACTGATGATTTATTAGGTGGTTGTTTTAGATTATATCTTCGGAAAGGCCAGAGAATTCTACATAAGATGAAGTAAATTGTAACTTAGCAAGTCGTTGTAGTGAAATAAAAATAGTGAAGGATGTTGTCCTTACAGTAGAACTGTCGGCTGTGAAAATCAAGCAAGTAGCCAATCGAAATGTGGCTGAAAAACTCTTCCGTCTCATTCTGCATATTCCATTAGGGGGGAAATGGGGTTGCCATTAGTTCTTTGCTACATCCCTTTGGCCCATACGTATTTGTAACCATTTATTCCGTCGACTGTGCCTCAGTTCATTGTCTCGCCCACCTTACTTTCCAATCTATCGTAACAGTTGATTCACAGTGTAACTGCGAGGTTGTCCTCCTTTTAAAGTCCCTCTATTCTCAAATTCCCTTTCAGCACTGAGTGACCTCATTGTAAAATGCTTGACCTTTGGCTTAAATTTTGTATTCTATTCATTGCCTCATTCTGCATAGTTCACATTCTTGTTTGTATATTGGGTATATATCTTGGATCATAGGTACCTTTCTGGTTCTAAATTGCTATCTGTCTCTTATCATTAAGCCTAAGTGTAAAGGCCCCCATGCACTGAACGAATGTCGTTATCGACAAACGCGCGCACTATTCAGACAGTATGAACTATGTTATTCCGTCTTGGTATGAACGATCTCCGCACCGATTTCAGTCTGAACAAAGATTTTGTCTCGGGAGACATGGCATCCTCTCTAGAACAGAAGTGCGCGATAGCTTTATTTCGGCAGACAAACCCATGCACTGAACCACCTGTCAGTCTGACAAACATCAAGCTAGCAACCTGGTCGTGACCAGATTCCCGCTGAGATCGTTCACACACGGAGCTCCGCCCACTTTTGCCAGCTATTATAGTCAAGATGGATTGGAATCTCCATCCGTAAGTTTAGCTGCAGGGCCAGTGGTGTCATTCACTAACATTCAGTCAGAAAACAAATGCCAAGAGATAAAGGCTAACGGGTGAATTTAATCAAAACAAATAATAATAATAACAGCTGGACGAAGTACAAATGCATACACCCCCTACAATAAAAATAGAAATCTAGGAGAGCAAAACTGAAATACTTTTCCCAATTAAGAAAAAAGATCTAACACTACAGCGTATAGTTTTGAGAGGTGTAGGAAATATAAGATTTCTTATATTTTGACAGCAAATTCTATATTTTAATCTGGAATCTTTTTCATAATTATATAGGAAAGAAATTAAAAAAAAGTTTCCCTGTTACGTAGTTTTAATCTCTCTCATATTGATATATATAAAGCTCAGCTTAAAGCACAAATCAGTTGCCTCAGGTGGTAATTAGAGAAATGTATTTAGGCTTCGATGCAAGAAAGTTATTTATTTTTCTGTCACCACTTAAGCCCCATTTACACGGGTCAAACAGAGAGGCAAGTCAAACGAGCAAGTGGACCGCTTCTCTTTTTAAAGACACGTACCATAGGGTAAGTGCTTGTACACAAAGCAAGTGAATCGGGCAAATAGCCTCTCAGTTTGTGCTGTACGTGCATTTGTTTTACAATGGATCTTACGAAGACTGTAATTAAAAATATGTCCAAGTTATTGTACAGTGAGTTATTAAATATAATTGAGAGGGAGGTTACTCAAGAAAAGCGAATTTGGGTGAGGGAATGGCTAAAATGGAGAAACAAACATGGGGCTTCAGCAGCTCTTTTAAGAATGCCCCCAAGAGTTTTTGATAAGCCCAGAGATACAGAAAAATGACACCTTGATGAGAGATGCATTAATTACCATTTAATTGGAGGCTCATTACACTATACATCTTGAGTGCCAGCATCTTTCTGACTGTTCTACTTTACTTTGTTATTGCTTAAATTTTTAATTTTCTGTTTTACATAATTAAATGTATAGTTTTCAATTTCCATTTCCTTGCATTTGTCAATGAGAGCCCTCTGTTGTGCCGCCTTAATTTGTTTCGATATATTCCGGTATGCATGTTCCACAAACACTCATCGCACCATATACCTTCAGTCAACTTTGCAGGAATTTCTGATAATATAAAAAAATGAGTAAAATAAAATTCCTGAATTCGGCACAACGTCTGCAACCGAACTGGAATGAAAAATGATAAGGGTTGTCAATTAAGTGCATGTTCACACAGGTCAAGTAGATAGCAAGTAACTTGCCAGTGGGTAATGGGGGAGAAGCAACTGGTCTCAAAATAGACCTATAGTGTCTGTTCACTTGACTTGCTCTTCAGCTTGACCGTCAGCTTGCTTCTTATTTACCTTGCACAAACAATTGGTAAAGTGTAATGTTTACACACGTAAAGTTACTTGCACACTTGACTTGCCTCTCTACTTGACTCGTGTAAATGAGGCTTAATTAGAGACGGATTTCACAAATATCCAGAATTAGATATATTTCCTGGTTTCTGCAACTATCATAATTGAAGAGTCTCTTTACAATTGTTCAATAACATTCGTCAGAATTTCCTTCTCATTGTCATCCATAATAGCTACAAAGACGTGCATTGTAATTGCGCGATTAAACTTTTTGAATAGATACAAAATCTACATTCTGTTAGCAATTGTGAATTTAAAGGCTTGACCCGAGCACGTGCCACCCCTCTTAGATATTAATAATGAAAAAATGTTAATATCTAAGAGGGGTGGCACGTGCTCGGGTCAAGCACGTGCCACCCGAGCACGTGCCACCCCTCTTAGATATTAATAATGAAAAATTGTCTTTCACTCATTATTAGCAGCCAAATTTTGCTGTAAACAATAAAAACATTAACCACTACTACTACTTTGTAAATTACGTATGTGTGTGCATACATGTAGTATAAGCATTAATACGTATATGTACACTCGACAAGAAAACTGAAGATACAGTTTTCATTAGCTTTCGTTCATCCAATTTCCCATTTGTTTTTACTGAAAAGACATAATATCGCTAAATTTACTCTAGAATATGAAAATATACTGCAAATTATATCATATAAATTAAAACTGCAAAACAAAACCGTTCCGATTCTTAAAAACACGATATATGTCCGAAGTAATTGGAATTTCTCAGATGGATTCGTTCAGAGAGATCTGGTAAATAGAATGTGAATTTCTGATTTTAGTACTATGTATCACGACGACAATATTTACTCGTTTTGCTTCATGAACGGGGATATATTGCATCATCGTAGGTGGTGAATGCAATTATTTTAGTTTCTACAAACTTATGTTTGTATTTCAAAGCGATTAAAGTTAGCTGACGTCAATGGCACTCAATGTTGCAACGACTAAGGTAGGTTGAACAAATCTAGTTGCATCCGCAAGAGCGTTTTCTATGATGTGAGGAGGAGCCCTAGAACTTCGAGCGGGAAAGCGCAAGTCACTGGATACTGGCTAACGTAACGGATTTCACACTTTGATTACTTTGACGTTGACATGGATCGAATACTAATTACTGTTTACAAAGCTACTGTCTTTAAACATAAATCTTAATCAAGGTTAAAGTAGCATGTCAGCTCAAAGATTTTCTGGCTATATGCTCCCATTACGAAGTGGTTCGTAGTAGCCTACAGCCCTACACGACTGCATTTCTTTGCCGCAAGGCTGAAAGATCTCCCACATATAAAACTTTAATTGGCTGTGCAATACATATTGAGTTATTTGTGGTAATAAATATTTTTACTGAACACAGCTTTTTTCGTGAATGATTTGTGGATGAAACCCGATTTTCAAAAGTAAAGACTATATCAAGAGAGCAAGAATGACCGTACGCTGTGTCTAAAATTTTCCACGTCTTTTTACAATCTTTGAATGCTACGGCAACTGTCGAATGTAATTAAGATTAGGGTATGAATTTCTTAGAGAATTAACTTGAATATTGTGATCCTTCAAATTTTATCTAGCATAGTGCAGCACGATCTTGGCAGTCATATCATATCGCGCAAGCATAGGCCGATCGATAGATATACTTAATTCATTATATTTTCTTCTGCCTTTCCCCCACGTCACAAGTCCGTCACCAGTACTATAATACTCTCTCTCTCTCTCTCTCTCTCTCTCTCTCTCTCTCTCTCTCTCTCTCCACTTTTAAAACATTTGAAAAAATATTATCACTCAATCTCTCAAAGTAAATATAATGAATTGAGTATCGCTATAGATAGGCCTATGCTTGCACTCTCTCTCTCTCTCTCTCTCTCTCTCTCTCTCTCTCTCTCTCTCTCTCTCTCTCTCTCTCTCCACATTTGAAACATTTGAAAAAATATTTTCATTTAACCTCTCAAAGTAAATATAATGAATCAAGTATCTCTATCGATAGGCCTATGCTTGCGCGCGCTCTCTCTCTCTCTATCGTCATAATATTCCATTCTTTACTGTATTGTTCCTCACGATCTCCACAAGTACTGCCAAATTTTAAAACCCTTTCTCTCATTGTTTAAGATACGTCTTTAATTACGTATGAATTTTACGTCAGTTTAGTGTCAAACATTACTTATAAATAAGGTTTAACAGTAGGTTTTAAAAAAGGATGATCGATATTCTACCCTCAACTGACGTTACCAAACCAATTAACGAATAATATAGAGCTTGTTTCTACATTCAAGTATAAATGATTATAGGACCTCAACAGAATCTTTATGGTGTAAAGTTGATGGAAATCTAGAAAGCAACAAACGCTATTATTTTGAAGCTCCGCCCCCTTTTAAGAGTTGCCAGGTGTGGCATTATTGAACAATATATGTCCGAAGATTTAAAAAAACTGTATCTTAAGTTTTTTTGCCGAGTGTACCGCATGTGTGTAGCCTACATACATTATACATGATGAATCCTAAGTGACCGCCCACACGCCCTTGAAAGATTTCTAGATCCGGCGCTGTGTGTTAGGTGTGGGTATTTTATTTGAATTTTCTCCTGATATCTTTGCAATGTATGGAAATGTGTCTATGTTAGCTACTAAATTGAGATCAGTGATAAGAGACAATATTATTATTATTATTATTATTATTATTATTATTATTATTATTATTATTATTATTAAAAATAAATAATCCAGCACGGTAGAACTAGTACTACTAATTGTAAGAGTTGGATAGAAAAATTGCAAAGAATAGAGAATGGGGTTTATATAAAAATGTTAGGAACTTGTAGAAGTACAGTAATAGCCACATTAAGGGGGGGGGGGGATAGGAGCATCTTCCATGAAAAGCAGAATTATAAGTGGAAAGCTAAGTTATGTACAGACGGCCAACGAAGAATTGGCGTAGTTTCTTAATTCATTGTTCGTTATGGAAATATTGCCATATGCAGGTGCCAGATTATTTACTTAACAATAAATAACATTTCCTTTCAAAGGTGCTATACTTGAAATAAATTACATTAGAATTGAGTAGACTTGTAAGGAAAATATATACCGATGGGTCCACGATTTCTAATTTTATTCTCAAATCTATCTTCGTGACAGCATACCGAAGATTTTGAAGTTGGCTTTGCTGCCGCTCGAGTCTTTACTCAACGTGTCGTACTGCACTAGGGTGCTGTCATTTCGTCTCCTACAGCCGATAACTAATACATCAAGGCGTTAAAATTTCTTGAAAACGATGTTTAATTAAACTAATTTTGTCCTTTGATCAATAAAATAATTTGCATGACACATTTAGTGGGCCTAAATTGGACTTCTGATTTTCCCACATGATTAGCCTAGGTCTATTTTCAGCAGTATACTCTATCAGATACGTATGATTAATGAATTTTTAAATCGACAAATATATAATATATAATATAATATATATATATAGAATATATAGATATTATATATTTATAATATATATATATTATATATTAATCTGCTTATTTGATTAATCCCGTTATTCTTGTTTTATTAACCATGTTCGCATTTCTTCTTATCCTTTTCATAATTGCTTAACATAATTAACTCAGACCTTATTCAGTCTTATTTTTTATCGAATTCCTTGCATATCATCCTGTTTCATTTGGACACGTTGGAAAGCTGTGGGAGTCAAAACTGACGAATACATTAAGAAAGGCTTACTTTCATTAAAGCTTTCTTAGGTTGATCTTTCTGAAGCTATTCATTTCTTCTAAATAGAAATTAATTCAAATTAGTTTCACATTTATACCTACACCTACTACCATAAGCATATTATAAGTAGCTGAAAGGATAAGAAATATGAAAGGTGACGTTCTCGTTTAAGTCTATTTCATGTTTTTTTTTTTTTTTTTTTTTTTCCAAGTAAAACCTACTGCTTTAATCAAGGGTTGCTCTTTGACGGCTACAGGGTGTAACACGAGTGTATGCACATATTTTGGGGAATGAAAGATAAAGTTTCTTTGAACAGAAAAACTTTCATAAAATCTATTTTAAGGCGTCCGTTGTCGGTGCGGGGAATTTTTAAAATAACCGTTATCATTAGTGATGCTTTCACGCGATACGAGTTCGTCGGATCGAGTAACCTGAGATGGAGAAGAAAGCGGAGGTGGCGTATACGAGTGATGGAAGGATTAGGCCGATGTTAATAGAGTATCTCCCAATAAAATGTATTCTTTAGGTTTTGAGGAACAAAAATGCATGCATCATTGAAACTGTTTCCCTCCCTATTCACTGGCCACCGATAAAAAACAAAACAAAAAGAGTAAGCCTAACTGAATCTCTCATCCATCAAGGATAAGTTTACTTTTTCATTAGACAACTATCAAAGATTTCAAGTGTAGATTTAAAAATCTCTTCCTCTCCATCTAAAGTATTCATCAGACACCAGTCATAAGCGTAGAGCTAGTCATGATACGAGGCACTAGAATTCAAAATTCACAAATGAATGTTGCTCAGCAACATTTACACTACTGTATTGTCTTGCTCTCTTGTGGTGTCTCGAGGTGTTCCACCTCTAGGCCCATGTTCTAAATTTTGCCGTTCTTTAAACAATTTGATTTTTTTATGTATGATTCTCTACGGTTTATTAAGCTTTCTTGATATCTCTCTAACAGGAACTTGCACCGAATGCAGTGCAATAATTGTCTCTCGTTCATCGAGAGATGTTTCTTAGACCGATAAATGACACATTGACATTAGATTCCCGTGCACATAACATCACACTGTTAGGATATCGTTTTTTTTTTCTTTTTGGTTTTAAATTTGATAGCATTTTGTGAGATTCCAATGTTTTCTGTAAAATTTAACAAATGGAATAGTTCAACTACCCAACTTAATATTGAAATGATAATTTAAGGACTATGTTTTGCTATATGGAAAATAGTTTTACACAATAACATAAAATAATGTTCTAAAGATATCAGTGAATGTTTTTAACGTCATTACATATGATTTCTTCCATCTTTGAAAAGAAAAATATATAAATAAGGCATGAATCGTGGGTCAGGCAGGTGAACGAAAAAATATGAAACTCTGCCAAGAATTTTTTGGCCGACAGTACATGATACTATAAATGGCCGGAAAGATTTACCGAAGAAAATAATTATAGATGCAAGGAAAGGAAAGAAAATAGTGGAAAACAATGGAAAAGTACATGCATGCAATTAAAATAAATTTAAGAAAACTGGAAAGAATGTCCAAAACAGAAATTAAGGACAAAGCTAGAATCTGTGACACACTGGAGTGGAAAGAAGACATGGAAAATAAAGTGACAGTAAATATATATAACAAGTGGAAAAGTGAAATAAAAGATGAAGAAATTTACGACAACACTTTTGGTTCAATACTTCTTTTTAGAGCAAAAACCAACTCATTGCACCTAAATATAATAAAGAGGCACCAGAATGGGAACGCCTGTTGTCCGTTTTGTGTAAATACAGAAGATATTTTTAATTTTCTTTTATATTGTTTTTCTTACAGGGAAGAACGTATTAGATCAATTGGCCTTCAATAACCTTATGAAGAAAATGAAAATGATATTGTTGTAAAATTCTTATTTAAAGAAGAACACACTGAAATAAGAAAAGAGACCTTAAATAAGATGTGGAAGAAAAGAGAGAAAAAAAGGAATTAAAGAGCTTAACAATTAAAAATAACTCTTACGATAAAGAGGCGCCGTTGTAAAGGAATGGCCTCGACCTATAACCAACCAACCAACCAAGGCGAAAATACAAACATGACATGGAAGCAATAGTGAAAAGATTAGGACAGCAGATGAAATGCCATATATCTTTAAGAGAACATATGCATGGAGTGTATGACCAAACAGAGACAGAGATTAGACCCATGGAAGAAATCCACATAACAGAAGAAGATGTAAAAAATCAACTTGAGAAAATGAAGACAAAAAAAGCACCAGGACCAGATGGAATGAAGCCCACCAGTACTGTTCAAATTACTCTTACAAAGTAACAACCTCCAAAAAGAATTGGCAGAATGTTTAAAGTGAAATACTGAAGGGCGGAGGAAAACGCAGAAAAGCTGGTTTAAGTCAAAAACAACACTCACGCCCAAAAAACAAAACCCCCACAGTCAAAGATCTAAGGCCAATTGCTCTAAACAAATGTATCATATAAAATCTTCATGGGGATCCTGAGAACCAAAATAAAATAGAAAAACATATTAGAAATATAGGAAAAATGAATGAACTGCAATCCGGCTTTACACACAAAGGAGAGGAATCGATAATTTATATATCTTACAATACTGCATACAAGAAACTTACAGAAGAAAGGACCCATTATTTGTAGTATCAAATAGACTTCCAAAAAGCATTTGACTCAGTTAATAGGAAAAGCTCATTGAGGTCATGATGAAATACAGACTACTTGCGGAAGTAATAAATACAGTTGCAAAGATATATACAAATGATGTAACAAGCCTATGCTTTAAACAATATAGAACAAAAAGAACTAATGTAACTAATGGAATAAGACAGGGATGCAATGGCTCAACCATATTCTTTCTATTAATAACGTACCTGATAATAGAAAATTAGAAAATACAACAGAAGGTTTCAGAAATGAAGTAATAAGGATAGTGGCACTACTATATTGCAGACGACGGGTTAATACTAGGGCACACACTAGAAGAAATAACAAAATCAATAAAAACCCTTATGGAAATCGCGGGTGAATGTGGCCTCCAAAACATAAACAAGGACAAGAGTAAACATACTAATATATAACGACTGGTACAGTATCGATGATGTGGAGAATATGGAGCACATAGAAGGAATAAAAATAGTTAAGAATATTAAATACCTAGGAGTAACAATCAACAACATGAAAGACTGCTTCAGAGAACAGATAAAAAGGGCCCAAATTAAAGCAAAGCAGATGGCAAAAATATGGCTAATGCAGTCATCAATACAAAAGCTGTAGCAGGGTAAAAATAGGAAAATTGTACTGGAAAGGACTAGCGATGCCTTCATTCATGTATTGCAATGGAAGTCATGAAACTGACAGGAAAACAATAAATGAATTGCAGAAGATAGATAATAAAGTATACAGAGCAATATTGAAAGCGCCAAGTTACACAGCAAGTTGTGCGTTAAGATCTGAAATAGGGGCCTCTTCCTGCCCAATCTAGAATAGTGAAGAATAAACTTTTCTACCTGAAACATACACTGAAGAATGGTGGAAATAGGCTCCTATATGAGATAACAATGGATCAGTATGAAAACAAAAAAAACCCCTGGATAATGCAAGTAAAAGAGTATATGAAAGAACTAAATATAAACTTAAGTAAAATTGAAGCAGTTAAAGACAAACAGTTAAGAGAAATAATAAACAATTGGGACAGAAAAATATGGCAGAAAGAAATGAATGAAAAGTCAACATTAAGACATCTACAAAGAGGAAAAAAAAATATAAAGAAAACATAAGAGAAGAAATCTGGTATGATAACACTGAAAAAACAATGCTGATCAGTAGGGCCAGACTAGGTATACTAGGATTAAATGATAGAAATAGGATAAAAGGAGAAGATACAAAATGTTTATACTGTGAGGAACAAAATGAAAATTTAGAACATTTCTTACTTTACTGTCCAGCATACAATGAATTAGAAATAGATATAGCTTTATGCAGCACCATATCAAGAAAAATAAAGCGGAATTAGTAGCAAATATAATCTTATTGGTAGTACTAATGAGGGAGGAAGTGGAGAATCGGAAAGATTTTATAAAAGAAATGTGGTATTTCAGAGAGAAGAAGCTCAAGCAAACACAAACAAGGAGGAATAAAAGAAGCAAGGGAGCCGTTTCAAAGGTATATCCCCCCCCACTACTACTACTACTAGACCCAGAAAGAGAGCGCACCGACGGCGGCAAACTCAACTCTGGTCTGGTGGAAAGTGTAAACACTTGCAACTTATACTTATGGCGAGTGAGGTTTCGTGAGGCAGAGATAAGTAAAGGCAAGTATTGGTGTGGTTTAGATGGAAATAGCTACCTAGTATACCGTAACCTTGTCTTTAGGCCTAATTAATCTAAAGTAGGTAGGCGTATTGTCGTTGCCTGTCAGGTTTCTACCTAGTACCTATAGGTAGATCATTGAAACTGACGTTTAGCCCTAATCGTACGTGTGGACGACAGTTTATGGGCGGAGTCAGTCCACACGCCAAAACTGATGAACTGATGGAATTAGGCTACCTAAAGTTCTTTCGACCGACTGACAGGTGATCGCACTTGTGGACTGGTACCCAACAATTTTATGACAGTTTACCACTGGATTTTTGCCTGTGAAAGATCTCTAGCCGCTCACACCAGAATATGAATAAACTACCTAACCTAGTATGTAGCCTATAGGCCTAATTAATTTTATTGTTGGGCGCTATTTGTAGACCATTGTGAGTCTAAATCATATATAGCCTACTACCTACTACCTAATTGATAAAAACTATTTCCATGTGATAGGTAAATATAATTTGGGATAGGCCTAGGTCAGTGTCCAGCCATTTTATGAAGGTGTTAGCTACTATAGGTACCTAGGTATACCTAGTACTACAAGTGAAATTAGGCTTCACGGTCCGTTTCATAAATAACTTTATTTATTTATTAATATTGTATGAAAATAGACATTTCTATTTAACAGGTAATACTATTTAGACCATACTTTTATGCCCTTTTGCTTCTTTCCTATTTTGAATTGAATTGCCATAGCAGCTAGTAGTACTTATCAGGTAGCAGAGTTAACATCGCTGCCATGTAGTGTTGCCACGACAAAGGCTAGGAGAGAAATGAGGGCAATGACCTCGGGTTGACTGTTTGATTGACAGTTCTGCTCTTTACGTGTGGACACTCATCCATTGAATGATCGGGAGTAGACTGACAGGTAAACTTGAACGTGAATACCTGGCCTAAGAAGGATGGTCGAGCGGGCTGAACCCCCAGCTGGTTCAGTGTACTTCTACCTCCCTCCAAGCATAAGTCTTTCCTATTGTTAAGACCAAAAATTTGTTCCGTGTATGAACAAATGGCAAATTTTGATTCAATTTGCATTTTTCATAGCTTACAAACCTAAGGTCTTGATGTTATACTGTCCTCCTCTAGTCACCCTGCTCGTGTACTGGGTTGGAAGAAAGACCGATGCGTCACGAGGTCCCAAGCTTGGTCGGTGACCAGCTTCCACCTCGTATATATATGAGTTGCCAGATGCCACAGATTCCTTGCTTTACAATCTATGATTGTTTTTAACTGGTTTCCAGCTGGTGCTAGAAGATTATCCTATTGTTAAGACCTCAGGTTTGTAAGCTGTGGAAAAATGCAAATTGATTAAAAATTTGCCATTTTGCTGTCATGATTCAAAAGAGCAAAATTCAATGCAGGTTGGTGTGCCTTCACCACATCGTGCACAATTGGAGGCATGTGCTCAGCTGGATATGCTTGAAATTGCATTGGAGAACATGATAGGTCAGTTTGAAACTACGTACTAAGCATGTGTGCTATAGTTACAAGAAGTTCAGTGGATTGGAAAGGGTATTCACACAAGTCAGATAGAAGAAACTAATGCATGTGGACATTTCCATTTACTAGCTTTTCCATCTCCCTTTTGTACCAGTTATTATGTGCAGTTATTTTGTTTTTTTTTTAATAACTATATACTACTATATTACTACAGATATACTGTGTTTATTTAAACAGTACATTAGACTATAGCTTTTAATTCTTTTGTTATTTCAGAGATCAAGTGCTACTATGGTGAATATGAGAGGTTTGAATGACTTATATGACTGGTATCAGCTTGCCAGAAAGAAAGGTATGTTGCATTTATGTCAAAATTTGCAGTATAGTATTAGTTCATGTACACATACAGTATGTGTTAGATTTACCGGTATTTTTGGCTTTTTAGCAATACTGTATTTGTAAGGGAAAAAAGATTTTGTAGATATGTTACTGAAATACGTGAGTTATTTATTTGTTTAAAAGCTTTGTAAATTATAATCTATTTATATTATTATACAGTTAGTTTTCATACAATCAACTTACCTGTCAGATATATACATAGCTAAGACTCCGTCGTCCCTGACAGAAATTCAAATTTCGCGCCACTCGCTACAGGTAGGTCAGGTGATCTACCGGCCTGCCCTGGGTGGCAGGACTAGGAAACCATCCCCGTTTTCTATCATATTTTCTCTGTCGCCGGTGGTATCAACATTGTTGTTATTACCTCCTGACTTAGATTCTTTTTTCACATTTGATCAACGTTTTCGGCTTTTTGGTGACGTATTTGGATCGTGTTTTGGCATTCGCTACTGTGGACTGTTTTTGGAATAACTCCTTTTGATTTTTGGTTTTTCTCAGTATGTCCTGATTCTAATGTGATGTGAGAATGTGTGTGAATGTAGGCTGCAGGGTGAGGATACCGAAAGCTTCGGTTGATCCTCACACTGTATGCCGTAAATGTAGGGGGGTTCAGTGTTCTGCTATTAACACTTGTAAGGAATGCGAGGGTTTTGAATGCAGAAGAATGGAAGACTTTGACTTCTTATTTGAAGAAGTTAGAGAGGGATAGAGTTAGACGACTGAAAGGTGTGAATTCAAGGCCTATTGAGCCTTTCACGGATAATTCTAACCCTACTACTGTAGATTCTCCCTATAAATCTCATTCTCAGAGTGTCTTTTCGGATTCGGCATCGGAAAATCGCCAATCTGAAAGCGACTATTCGAGACATGAAGTCCAAGATGGCTGACTCGAAAGGTAAGGCTAGTGATAGTGAACATTTTAGTGAAGTGAGTCCTATCAGTGTTGTGGAGGGGGCGTTTGATCGTCCCTGCGGCGCTCCCAGGCCTAGACCTCTTCCAAGCTCACATGCCCAGAGGAGAAGGAAAAGTCGAAAGCCTTAAGGAGGTCGTGGGGAATCCCCAACGGTCAGACGTCCCTTCAGCTAGCTCTGACTTCATGGCAGCCAGCTCAAGGGCGCAATTAGAAAAAAGCGTCCTTCGCGGAGTGTTTCTCGTCCTCTCCCTCTCTCACCTAAACGAGGGTGGAAGGAGTCGAACTTATCGAGACCGCTGAAGCGTCATATGAAGCAAGACATTGATTCAAGGCCCACCCAGAGCGCTTCTCGGATGACGCCCGTCTGCTATTAAGAAGGCGGAAGGTGGCGTCAGCGTCACCTGACGCTTATGGAGGAAGTACCCCATCATGCTTCTTCCCCGAGTGATGACGAGAGGCGTTCATGCACTAGACGTAGGAGAAGCGTCAAGAAAGATAATTATGGCGGTTCAGGAACAACTGTCATCTCTTGTGGAGTTTTAGCGTCCCCGTCCGGAAGGACGTGACGCTTCCAATTCAAGAAGTATCGTCCTCTCGCATCTCCCTTGCTCGAACGAAACGGGGGCTGACGAGAGTGTTGTAAGACAGAGAATCGAAAGACGTCTTTTAGAAGTGAAGCGTCATTTCAGCGGATCTTAGAACGTGACGCTCCGTCCAAGATTGTGACGCCAGTAGGAAGCCCTTAGAGAGCGAAGCGTCTTCCAGACGCGAAGCGTCATCAAGACGTCAACAAGAGACGTCATACATGACGCTCGGAGAGCGGGAAGCGTCATACAAGACGTCTTCTAAAGCGCAAGAGAAGCCGCAGGTTGTGACGCCTTCCAAGTCGATCAAAACGGGAAAAAGGAAAGACTTTCATTCCCTTAGCCCCTCTCCGATCAGGAGTTTGTCTCCTCCAGAAGAGGAAAGTTCTGAAAGGAGAACAGAAACTCAGAATTATCACGAGTTGGAGCAAAACTCGGATGATGACGATCATGGAAGAGAGGGCTTGTCCAACTATAAGGTGTTTGACTACCCTGCTTCTGGAGGAATACGGAGACGAGTTGACTCCGGCTGCTCCTCCTTCTCCGCGCCTCGCTCTTTTCGAGTGCGAAGGCGAAGAAGCCTTCGTCTTTTCTGAAGTGATGAAGCCCACCCATCTCGATGAAGCGGGCTTTACACGCCTTAGACTCCTGGATGAAGTCGAAGAAAGACTTAGTCAGGACAGTATTTTGCATGCCTCCAGCAAGGTTAGCTGGGAAAAGAGGCATATGGTACAAGACGGGGGAGGATATGGGTATCGCTCTCCCTTCTACTACAGAGGCAGACTTTTCGACGTTAGTTGACGCTTCAAGGCGTCCAAGTCTTATTCTGCTCGTATTACATGAGTATTTCAGAACTGGATCATCTCCTCAAGGGACTTTTCCATGTATTGGAAGTCTTCAACTTCTTAGATTGGTCCCTTGGGGTGATGTCCAAGAAAGCTCACGATTCACAGGGAATCGAACCTGAAGCCCTGTTATGCATTTTGTCTTGCATCGACAAAGCAGTACAGGATGGATCTTTGGAAGTCTCTTCATTATTTGGAGCAGGTCTTTTGAAGAAAAGGACGGTGTATGGCGCCTTCTTAACAAAGGCAGTCTCGCATGCTCAGAGGGCAGCTCTACTGTATGCACCTCTGTCTGACTATTTGTTCCCTTCTAAGTTAGTGAAGGACGTGGCTCACTCTTTAACTGAGAAGGCGACGCAGGATCTTCTGACGCAGTCAGCTAGGAAGAAGAAACCTGCTTTAGTTTCTGACAAGAAAGAACCTAGCACTTCTATGCAGCCCTTTCGAGGTGGTCCGATCTCCAGACCTCCCGCAAGAAGGAAGGCTCCAGAGAGGAGAGGTAGGTCCGCCTTTCGTCCCTTTAAAAGGAAAAATGAAACATTTCTCCTCCAAGCACCAGTAGGTGCCAGGCTCTGGGATTCGTGGAGGCCTGGACACTGATAGACGCAGACGCGTCTCTCTGAATATCATAAGGAAGGGATATCGTATCCCTTTCCTGAATACTCCGCCCCTACGTCAATACCAAGGGAACTATCAGCCAAGTACAAGGACCCTGTGCTGAGGGATACTCTTCGATCGATGGTGGAACAAATGTGGGACAAGAGTGCAATAGAACTAGTACTGGATCAAACTCCCGGGGTTTTACAATCGCCTTTTTTCTAGTGGCGAAAGCCTCGGGAGGCTGGAGACCAGTACTAGACGTTCAGCTCTCTGAACAAATTTGTTCAGAAGGAGAAGTTCTCCATGGAGACTTCTGCTTCAGTCCTAGCTCATTACGACAAGGAGATTGGATGGTGTCTCTTGATCTCCAAGACGCCTACTTTCACCGTCCCGATCCACCCTTCGTCGAAGAAGTACCTCCGTTTCAAGACGGGGGGAAGGATCTTTCAGTTCAGAGCCTTGTGTTTCGGCCTGTCCACAGCTCCTCAGGTCTTCACAAGCCTGATGAGGAAATGTGGCGAGAGATTTCTTCATCTCAAAGGAGTGAATGTCTCTATGTACCTAGACGACTGGCTCATCAGGGCCAGATCGGAGAGACAGTGCTTGGAGGACCTAAAGTTAAACTCTGGATTTGACCAAGGCGTTGGGATTGCTTGTGAACCTCGAGAAGTCTCAACTGACCCAGACAAGACCTAGTCTATCTGGGGATTCGATGGATTCTCGGGGTTTTCGAGTTTTTCCTTCGCAAGAGAGAACCGCAAAAGGTTTGAGGATAATCTCTCTCTTCTTAGAAAACAACAAACGTCAGCGAGGGAATGGTTTGAGCCTTCTGGGGACGCTTTCCTCGCTGGAACAGTTCTTCCCACTAGGAAGACTTCATATCCGTTCCACTTCAACTTCTTCCTCAAGAAGTCTTGGAGCTGAAAACCGGACAACTGTCGGACGTTTTTCCCATTCCAGTGGGAGATAAAGGCACAACCTACAGTGGTGGTTGCTACCTCTGGAAGAGAACAAAGGGATCTCTCTAAGAACACAGAAACCCACCTAGTGTTGTTCTCCGACGCGTCTGAGACGGGTTGGGAGCGACATTAGGCTCAGAGGAAGTGTCAGGCACCTGGGAACCAGCACAGGTGTCCTGGCACATAAACTGCAAAGAGCTCTTCGCCGTACACCTGGCCTTGAAGAGCCTA